>NC_142791.1:8317500-8655833 GCF_988280905.1 Pimephales promelas
CCACCTGTAATTGATTTAGATTATATTCTGATGTATTGGACCATATAACTGAGCAATAATCTAACTGAGAGAGAACCAAAGTTTCCATTAATTGTTTAATCAAATGTCTTGGTAAATATATTTTACAATACCTAATTGCAGCCATCGCTCTCCCCATTTTTTTTAACATTTCATCAATCTGATTTGTCCAGGATATACGGCTATCAATCAATACACCAAGTAACTTAACTTCTGTAACCTGTTCTATTTCTATATCATCTAGTTTTAATTGTAATAATGGCTCTACTCTGCCTACCCTCTTAGAACATAATACACTACATTTTGTTTTTTCTATATTAAGTACCAATTTATTTACATTAACCCATCTCCTAATACGCACTAACTCTTCATTTAGAGTCTCTTCAAGCTCTCTTGATGTAGACGCTGATGAATATATGGTGGAATCATCTGCATACATAGCAATGGATGCATTGGTTAAAACTAAAGGTAAATCATTAGTAAATATTGAAAATAAAAGCGGCCCCAAACAACTCCCCTGTGGCACTCCACAACTCATAACTCTCATTTTTGAGAAACCTCCATTGAAATATACACAATATTTTCTATTGGTAAGATAACTATCAATCCATGCAACAGAATCCCTGTCAAAACCATAACAGTGCAATTTTTTAGTTAACAATTTATGATCCAGAATATCAAAAGCAGCACTGAAATCTAGTAAAACAGAGCCCACTATCTTTCCTGCATCAATTTCTTTCAGCCATTCATCAGTCATTTGTGTTAACGCTGTAGCTGTAGAATATCCCTTCCTATAGGCATGTTGATGAGCTGTGTTCAAGTCATTTATACTAAAATAGTTTTGAATTTGAGCATATACTATTCTTTCCATAATTTTACTTAGGGTGGGTAATATACTTATCGGTCTACTATTCTTCCCTGAAAAATTCTTATTGTGATTTTTAGGCAATGGGATAATCTTTGCAATTTTCCACTGAGCTGGGCACACTGATTTCTTCAAACTTAAATTAATAATATGTGAGATAGGTAGGGCCAAGACATCTGCCACAGGTTTAAGCAATCTTACATCCAAATTATCAATACCTGCTGGTTTATCCTTGCTTCATCTTATTAATCGTTGTACTGTAGACATAGTGACGTTTTCAAAATGAAAACTACATGATTTATTCATCATCAGCTTTTCAGTAATAAGCTGAGATGAATGCTCTACATAGTTATCAATTGTCATCATATTATTTTGTAATTTCTGAATTTTATCACTAAAATAACCACTCAGATAATTAGCAATTTCACTTGGTTTAGTAATGAATTTTCCCTCAGCCTCTAAAAAAGAAGGTGTCGATCTACCACTTTTGCCCATAAGTGATGCTTTTTTTATCAAAGAAATGTGTACTCACCTGTACACTAAAGTGGTTGGTGTGTGTTTGTCTCTGTCCAGAAGTCATGATCTCTCACACAATCAGCACTCTCATTTCCACCATCACTTAAACTTAAACTTAAAGTCAGCATGACACAGATGTTGCGATAGTCTTTTCTTCCCTATAGTGATCTTAATCCATGTGAAACAGCTTCTTGAAAAACATTTTGTCCATCAGGAATTGATTGGATCATTGGTTTGTTGTGGTGTTGTATTGATCTCGAGTGAGTGACAGGTTGTAACTTGAATATATCATAATATGAAAGATTTGTAAAATAATCTACATGTTCAAAGAAGAGTTAATTTTGAGGAATTACATTTTAGACACATTATAATTGTCTTTGAGTGTGTGAGTAGGCGAGCTTTGGGACATACTACTTGGTCATCTTTAATGGACGGATCTGTCGCATGCATCCTATCACCGTAAACTGCCATGTTAATCATCTCGTCACAGTTAAAATTCTCCATTCAATCTAATATAATTTCCTACCGTTTCGTAGAGAAATGTTGTCCCACGTTCATCTGCCAGTCGTGGGTCTTTCATTTGGAGACTCTCCTCATGTGTTTGCAATTTGAATGTAATGATGCATTTAAAAGTTAATGGAAAAACATATCTTTAGAAAAGGTCATAATGCTGCTGCACATGTAATAAAATGTAGACAACATGAAATAAATACATTTTCATCGGGTTAGATACTGATGATTTATCAGAGGGATGAGGAGGAGGGAGGGTCGAGCTAACCACTGTTTTGCTTGAAAAGAAGGGACATCACCCATCATCGCTTAGTTCACCTTTAATATCATCTCATTTTTCTATGAATTTTGTTGAAATGAGCAAAAACAAAATCGCATTGTTTTGTACACTGCAACACATCACTTTGGTTACTGCATTGCTTTGAATGTATTGATTTGATGCTTTGATAGTTTTATTAAACCTCTAAATCTTGCTCACAAATCCATACAAAGGTGTAATTACATGGATAATCAGTACAATCAAAGAGTGATACAGCAAAGTCCTCATCTATATTGTTTTTGGGCTCCCCAGGCTCCCAAACCCTACAACTACAGATTAACATTACAACAGCCTGTGTTTCTGTCATATAATATATGTGGCTCAAGTGATTAAATGCTTTAAGTTAAAGAAAGAAACTGTTTTTGATATTGCTTGAGAAAATGTTTGGTTTTTTGTATTGCATGTAGTATTGCGTAAGCTAGCTTACGCTACGGGAAAGATTAATCTTACATCAGTCAAGTTGTCATTGTTTTTGTCAAACAAATTGTGAATTTGTTGTAACATTAAAACAGGAGATCATGACTTACTCCGTGCTCTAAGTGATGTTCGGAGCTCCAGTGATTAGTTTCATCCGTGGGACGGATGAAGAAACTTTCGGAAGATGTTGCAACAGAATCATATGAACAATTCCAGGATATGCTTTTTTTTCATTGGTTGTTGCGTTAAATTTTACCCAGATACAATAGTGCCCTTTTCTGATCGGCTATTAAGTAGCACTTCTCTTTTTTTTGATTGGCTGATACGTGGCAGGGTCGACTGCTGAACTCCAGGCGAGACGCGCTTGATTCTCACGTGAGAGCGGCGCGGCCAGAGAAATTGCGTATATTAAATATATTATTAATAGTTTTTCCGCATGAGAAATACAATGTGTGATGGGAGTGTGAGACAAAAGACTGAAACGAGTGACTCTCACGCTCAATGCGTGACACTATAAAAAAAAATATATATTTCACACTGACTCCACATTTAGGGGGGCCACAAGGGGGTCCGAGCTTGTTGTCGCAGGGGCACTGCCCCCCCAACCCCCCCCCAGCCCCCCGCCTAGAACCGCCACTGCATCAGAAAAAAAATCAAAGAAAAGGGTTAAGAGTTCAGTTGATTACTCAATATGTCATGAGACAAAGCATACAGTATATTTTTAATTAGGGTACATTCAGAATGTGCAGTTGAGAGCATCCTCCATGAACAAGGTTGAGAAACACTTTTTTAGATAACAATCAATTATTACACAAGTTTTTTTTTTTTTCTCTTTAACTTGCATCAAAAAAGATGTGTGATGGCAGTGTGAGTTGTGAAAAGTTCTTCTCACAGATCCATTGATAATCTTTAGTACATGCTTCATCAAGCCACCCTACTAAATTCGGCCACTCTGGCAATTTAGGCACAGCCACAGTCAGGCCACAGTTCTCTCTTCTAAATCCATTAGGCTCTGTAGACTCTCCAGACCCTGCAGACCCCCAGAAACTGAATATACAGATCAGCATTAGATGTTCAGTGCTGCTTTCTGTGTGATATGATACTGACTGTAAGAATCATTTATTAGATATTAATCAGTTCAGTGTTTTCTCACCTAGAGGTCATGTTGGTGCCATCAACCCATTTCCATTTACCCTCCTCAACACTGTCAGTCAGACCAATCCAGACTATAGCTTTACCAGTCATGTTCTTAACAAAATCCTAAACAGATGAAACAGTTACAACACTTAGATTACAGCCCACAAATTACTTGAAATTAAAACAAATTTAAAGCATAACTTTCTGTAATTACAGTGTACCTATAAAATACAAACATGTAGGAATAAGGGATCAATAAAGTTTAAGGAATAAAGGGGTAACAACCAGGAAAATTAACACATTATTTAAACTGTAAAGGCATCTTTACACATGCAGCCAAGTTGAGGTATTTCTAAAGCGGCTCTGTGAATGCTCAAATTTCTGTGTAAAACATGTAGGCCTACCTCAATATTGTTTTAGCCAAATTAAAAAAAATGTCAGTAAACAAGGGACAATGAAGTAAAAGAGTCTTGCACTCACATCATGAAGCAAACCACTAACATAAGAGTTGTCGATGTACAGTATAAAATCAATTGTCTTTCAATGTTTGTAATCTTCCTTTGAAGAGACAGATCAACACGCTGCTACATTTCTCTCAGATACGGTAAATGCTTATGGCATCACTAATATTGTGCATTGATATCTTATATTTCAAAAATCATCTCCTTGAAGATGATATCTCTCTCACACACAACAGTGAAATCTGCTGTCCTGCTAACACAGTCTCATCCCAAATCGTCATATAACTGACGTTTTGGGACGTATTTTGACCATACGTCAATATCCGCCTTTTTAGGGCCCCCTTAAACGTCGGTAGATGGCGATCCCGGGCCGTCATACAACTGACGCTTTACCTTTAACGTCAGTTAGGTGACGGGTTAGGTTTAGGGTTAAGTTTAGGTATGGGGTAGAGTTAGGATCCCATAACCTCATCTACCGACGTTTAAGGGGGCCCTAAAAAGGCGAATATTGACGTATGGTTAAAAGACGTCCCAAAACGTCAGTTATATGACGATTTGGGATGAGACCGGGTTGGTCCTGCCTAAAACGCAAACGTGCTGCTGAACATCTAGTGCTTTTTACCATGCAGTGATCTACGCTGTGTAATAATTCTTAATTTCTTTTTAGCATAAAGCATTTAGCATTAATTTTACAAAAAAATAAAAAAACAACTTTCAGTACCACAGAATTATGACATCAAAGTGCAAGATATACCAACCAGAGGGAATTCATTTAAAATTCAATGAATTATTTCATTGTTTACAGTTTAATTATTTTACTATATTACATTATTTTATAACACTGTTAAAACTGTAGAAAAAGCATTGTTTCATTGTTTAATTCTTGTGTAAGTGCATTTATGTCGCTTCAGAGAAGCGATAAGAAAATCTGTTGTAAATGCAAATTTTGTGATTTTTTATTTTTTTTTTTTTATATATATATATTTTTATGCCTCTTCATATTTGGTTTATGTGTCACTTTTTCTGTGTAAAGATGCCTTAGGTATTTTAGAATTAAGGGGTACTTATTCTACTATTACTACTACTACTACTACTATTTTTTTATTTATTTTTTTTTTATGGGAAAACATAGACTTGTTTTATGAAGTTACAGGGTAAATGTGACATCCACGGGCTGTAAATGAAAGTGATGCTTATTACCCTCTTGTTCCATAAAATTAAATGGTAACAAGAACCAATAAATTTCAATAGTATATATATATATATATATACACACAAAATAAAATTAATTCACGCAATCTGATTTCATTGACTACCATTAATTGGAAACCAAATTAATTAAAAAACTCAATAATTTAAAATTGATTTAAAACAACTTTTCTTAAAAAATACTAAAAGTGAATTTTGTCCTTTTTTAATCTATCTTGCTTGGCTACCTCCTCCTTGTTCCTCTTCTTTCTCATTATTTTATTTTAAATGATGAATTTCAAGAAGGAATCACGTCTCTTGCTATTCTGTATTAGCGTATGTATTGAATACACCCAGAAATGTTCTCGTACTTTATTCACCTTTTCGCTTCCCGCTAACTGTATTACACGTGCATGAGAGTCCAGTTCACGTTTGATGTAAACATATTCACAAAAAAAATTGTTCAATTTCAAAATCCGTTCAACTGAGTGACATTATGCTACATGTACATTGGTCATCATTCACTGTTTATTTGTGAGTGTTGTGAAGAAAAAGAATTACATCCACTGTTGAAAATTTCAGGCTCATTGTTTGTTGTGGTAATCGAATCAAAACTCTTCCAAAATGCAGATTTGAGCGCCGCCCAGTACCCTATAGTTATATATAACTACATGGAACAAGAGCATAAAAAAGAAAGTTTTACCTGCCATGAAACATAGAAGCCCATTAGAACAACTGCAATTTTGCTATCTCTCGCACACACACACACACACACACACACACCAACATGACATCATGACTTTTGCGTAAACATATACGCCACTTTCGAGTCAGGTGGCGTGTTATATCTACGCATTTTGTGCTATCCGCGTGTATGCGTATATGTCTACGCCATTAACGTCCGCGTCATTCCGCGTGTCCGAACACGCAGTCAAATCTCCAGTCATAAATGCCATTAACCCCAGTGACGGTTAAGTTTAGGGATGGGGTTGAGGTAAGTCATATCTTTTTTTTTTACCTAGGATGGTAAGGGAACAGTCATAAATGCCATTAACCCCAGTGACGGTTAAGTTTAGGGACGGGGTTGAGGTAAGTCATATATTTATATAACGTTAAGTCAACGGCGTTCATAAACACGCTGAAAAGCGATTATGCGTCTTGATAGCACGCCAAAAATGGAAATACGAATTGGCGTCTCATACACACGCTACTTCATGAGATCAGTCTGCACACACACATCATTCTTTCTCACACTCACTTGTTCTTCGCTGTTGTTTATGATGATCAGATCTGCTCCTCTCTCTCTACAGTATCTTCTGCTCTCATTCCAGCTCTTTGTCTCATTCGGCATGTAGTAAAAACTGGATTTATAGTAAGTCCATCCATCTGTAAACAACCAGTTTAGCTGTTAGCTCTTTATTCCCATTTACACTCACCTGTCCGTAACTTATAGCAGATAGTAAACTCATAGATTATGAAACCTGAAAGTTACTGAGAGCACAACCCAACTCATGCTTTAAAAATGATAGATGTATAGCAAATAACTACATAGAAACTTAACAATAACTCTGAAGATCATTTATTGGCTGACCTCTTTTCTTGAGTATTAGCTGGTCTCTCTCTTCTGTGAGTCTGGTTATGTTTGTTAGTAGCCGGTCTCTCTCTTCTGTGTAGTTTGTGCTCTTTGTATGGAGTTGAACACACAGCACTATGACTGCAGTCAGCAGAAGAACACACAGTAACACCAAACACACTGCAGCGGCTCTGGAGCTTCTGTTCCTCACAGAATCACTTCCTGAAAATGGCAGACATGAAGATAAATGTTTCTTAATTTCTACAAAAACTCCAGAAACTGTTTGTATTTGTACCTGTGTGTTGAGGTGGTTGGTTTCTCTCTGTGTGTCTGACCATACCCCATGATCCATCAGTGTTTATATTTCCATAAACAGACATTTGAGTCATATTTGCCTGCTTAGCCATGCGCGTAAATGACGACAAATCTCTGTAAGCATTTGTACTCTGTAGTCCTCTGCTTTTGATACTCTCATTTTAGAACATGAGGGCAATGTGGTCAATGGAGATCACAGTACAAGAGCATGTGACATCCTGTCTGTTATTAATTTGCAAATGGCACTATCGTGGGAGTGTGGTTAGAAGTTGCATTTAGGTTAAGGTGCACCTGAGACCCACAGTGACAGAATATTTGACAGCTGCTGTCAGACTCGCTAACAAATCTATATATAAAAACATATACAGCAAAACGTGCCGGTATAATATATCATATCATATTATATAATATAAAAATATATCCTCACTCACATCATGATGCCGCTATTCCATGCAGAAAATCTCCACCTCCAACACCCTCAAACGCAATATAGCTTACTAGCCGAGACTCCTTATGTTATCAGTAATACACCTCAAATTTGGTTGAAAATTATGGTTTAATTGACAAAAATAGTGTATATACTGTAAATAGTGCCATAAAGGCAGTCGAAAAGTCTTTAGTCATATACTTTTGTGTGAGGAATGTGTATTTTTAGTGAGTCAGTAATTTAGGTCATAGAACTGATTTGAAAAATGTCTAATTTTTTATAACCATTTTTTCTCTTTAACTTCCTGACAGTGGACACACACCTTAGTACACATAGCGGATTTTTTTTTTTTTTTTTTTTTTTTTTTGATGAGATCATGTGAGTGTTTGAATCGAGATTGCGATCTTTAAATGATTCATCTCTGCAGCTCTACCTAAAATCGAGCCACTAAACTCTACAGAAAGTAATTGGTAGCACTGTAGGGCTGACTTTTTTTTTTCATAATGTCTTAATATTAATTAAAAAGCCAAAACATAGATATTCAACTGAAAAAAATAGATATTAGGGAGTTAAATAGCTAATAAGCGATACTCCACTGTAGAAAAAGAAAATGAAGACTCAAAAATATTTATATAAAATTTACCCATTTAAACGCATCATTATACTGCAAGGCTATATTTATTTTATTTGTATTTGTTATTTATATATTATTTTATTGCCATTACCTGTTTTCATACAGTTTAGTTTATTAAATATTTCAATTTTTTTAGTTGGATATTTGATGTGAAAATAAGGAAATGGTTCTTCCGTAACACTGCACTTTAGATGTGTGTGAATTTCCCACACCAGGAGTTATTTATAGTGTTATATTTTATACGGATTATCATTTCAAAAATGATTTTTTTCGTAAGTTCTGTTAAATAAAAGATGGAAAAGAAATAGTTGTGTGTGCTGTAAAGTGGTTAGAAAAAAAATGGCCTAGAAAATTGTATTGGATCTCTACATTTTACTTTTTTTTTATTTTTATTTTTTTATGTAAAAATAGTCACTGTTTCTGATCCAGTTGCAGCATTTAATAGTCCACATGAGAACATTATCAATGAATGAAAACTTACATTTCAGTTTGTTCTTTGGAGAAAGCTATTGCAGTATTACTAAAGAGGTATGTGGTAATATTTTGTGATATCTTTACTGGTGCTTTTGTGTCCGTTTCCAAGCTTGAATTCTCAAGTTCCCACGTTTTGAAATCTTCAAAATATTGTCTTTTTGTGTACCACAGAAGCTGGTGATTGTAACTAAAAGCACTATTTCAGTAGAGTCAAGACTGAAAAAAACTGATTATGGTCTGTGGTTTTACTGTTTTTCCACCAAAACAAAGGTACAGCAGCATTCTTATGAACATTTCTTTGAAGGCCTCAGGTCCTTCTTGAAACAGTTATGATAACACCACACTAATGATGGATGTTTCTCTGTTCTTTCACTGATTTGAGCTAACACAGTCTCATCCCAAATCGTCATATAACTGACGTTTTGGGACGTATTTTGACCATACGTCAATATCCGCCTTTTTAGGGCCCCCTTAAACGTCGGTAGATGGCGATCCCGGGCCGTCATACAACTGACGCTTTACCTTTAACGTCAGTTAGGTGACGGGTTAGGTTTAGGTCTGGGGTAGAGTTAGGATCCCATAACCTCATCTACCGACGTTTAAGGGGGCCCTAAAAAGGCGAATATTGACGTATGGTCAAAAAACGTCCCAAAACGTCAGTTATATGACGATTTGGGATGAGACCGGGTTGTTTGAGCAGACAGTGTAATACACCTGACCTCATCTGAGGTTTGCTACATTAAAAAAAGGGCAAACAGTGAATTGACACTGTGCTTCAGTGTTTAAGGTTGTCAGTGTACAGTTCAGTTAAATAAAATGTCGATTTATGGAGTAAATGAGAAGGTTTAGTGACAATCCAGAAAACATTAACAAATGGTTAGTTAATGTCTAATTTTAAACTTAAAATAAATAACATGGCAACTTCACACAATCTCTTCCTGAGCACCAGAAATATGACGTTAAATGGCTGAACGTGCAAACTGAATGAAAAACTGAATGCACTCACCTGTACGCTGTGGTTGGTGTGTGTTCGCCTCTGTCCTGAAGTCATGATCTCTCACACAATCTGCACTCTCATAGATTTCTACCGCCATCTCCACTCTATCTGTCTTCATTCCCTCAGACTCAGTCCGGATCACATTGTTATAAGTACTATCAGACATTTCTTCTCTTTAACCGTCAAACTTTAAACAAGTTTGTCCCTTGTTTCTACGAAGACGAGTTAGCACTCGTTGTCTTTTTAAAGCTTGTGACAAACACAATTGTGGTCAACGTGTGAAAACAAAAACATGTGACATTAGATCAGTTGACACTGTTGAGATTTTCTTTTCTTCTTTATTGTGATGTATATCCAAGTGAAATGGCTTCTCAAGTTAGAAAAAATGTAGACTTGATGATTTGTCCATCTGGAATTGATTGGATGGTTGTGGTTTGCTATTGCTGTGATGTCATGTGAGTGACAGGTTGTCCCACCCTTCCTCCAGTAAACATCATCAGAGGAAATAAGAGATGCCACTGCAAGAGGGAGGGGAAGGTAATTTGATTAAAGATTATGAGGACATTTGTATTAAAAAATGTGTGTGTGAATAAATGATTTATAAAAAATAGTGCAATTTTTTTAAAGTTTAGAACCATCTTTAAAGAACCTCTATACATATATAATTATAACAAATGCTACCTACAGTAGCTTTTACATTATGTTGTGTGCTTGTGGGTGTACATTTAATACATCTTACATATATATTTTTAATAAACCTTATAATATCAAAATTTGTGTATAGAATTGATAGAAACATTGAAGAATTTGAAGGATGTAATAAACATTCCTCCTTCATCACCATCTTGACTGACCAAGTCATTCTCATTCGCTGGATGTTTTGAAGCACGTAGCAGCAACACTGCAGCTGTTCTGCAACTTTCTGAAGTCACTTCCTGAACACGTCAGACATGATGTTCAGTGTGTCTCTTGCCATTATTACTGTTCATATAGCACTAGACAGATACAGAAGTGCCAGGCGGGTTGTACGATTTGGGCCAAAATAATAATCACAATTATTTTCATCAATATTGAGATCACGATTGAATATCACGATTATTTGTTGATTTTAACCAAAACTAATTTTATTGTCACATTGGCTAATTATAACTTCTTTCACGTCCATATTGTGCTACATTCCTGCTAATGTAGAACTATGCGCAAAAAATAAAATAGTGAGGAGGATGAATCAGGGAAATGATTATTCATAAAACATACACAAATGATTAGTTACTGTCTGTAACTTTAGAAGAACACAAAGAACCACAAAACACGCTGGAGCTGCTCGTGTGTGTCTGATCTTCACAGAATCACTTGAACGCCTGAACATCATAGAAAAGTTGGCAGTATGTGTAAACTGTGATGCTTTTTTTTAATCAAAGAAATATGTACTCACCTGTACACTAAAGTGGTTGGTGTGTGTTTGTCTCTGTCCAGAAGTCATGATCTCTCACACAATCAGCACTCTCATTTCCACCATCATCTCCACTTGCTACTGTATCTTCATTCCCTCAGACAGATTTTGTTCCCGTGTTTAAGCAGTCAGCACTCGTCTTATTTTGAACACCGGTGGAAAACAAACTTGAGAAATGTGTGAAAACTAAAACGTTGCAGCATATCCTTAAAGTCAGCATGCCACAGATGTTCCGATAGTCTTTCCTTCCCTATAGTGATCTTAATCCATGTGAAACAGCTTCTTGAAAATTGATTGGATCATTGGTTTGTTGTGGTGTTGTATTGATCTCGAGTGAGTGACAGGTTGTAACATGAATATATCTTAATATAAAAGATTTGTAAAAGAATCTACATGTTCAAAGAACAGTTAATTTTGAGGAACCTACATTTTAGACACCTTCTTACACCTTAAAAGGTCACAATGCTGCTGCACATGTAATAAAATGTAGACAACATTAAATAAATACATTTTCATCAGGTTAGATACTGATGATTTATCAGAGGAGGGATGAGGAGGAGGGAGGTTCGAGCTAACCACTGTTTTGCTTGAAAAGAAGGGACATCACCCATCATCGCTTAGTTCACCTTTAATATCATCTCATTTTTCTATGAATTTTGTTGAAATGAGCAAAAACAAAATCTCATTGTTTTGTACACTGCAACCAGTGTTGGGGAAGCTACTCTGAAACTGTAGTTTAACAAGCTACAAGCTACTCGTACGTTAAACTACAGTCAAGCTACCCTTTTGGAAAAGTAGTTAGCTACACTACAAGTTACTATCAAAAAGTAACTAGCTACATTGAAACTACTTTTGCTTTTTTTGAACAACATATTATAAATATTATATTACACATTATTATTATAACATGTTATAAATTATATATTATAAATAACTGAATATGTGTCTGATGAAAGTTTTAATTAAAATATTTAGTGTTTAAAACAATGCAATACAATTATGGTTTCATAGAGTATTGTTTTATTACACACAACACTCAAATATCTCAGACTGTTTGTCAAAAGTGCAAAATTGCAACAAATAGCCTACAACATTGCAAGAACAAAATATACATTCAACATAAATTGCATTTAGAACATTTTCTCAAAAATACAGATTGAACTTGGACAAATAAGGCCATGGGTAATCAACGTTAGTTGTTTCTCCATCCTCCAAATCTGCCATCACCTCTTGCTCCATCATGAATAATCATAATATGGGTGTGTCACTGTCAACCCACTTATTTACGTCAGTGAACCGTTAGCCGCAAGACGCGTGATTAAACAACAGGTGGCAATAATGGCAAAAAAAACGAGTTTGTAATCTAACAAGAAGAAGAATATCCTTGCATCGCACTGATTCGCGCAGGCTCGACAAACGCAATGTAGCTTTTGCTCGCGCTACACCGTTACTTGCTGCAAAAAGTAGTTCGCTACTGGAAAAGCTACACTGTTTAAAAAGCAACTGAGCTACTGCCAAGCTACTGAAAAATGTAGTTAAGTTAGTAGCGTCGTATATATATATATATATATATATATATATATATATATACAGTATATATATATATATATACATACATAAGTATAAAGCTGCTTCGAAAATTATGCTGTTAATGAAAACACATTTGAATCATTTACAGTTAATCTATGATTACAAATATGTAGGCTAACAAATGGCATAATCATAGTGAATAACATGGCGAACTAAGTTATATTTATTTATTTGTTTGTTTGTTTATTTGACAGGGACATTGGACAACAAATTTACACAAGACAAAGATAGCTTTAAGCTAATTTTCATCTGCACATAACCCTCTTGTAAGGGATATGTGCATCCCTTACAAAACATAAATCTGTGTTTAGATTTCAGAAGAATCATTTTGATATTTGTATTACAAATGTTGAGGTGTCTTGTCCATCAGTTGGTCTGAAATTCCCTACTGTAATGGACAGTTCACTTTTAAATAAGCAGGGGAAGTTTAAAACAAACAAACAAAAAAAACTTAAACTATAAACGAGTAGATATTAATGACTCGTTAGATAAAGTTTTCTCATTAAAAAATAATAATAAAAAAATTAAATAAAAAATACTTTTGATTCAATTGAATGTTGACTTAAAATACTAGGAAATGCCAATTTGGGAGATGGTGGCTTCACTTTGTATGACGTTAATCCAGTCATTTATATAAATCAGCGGAGCGTCCTCAAGGAACAAGGCTGAGAAACACTGCTTTAAATAACAAATTATTACAGTAGTTTTGTAAAATTTTTAATAAAAAAAAAATGCTCACAAAATTTTCACATTTTGTGAAATGCTCTTCTCACAGATCCATTGAAAAGCTTTAGGACATTCATCATCAAGCAACCCTACTAAATTACCCCACGCTGGCAATGAAGGCACAGCCACAGTCAGGACACAGTTCTCTACTTTACCTCCATTAGGCTCTGCATGGCTCTCCAGATGCTTTCCCCCAGATGCTGAAAATTCAGAGCAGCATTAGATGTTCGGTGCTGCTTTCTGTGTGATATGATACTGACTGTAAGAATCATTTATTATATATTAATCAGTTCAGTGTTTTCTCACCTAGAGGTCATGTTGGTGCCATCAACCCATTTCCATTTACCCTCCTCAACACTGTCAGTCAGACCAATCCAGACTATAGCTTTACCAGTCATGTTCTTAACAAAATCCTAAACAGATGAAACAGTTGAACATAACAGACTCAATTTCATCTGACCATCTCTCATTTATCTACTAAACATCATAAAAGCAACTCTTACTTGTTCTTCTCTGTTGTTTATGATGATCAGATCTGCTCCTCTCTCTCTACAGTCTCTTCTGCTCTCATTCCAGCTCTTCGTCTCATTCGGCATGTAGTAAAAACTGGATTTATAGTAAGTCCATCCATCTGTAAACAACCAGTTTAGCTGTTAGCTCTTTATTCTCATTTACACTCACCTGTCCGTAACTTATAACAGATAGTAAACTCATAGATTGTGTTCAGTGAAACTTACTGAGAGAACAACCCCACTCCATAATGTTTTTAAAATGTCTGCTATATAGAAAATAACTTCGTAGAAACTTTACCAGAACTCTGAAGATGATTTCTTAGCTGGTCTCTCTCATTGGTCAGGTTTTCGTTTTTTGATATTAGCTGATTTCTCTCATTGGTCAGGTTTTCATTTTTGGATGTTAGCTGATTTCTCTCATTGGTCAGATTTTCTTTTTTGGATATTAACCTGTCTCTCTCTTCTGTGAGTCTGGTTATGTTGGTCAGTAGCCGATCTCTCTCTTCTGTGTAGTTTGTGCTCTTTGTATGGATGTAAACACACAGCACTATGACTGCAGTCAGCAGAAGAACACACAGCAACACCAAACACACTGCAGCGGCTCTGGAGCTTCTGTTCCTCACAGAATCATTTCCTAAAGATAACAGATATCATGTTACTTTATTTATCCATTTAACACAGCACACGTCAACTGAAAGCATGAACAACTGAGTAAATTATTAATCTCAGTACCTGTGCATTCAGATGATTTGCCTTGCACTGAGTCTGTGATCTCTTTTCCAAAATTACCTTTAATAACATCATCATCATCATTTTCGTAGATAAAATCAGTGGTTTGTCCATCTTTTCTGTGCATTTTGCAGGGGTTACTTCTTTCAATATGTTTTAATTTACAGTTTCAGTGTCGTCTAGATGCCAACAAACAAACTCTAGTTTCTCTCCTGGAGTGGACTGTGTTGTTCCTCATCAGTGTTTATATGTCAAGTATTTATGCAGGGAGGAACTGTTGTTTAGTGGAAATATTTCAATTTATGAATAAAGGAACTTCAACGCACCACAAGTTCACTAGATTGTCTTTTTTCTCAGCAGTGTGGATTGGTTTCATATCCAGTAGGTAATGGTTTCTTGTTTTGAAAGGCTTCTGTGACATAGCTGTCAACCCTCCCTTTTTTTTCTCTCGCTTATTTTAGCTCTTTTCCCGCTGTTTTCCCATTTTAGTATTTTCCCGTAAAATTTCCCGTATTTTTACGCTCTGATTGTGTGAGACGTAAAAGCTCGGACAGATTCGGCTTAAAGTCGTTCATCCTTGGATGTGGCGCCTCGCGCGCTGTTACAAAAAAAGGCGTGCTCACAGCCAAGCGAAACGAAGTCTTGCGCACCCAACTTGTCATTTTTGCCGCGCTCATAGGGACGGGTCGAGTATTAAGGCTTTACTCCGTGTCAGTGCGCGCTCTGATTGGTAAAGGTGCACAGACCTCTCCCAGTCATCTCCAGCAGAAGCAGCCTCCGATCGCAGCACTTACTCCACCTCCGTTTCCCTCTTAAGCTGATATTAGTATTTAACCATTCTCTGATTTTTTTTTTAAACATACTGTCAGACACACTGTCTCTTTTCTTTCTCTCTCCCACACACACACACACACTGTCTCTTTCTCTCTCACACACATGTAGGCTAGTTATAAACACTTCAGACTATTAAAGGTACAATATGCAAGATTGTTTCGACATCAGGGGTCGCTAACCTCTTACAACAACAAAGGTGTATATTAATGACGTATATTCCGCATTAAGCGGAATTATGGATCTTGTCATCAAGCTGATGGATCTTTTATGGATGAGTGAATACATTGATGTTTTTAACATGACTGGCTGAGAAACACTGCTTTAGATAATAAATCATTACAGTGGTTTTGTACAGTTAAAATTGTTTAATAATAAAAAAGGTGTGTGATGTTCTTATGGCAGTGTGAGTTGTGAAATGCTCTTCTCACAGATCCATTGATAAGCTTTAGTACATGCAATATCAATCCACCCTACTAAATTACCCCACCCTGGCTGAGGCACAGGCACAGTCAGGACACAGTTCTCTCCTCCACCTCCATTAGGCTCTGCAGGCACTCCAGACCCTGCAGACCCCCAGAAGCTGAAAATACAGATCAGCATTAGATGTTCAGTGCTGCTTTCTGTGTGATATGATAATAACTATAAGAATCATTTATTAGACATTATTCAGTTTAGTGTTTTCTCACCTAGAGTTTAGTGTGCTTCCATCAACCCATTTCCATCTGCCATCCTCAACGCTGTCAGTCAGACCAATCCAGACTACAGCTTTACCAATCATGTTCTTAACAAAATCCTGAGCAGATGAAACAGTTGAACATTTATATCATAAACAGAACAAACTCAATTTCATCTGACCATCTCTCATTTATCTACTAAACATCATAAAAGCAACTCTTACTTGTTCTTCTCTGTTGTTTATGATGATCAGATCTGCTCCTCTCTCTCTACAGTCTCTTCTGCTCTCATCCCAGTTCTTCGTCTCATTCGGCATGTAGTAAAAACTGGATTTATAGTAAGTCCATCCATCTGTAAACAACCAGTTTAGCTGTTAGCTCTTTATTCCCATTTACACTCACCTGTCCGTAACTTATAACAGATAGTAAACTCATAGATTGTGTTCAGTGAAAGTTACTGAGAGAACAACCCCACTCCATAATGTTTTTAAAATGTCTGCTATATAGAAAATAACTTCATAGATTAAATAAATTTTACCAGAACTCTGAAGATGATTTCTTAGCTGGTTTCTCTCATTGGTCAGGTTTTCATTTTTGGATATTAGCTGGTTTCTCTCATTGGTCAGGTTTTCATTTTTGGATATTAGCTGGTTTCTCTCATTGTTCAGGTTTTCATTTTTGGATATTTGCTGGTTTCTCTCTTCTGTGTAGTTTGTGCTCTTTGTATGGATGTGAACACACAGCACTATGACTGCAGTCAGCAGAAGAACACACAGCAACACCAAACACACTGCAGCGGCTCTGGAGCTTCTGTTCCTCACAGAATCACTTCCTGAACACCACAGATATGATGTTATTTTCTTTATTTATCCATTTAACACAGCACACATCAACTGTAAGCATGAAAAACTGAGTGAATTATTCATTTAGTACCTGTGCATTCAGATGATTTGCCTTGCGCTGAGTCTGTGATCTCTTTTCCAAACTTATCTTTAATAACATCATCATCATTTTCGTAGATACAATCAGTGGTTTGTCCATCTTTTCTGTGCATTTTGTAGGTTGTATTTCTTTCAATATTTTTATTTACACTTTCAAACAGTTTCAGTGTCGTTTAGACGCCAACAAACTAACTCTAGTTTCTCTCCTGGAGTGGACTGTGTTGTTCCTCATCAGTGTTTATATGTCAAGTATTTATGCAGAGAGGAACTGTTGTTTTGTGGAAATATTTCAATTTATGCATAAAGGAACTTCATTAGAAGTTAAGAAGTGATGCTTTCTTTGTAGATAAATATAAATTCTCCGTCGATCTCATTTAAAGTCAAAAGGAGATCAGGCCTTTGCTGTTACGGGTCCGGGGCTTTGGAATAGTCTGCCTCTTGAATTAAGAGTTATCTCCTCTTTAAATGTATTTAAACCCAGTGTTAAAAATTATTTCATGTCTTTAGCCTTTGAGAGGTTGGGCTAGTATTTTATGTTTGTAAGTTGCCTGTTGTTTTTATGTGTTGCTTGTTTTATGTGGTTGATTGTACAGCACTTTGGTCTGCAGGTGCAGTTGTAAAGTGCTTTATAAATAAAATAACCATAACCACATACAATTGTATCTACATTTGAATTTCTTCGAAAAATTTTAATTTTAGATATAAGTAGATGCTATTTACACTGCGGACATTATTATTATTATTATTATGTATTTATTTATTTATTTTTTTGGCATTTAGAATGTGAATAGTGGAAGATACTATTTGCACCTCAGTAGTACGTTATCATAGTATTATAAAACAACATTTTCAGAAAATATAATATACCTAAAGGCCTATAAGTCTATTATACATGCTTTCATCACCAGCAGGGTGGATTATTGTAATGCACTCCTCACTGACCGTCCCAAAAAGACCATAAGACAGTTGCAGCTCATACAGAACGCTGCTGTCAGGATTCTGAGCAGAACCAGAAAATATGAACATATCACACCAGTCCTCAGGTCTTTACACTTGCTCCCACGTTACATTTAGAAATAATTTTAAAGTATTATTACTATTACAGCCTATAAATCATTCAATGGCCTAGGACCTCAATATATTGCAGATATGCTCACTGAATATAAACCCAATAGATCACTCAGATCATTAGGATCACACCAGTTATGAATACCAAGGGTTATCTATAAGCATGGAGAGTGTGCTTTTAGCTATTATGCCAGTCGCAGCTGGAACCAGCTTCTAGAGAGATCAGATGTGATCCTACAGTAGTCACATTCAAATCCAGATTCAAAACACTTCTATTTAGCTGTGCATTTACTGAATGAGCACTGAGCCACTGTTCGTCCGACTGTTTACACTATATTTTATCTCTGCATTCTCCGTTTGATTCTAAACTGCTGTATTCTTCCTTTTTGATTCTAAACTGAACTCAAATGGCACTGACTGATATGATGAACCGGTGTTTTACACTAAATCATGTGGTGGAGTTTGAGAGGGATTGACTCATGACAGTCAAGGGAACACTGTGTGACTAGTACAGATTGCTGGTCTGGATTAGTACAGATTACTAATCTGGTGGGTTCCGATAATTCACGGTACTACTGAAAATCCACAGAAGAATACTGACCGTCATGGGGAAATCAAATCAAAATAAGATAGGAGTCAAAATAAGATACACCGGTATGTATCATCTTTTTACTATTTTAATTCATTTTACTCTAATTCATTTTATAACTGTACCATTTATCTCCTTTAACCCTTGTATTATCTTCATTTGTGTCTACACTCATTTGTCTACACACATGCTTTTGGCTTGCTTTTGGCTTGCTCAGTCGGGGTTATTTAATATTTAACAATATTATTGATCTGTGTTGTACTACTTTCATGTCATCACTGTGAAGCTGCTTTGATACAATCTGTATTGTGAAAAGCGCAATATAAATAAATGTGACTTGACTTGACTTGACTCATTATCTCTGGGGTCTCCAGGGACCCCAGACATAACATTAAATTTTGTAATAGTATAATGTATACTTTTTTCTTTTTTTACAAAATGTAATTTTACTCTGTTTATTAATGTTTTTACTCAACAAAATGTAAAATGATTGTTTGAGTATTTTTAATATCTTTTAAATTTCTATAAATTCATAAATAAATATTTATTTAAAAAGGCTTTTTACAAAAAAACGGCATTGTTTGTAAAATTCACTTTATAAATGATCAATTTATCTAGTCCAACCAGACAATGGTGAGAGGTGTTTGTGTAAAAAGCCTTCATCAACCACTGTTTTAAATATGTAAAATTTGTTCCAAGTCATTCTTAGAAAAAACAAGACAATTCTGTTTTCTTTATTTTTGATTACTAAGTAAAATATCCACATTTTAATTTGTTTTCTGTAATAGTTTTGTGTAATCATGTTTTTTTATATAATACTGAATGAGTAAATGTGTATTCAAAGCAAAGAGATGTTTTATATTAAATGTAGTTTATTGCACAACAACAATAATGTTTTCAAAACATCAACAAGCAAATGTTCTTAATAAAACACTTTGAGGGACAGTTCTCTCTACAGTATATGAGATAATTTTACAATATTTTTTCATTCTAAAAAAAAGGTTGAAAGTGTTTCATCTCTTTAATGTTTCTCAGGTTTGTAAAGTACTGTATTTATTGCATATCAGTGGTTGTTGTAGTGGTGTTTAGTCCAAAGTTCACTTCACCTGACAAAATGCCTTCATTTCACATCCTGCAACATCATCAAATACAGACGACATCCGGGCGTATTTTAGAGTAAGTTTCGGTCCTGTATACTTTTGTAAGGAGTATGGAGCTATTCAGCCATATTACTATTCCCAAATGACAGACAGCCTCACTGACTTACAGCCAAAACATTATGCAGAAATCACACAATTTGCAGTGTATTAAGATATATATATATATATATATCATCTTGCTCATAGTGTCAGTATATGAATCTGTAAAGTTCATTCAAAAACAGAATAAACAGTAACAGATAAAGTTTAAATGAATTTAAAGTCAGTGTCATTTCTCTGAATAAGTTGTGGTCAGGTCAGCTCAAATTGTTCAGCTTTTTACTTGCATGATATTTTGCATATAAACTAAGTGCTATTTATACTGTATGCAGGTGAAACTCAAAAAAATGTGTAATATATATATATATATATATAATAGTTGTGTATAATTTTGATTATGATTACAGCTTATGAAATCCCCAAATTCAAAATCTTTGAAAATTACATGAAATCAATAAAAAAGAATTTTAAATCTAGAAATTTCAGCCCTCTGAGAAGTATAATCATGCATTGTAATATATACTAAATATATTAGTTTCATCTTTTAATTTGAATCACTGAAATACATGAATTTTTGCACGATATTCTACTGGCTTAATTGTTTATGACGTCAATGAATCCAGTCATTTATAAATCATTCCTCCAGGAACAAGGCTGAGAAACACTGCTTTATAGATGGTAATCAATTATTGTAGAAGTTTGGTACAGTTCGTCTTGCATCAAAAAAAGGTGTGTGATGTTCTTATGGCAGTGTGAGTTGTGAAATGCTCTTCTCACAGATCCATTGATAAGCTCTAGTACATGCAATATCAAGCCACCCTACTAAATTACCCCACCCTGGCTGAGGCACAGGCACAGTCAGGACACAGTTCTCTCCTCCACCTCCATTAGGCTCTGCAGGCACTCCAGACCCTGCAGACCCCCAGAAGCTGAAAATACAGATCAGCATTAGATGTTCAGTGCTGCTTTCTGTGTGATATGATACTGACTGTAAGAATCATTTATTAGATATTAATCAGTTGTCAGTTCAGTTCAGTGTTTTCTCACTTAGAGGTCATGTTGGTGCCATCAACCCATTTCCATCTGCCCTCCTCAACACTGTCAGTCAGACCAATCCAGACTACAGCTTTACCAATCATGTTCTTAACAAAATCCTGAGCAGATGAAACAGTTAAACATTTATATCATAAACAGAACAAACTCAATTTCATCTGACCATCTCTCATTTATCTACTAAACATCATAAAAGCAACTCTTACTTGTTCTTCTCTGTTGTTAATGATGATCAGATCTGCTCCTCTCTCTGTACAATATTGTCTGCTCTCAGTCCAGATCTTCGTCTCATTGGGCATGTAGTAAAAACTGGATTTATAGTAAATCCATCCATCTGTAAACAACCAGTTTAGCTGTTAGCTCTTTATTCCCATTTATACTCACCTGTCTGTAACTTATAACAGATAGTAAACTTATAGATTGTGTTCAGTGAAAGTTACTGAGAGAATAACCCCACTCCATGATGTTTTTTTAAAATGTTTGCTTTATAGAAAATAACTTCATATTAAACAAACTTTACCAGAACTCTGAAGATGATTTCTTAGCTGGTTTCTCTCATTGGTCAGGTTTGCATTTCTGGATATTAGCTGGTTTCTCTCATTGGTCAGGTTTGCATTTCTGGATATTAGCTGGTTTCTCTCATTGGTCAGGTTTGCATTATTGGATATTAGCTCGTTTCTCTCATTGGTCAGGTTTTCATTCTTGGATATGAACTGTTGTCTCTCTTGAATGAACATGACACACAGCACTATGACTGCAGTCAGCAGAAGAACACACAGCAACACCAAACACACTGCAGCGGCTCTGGAGCTTCTGTTCCTCACAGAATCACTTCCTGAACATCACAGACATTATACATTGTGAATATTTTCTTCTACATTTACGTAAAGGTGGGGTAGGTAGAAATAATAAAAAAACACTCTGAAAAAGTAATTGAGTGTCTGTAGTCCTCTCAGTACTGCAATAAACACAGATCATTATTTCATTCACTCCCACCCCTCCCCGTCTGGGATCCTTACAAAGCCACGCCCCCAAAACATATGAACGCGCGCTGCCGACCGCGCTCAGCTGGAGGACGCATTTTTTCAGCGCCGCTTAGAGGAGCAGTGCATACTTACATCATTTCAGAATCAAATGCCTAACTTTATCATAATTAATATAAACAACTAACATGGCTTGTAGTACTCAATCAAGCTAGCATATCAATACTGGTAATGGTAAAGTTTATAATATATTGAGTTTTATTCGGTAACGAGCTAGTAACATAAAAATTAAAAACAGCAAAACTAAGAACAGGTTGCATTGATGCACGTTTTCCCGTTACCATCAGTTAGCATATACATGAAGGTTAATTTCGTGTAAGATTCATGACATATACGTTGTTTTACATGTAAGAGCTTCCATGAAAGCACTGTTGGCATCACTTTTCAGCCCCTGGTTGTCAGTTGTCACCACGGCTGGAAAGCCCTGCCGATATTGACTCTCGTCTGACTTCTTGCTTGATCCAAAGACTTTTTGGTCATAGCCTTTTCAAATACTGTCTTCCTTTTTTGCCTGGTTTTCCTTCGCTGACTGTATATTTGACTGCTCTTTCTCTGCCATAATTGTGATTCTTCCTAGCTTCTGTGCCTCTTCCATGTGGGCTGCTCTTACGCAGCAGTGCTGGTAGCCATGGTAGCGAGGGAGAGTGACAGCCGCCCAGCCAATCATTTATTTCGTCCCGGTTGGAAATGATGAGCTGTGTTTATTGCAGCACTGAGTGGACTACAGACACTCGATTTGCATACTTTCTGTTTTAGAGTATTTACATTTTAATTATGTATTGGTATACATAGACAGTTTAAACTAATTTGGGAAAAAGTTTTTTTAGAAAATTTCTACCTACCCTGCCTACCATTCACATCATAAATATGAGTAAAGTTTTAGTATTAGCAGTTAATCACAGTTACCTGTGTGTTGCGGTGTTTGGGTTTTCGCTGTTTGGGTGTCGAAGTCCTCTCTGTCTTTATGTTTCATGCCTCTTACAGCCTCAGCAGTAATGTAGATATCAACTGTCTTATCTATCCTGTCTTCTGATTCCATCATTGAACCTATATCCATTCCTTCATTCACAAGCCCAGACATTCTTAGTACAGTTTGGATGGCTACAACTTTTTAATATGAACCAACTGCCAGAACTACAGGTCAAACTGACTAATATCTCACCTAAAGTGATTTTTTGTACTCCTGATGTCTGTCTGTGTGTGTATGTGGTAATATTATGTAAAAAAGGAACTTGCAACACTTAGGAAGTTAACACAAATGTCACGATTTTCTGCAATGGGATTGGTTAACTTTTACAAAACATTTGTGTTTAACTAAAACATATTTATTGTGGCTGTCCAGCACCTTCTATTAACAAATGCCTTGTATGTGTGTGTGTGTGTGTGTGTGTGTGTGTGTGTTTGTATATATATATATGAAGAGTTCAGATGCAAAAGTCTACGTACCATTTTAAATTTTCTTCTACAATGATAATTTTGATCAAGCTTGTATATTTAAGTTCAGTAATTTCACTTTGAAGATTACCTATTAATTGTCATTTAAGTGAAATTACTGAACTTAAATATACAAGCTTGATAAAAATGATCATTCTAGAAGAAAATTTCAGATGGCACTTACAGGCTTTTGCATCTGAACTCTTCATATATATATATATAATATATGTATATATATGCACACACACACACGTGCGTGCGTGTGTGTGTGTGTGTGTATATATATATTATATATATACACACACACACACACACGCACGCACGTGTGTGTGTGTGCATATATATATATATATATATATATATATATATATATATATATATATATATATATATACATACATCCTCTCAAGCAAAATGCTTTACAAAATACTTTAAATTTCAATTGTCAAAAGTACCAATGACAGATGAACTCAAATGATAATTTTGGGGAAGCAAATACTTTTAATTTCTCTTTTATTCAATTGCTCAATGGCATGTGACTCATGGGTTCATTTAAATCAAACAGATATTGAACGCACACAGTGTCAGACATTCTTCTATATTAGAGAATGGCTGTAACTACCGGCTGTCAAGATTCTTCATCATGGTCGCTTTGTTCTGAGACGTCAGAAAAGCTAAACTCAGCAGGCAAGCCAGCTAAAACTATTATGTTGCTAAACTGTCTGACAACTTTTCCCTCCTCCCTGTCGTTTACTTTCTCTTCGTCTCTCAGAGCAATTTCTCCCACCTGAGGTTTTAATTGTCGGAGCAACTGAAGCGACGTGACAGAAGTCATTTTGTGGTCCATTATGTTTGTATGCAAAAGACAGGCCCAAAATTAGCATGTCACTGAAAAGCATTGTTCTACACTTCCCAGTCATTAAAGGTAATCTTCCTGAAAACTGTGCTCTTTGCTTTAGTCATCACCTTTATATGGGTTTATATCTCTTAAGGAGCTATATTGTGAAAAATCCTCTGTAAAAAATATTTTCAAGATTTGTTATCACAACATATTTTCTTTTTTCAAATCAACTTTATAATAATTTATGTAGTTGAGATAACTTATTATTTTGAGTTTCTGATGGTTAAATTAGTCTACTTCATTGTATTAGCTCACTTTTTTCCAGTTCAATCAACTTAAAATTTTAAGGCAACCCAGGTTACTTACTTTTTTAAGTTAAACAAACAATATTTTTTTTTTTACAGTGTAGTAATCACAACATTTTTTTCTTTTGTCAAATCAACTTAAATCATTTATTTAGTTCATATAACATATAATTTTGAGTTTCTGATGGTTAAATTAATCTCCTTCATTGTATTAACTCGCTTTTTCCAGTTCAATGAACTTAAAATTTTAAGGCAACCAGGTTACTTACTTTTTTAAGTTAAACCATCAATATTTTTTTTTACAGTGAAAACATCTGAATGTCTTTAAAACAAAATAAATAAGAACTAAGTGTTTTTGGTGTGTTTAAAGCTTTGTTTTAAACATACCAAAACACTCATTGCATTATGCTTTTTTGGGATGTATGTGGAAAAATACAATAGTAAATTTGAAATGAATTTCTTATTGCGCATTTAAAAAAAATTCCCAACCTATAACCTGACAGCTAGTATTAAAGCTTTTCCTGAATTATTTTTTTAAAAAATAAAATATTATTTTCATTATTTTATCTTTCAAAATGTGTGTACAAAAAATAGTAAATTTGCAATGGTAAAAAGATTTCTATTTTAAATATATGATGTTCTTTTAAACTTTTTTTAATGAAAATATCCAGACAAATAATACATCTAAATTTTAAGCAACTGTTTTAAACGTTGATAAATAAAAAGACATGTTTCTTTAGCAGCAAATGAAGAGTTCAGATGCAAAAGCGCCATGCAAAAGTGCCATTTGAAATTTTCTTCTAAAATTATCATTTTTATCAAGCTTGTATCAGTAATTTCACTTAAATGGCAATGAAGATTACCTATTAATTGTCATTTAAGTGAAATTACTGAACTTAAATACACAAGCTTGATAAAAATGGTCATTCTAGAACAAAATTTCAAATGGCACTTAGAGGCTTTTGCATCTGAACTCTTCAAATATTATATAGCAGCAAATATTATATTATAAATATAGTATTAGAATGATTTCTGAAAGATCATTTGACACTGAAGACTGGAGTAATGATGCTGAAAATTCGGTTTTGTCATCACAAGAATAAATGCCAAAATTCTGATAACGTATATTTTAAATGGTAATAATATTTCACAATATTACTGTTTTTTTTTTTTTCTGTATTGCAGATAAAGTTTGTAGGATGGAATGAAAAGCTTCAAATGATAATGAGGTTATTTCATGATAATATGAAGGTATCAAATGCAGTTTCCCCTTTTCACTAGTATTGATTTCACTTTAATGAACCACAAATTAGAGGAAGTTGATCGTGGCACTGAACAATGTTCACAACAGACCAATTGTTTACAAATAATAAGGACTCTATTTCTCATACCGTGTTTTAGGGGAAAAAATATCTTAAGAGATGTGTGCACTGTTGTCACATCTTACTATTCGTTACCAAAACTTATTCAACAGAATATGTTGAATCTAAGAGGTAAGGTGTTATATATTCCGAATTATACATTCAGTGCAGTTTTTCACTGTCAGTCAATCTCAAACACTGTCTATACAGAGAGGAAATTTAAAATGGCCCCTTGCTTATTTTCCAACAATTTGATTGGCTGCTACCCTGGAGCGTGTATCAGGTCTTTGTCTGGGTTGACAAGAAGTCAGGCATGAAGGATATGACATTGTAATGAGTCACCGTTATCGCGGCCATTAGAAGGCCTGCACGCAGAAGTTTGAGTGACTGGTGTAGGAAGGCAGACGCTAACAGTCCGCGTGGATCCATCAAGCTCCTGCCATTTTTCGCCCGCATTAGAGGGGCAGCTTTCTAATGGTAATTGAGTTTGTTTCGTTTGCCGAAAGCAGGAAAAATGCCACCGGCTCCACTGATTAGGGTTCTTGATTAGGCCTCAGCTTTATTTCCCATTCTTTTTACACAACTGGAGAGACCGTTTCACATAAGTGATGAGACAGACTCTCTTCAGCAGGACCCCAAGAGGGAGTTTCGCGGTCCCAGCGGGTCCCCGTGCACGCGTAATGCGGGAGCTTTATGCTGATGTGAAATGCCAAGGGTGCAGGCAGCCATCCATCATTGTTACGGCTGTGGCTTCTGTTTGGACTCAATGCAGGAGACACATTTTATTCCCTATATTAATTATTTTGAACTCTCATTGTAGCTTTAGTTTACTTTCAGCTTTAGTTGCTCAGAACAGATTTTTCAACTCATGTACATTTGATAACATGGTGCGTTTTACCGGTAAATATTAACCAATCACATAGCCTCTATAATGGCTGATTATCCAGCCCAGGTTCTACCAAAATTGTAGCAAAACTCCAAATACATATACATACAATAGGCCGCATACAATTCACAGCAGTTTCCAACTAAAATGTACACTAGAGACTGTAAAACAGCCAAAAGAATGTATTCTTTTTCACACAAATTTTGATTAAAGGGGCTGATTATTGATTAATGAATTTTCACGCCATTCTTTGCACAATAATATTATTACCTCAAAACACTTTTAGCGTAGTGGATGATTTGTAAAATAATAGTGTCATGCACTTCTCCAAGACACAAGGTTGTGGATCCAAATTTATTTTATTACAGGGCAATCCAAATGTGTAATCCAATAAACCAACCAGGTCTCATCCCAAGACGTCATATAACTGACGTTTTGGGACGTCTTTTGACCATACGTCAATATTCGCCTTTTTAGGGCCCCCTTAAACGTCGGTAGATGAGGTTATGGGATCCTAACTCTACCCCAGACCTAAACCTAACCCTAAACCTAACCCGTCACCTAACTGACGTTAAAGGTAAAGCGTCAGTTGTATGACGGCCCGGGATCGCCATCTACCGACGTTTAAGGGGGCCCTAAAAAGGCGGATATTGACGTATGGCCAAAAGACGTCCCAAGACGTCAGTTATATGACTTTTTGGGATGAGACTGTGTTAAATAAACAGGCAAAAGGCCAAGCAGTCCAAAATATACTAGGGCGAAATACTACACTGAAACATGGTTAAAGACAATCATGGATTATGAGACCAGGCAGTGATTTATAGTCCTTGATTTTGTGGCAATAGTCTACCCCAAGTGCACTCCTGAAAGCCACACTGGTAATTGTGATAAATACAAATCAACTGATTGGTTCCTTCTGTAACAGAAGCAAATGAAGTCGCTGCTGATATAATTCATGTACATTATATTGTACAGAAGCAGCATGTCTGTCTTGCTCACAGTAGCTTGCTGTGTATGTATTTAGCAGTAGAAAGTCCCATACTTGCTCTGCCGCAGCAGCAGTAATAAGCTATAGCAGCAGCAGCAGCAATAACCTATAGAATCATATGCAGTTGCAATTCTGGGTTATAATTTTCCCGATCAAAAATATGCCTCAATAAACCAATGATTAGACTAGAACACAGCCATGGACGAAGCCATTGTGGGAAACATAATGCCGGAGCATGTGTCACATCTCATAGCAATAACATCCAGTCTGTGAATGGAAAACTGTTTCTTGAGGGTAGTGTTGCTTTCGTCAACGAAAATTATGACTAAATATCATCGTCAACGAACCTTTATCACGTGACGAAAACGAGACGAGACGCAACGTAAATGCTGGTCGTGTGACGATGACTATAACTAAATGTATAATGCAATATCGTTGACGAATAAAAACGAGACTAAATGTGGTTTACAAAAATAAAAACTATGCTAAAATGTATCTTCATTTTCGTTGACCAAAACGAGACGAGACGAAATGTTATTTAACGTTGTTTCGTCTCGTTTAGCCTACTTGCATTATTAGCATGCAGCATTTCTGTTTCCTGTGTCACTTCAGGGGCTGCATCAGATCGCACCATGCAAACGCATGCGACTTCAGATCCTCAAGCCCCACTCGCGACATTATTTAGTAGAAGCAGTTGCGTGATGTTTCACACACACTCCGTGTGTAGCGTGTATGCGGTGCGTGTTGCAGTGTGTATGCAGGAGCAGCGTGCGCAACTGATCTACGGCTGTACCACAATCACAACTTTTATTCTCTATTTTTTATTTCAAATCAGTATTTTAGGCTACATCCATTGTGTCGCGTTGTTGAGGTAGCCTACTGTCTGTGTAGATCTCTGCTCTGCTGTTATGCACGCACCGCTCCTAGAGCGCGCGGTATGAGCGCTTATCTATAACTGTTATAACTGTAACATGGGTGCGGGAAACATACGCACTGCAAATGGAGTACTATGTTTGAAACAGGCGTTAGCATAAACGACAACAAACAAAGTTAAGTCTGACACAGAGAAAGAGATTCGTCTTTGGGAGAAAAAGAAAAAATGACATTTGGAAAAACTTTCATTTCATCATGTGTGTAGGTTATAACATGTTTGGTTGGTAAAATAAATATGTTGTAAATTCAATTCATAGCGTCTTCCTGGATGTATTCTTGAGTCTATAAGGTAACAATAATATAAGAAGATAATTATAAGAAGATAAGATTGTTTGAAATGGGTTTGGCAAAAAGAAAAAAATAGTTTCGTCTATAGGCTAGCCTACTACTAATAGGCTTCTTATATATTGACTGGGTTAAATAGAATTGCCTACTAAAAAGAGGCTAAAATACAATTTTCATTGACTAAAACTAGACTATGTCTTTCGTCGACTAAAACTAGACTAAAATGTCATCGGTTTTCGTCGACTAAAACTAGACTAAAATGTCATCAGTTTTCATTGACTAAAACTAGACTAGACTAAAAAGAGTATGAACATGACTAAAACTAACAAAAACTAAAATGTCAGCTTGACACAAAGACTAGACTAGAACTAAAATTAAAACAGGCCGCCAAAAACAACACTACTTGAGGGTATATGAGTTGAAGAGGGCAGAACTCATCTGTAAAAGAAAACTAAACGGTAAACTGATAAACAAAGTGTCCTTTAACGTCAGCAAAAAGGTCACTGTGTGTTCGTGCTGAAGAATATTGAAGGGCTGATTTGCAGCAGTGAACTTTTCGCTACAAATTTAAATCATTAATACTTGTCCGTAAATGTCAGATCGGTAATAGCACTCAAAACAATAACATCAAGTTGTTCTTAATGAGTTAAAAGCAATACAGTTAATGAGCTCCTTTATTATGACTTGTGTTGTTATGGGATGCTTGGCTTCTTCTTAAGTCACAAAGGTGCAATATGTTTCTCCAGTGATAATGTAACATTACTTTAAGCTATTAGGTTTTTCATTCCAATAATACTAGTGTTAGACATAAAGTGAAGCCTCACTGGACTGCCTGACTCAGTACTGCTGTTCCAGCCAAACTTCATTAGAGGCACATAGTTGAAAGCAATATCAGATGTCAGTGAAACAGCAGTGCCTCATAGACTACAGTAACTGAAACTGCAGGCTAAAAACAGTGAATCAAGTGTTAGACTGAGTCTCATCTGCTTTAAAGTATTAAAAGTCCCCCAGTGCTGCCTGCAGACACACACCCTTACACTAAAACACAGCACGACAGCATTTCCAGCCCACCTGCTGTAGCATCTCTAGATAAAAGTTTTTACCAGGCCTGATGCTATTTTAGGCCGTTTAGACAAATAAAAAATTCATCAAACCTGTGAAATGGCACAAATGGAAGTGTGGGAATTATGTAGTGATCAAACCATGTTCAAAACATGTGTTGTGATCAGCCCGATCATTCAGGAAGTGTTTGGCAAGTTCAAGTAACCACACACAGACTCAAAACACTGCTCTGCTGTGATTAATGTTGTATCGTAAAATAGATGTCCTGAATAATGCACAATCCGAGGGCTCCGTTTTCGCAGGAACACTGCATGTGGTACAGTATGACTGGAAAGATGTTTCTGCTGACCTCGATTTCATCCTCATGCACAAATCCCAGGTGTCTCTCTATGCTGTCAGACACACACTAAATTGCTTTATCAAGTGGCCCCTTATGTATTTATGAATTCTGTGTGTGGATCGCGTGCCGTGAACGAGGGCCTGCACTTCTGTGTGGTAAATGAATAATAGACGCAGTGGAAGGGGAAATATGGACGGGTTATACAAGCAGGCCTTGAGGTGGATGAGGGCGGATAAACTTCCCCTTTATCCTTCCTCTGACAAACTGCCCTGGGGAGTCACCACCACACCAAAACATGCAAATTTGTTCAAACACCACAATTTCTTATGGAAAAGCATATAAGGCAGAGATATATTTTTTCCTTGTCATCTAAATTCCTTCTGCGATGGACCTCTTTCTCTTTCCGTCTCTGTCTTTCCCTTTGAGGGCTTCACGCTATCCTCATTACAGACCGACACACAGTCGCACGACTGCTCTATCGGCATCGGTTTCACCGGTCATTGATAAAGAGCCTTCCCTCAGGAGTCGTCAAACTTCAAAACTGCGCTCAGAAGTCTTTGTTAGCGAGTTTCCACAAAGTGACACAGTGAAAAGAACTAAAAAGTAGCCTGAAAATGAGAGGCCAGGTCTTGTTATGAAATATTGACAGTCTGACATTTGCTCTGTATGGTATGTGTTTTCATTCTGTCTTTCCTACTTCTTTAGATCCAAAGAGATGAATACACAACACTTCCTCTTTTCTATTACTGGCATTCAATATGAACCAACTTATATTTGTTTCAATATTTATAGAAACTTTTTAAAAGGGATAGCTCACGAAAATTCTGCTATCATTTATGATATCCTCATGTGTTTTTAATAACCTGTTAAAAATATCAAACCTGTTCAAGACATTGTTGAATATATGAAGAGTTCAGATGCAAAAGCCTCTAAATGCCATTTGAAATGTTCTTCTAAAATGACAATTTTTATCAAACTTGTATATTTAAGTTCAGTAATTTCACTTAAATGCCAATTAATGGGTAATCTTCATTGCCATTTAAGTGAAATTACTGAACTTAAATATACAAGCTTGATAAAAATGATCATTTTAGAAGAAAATTTCAAATGGCACAAATTTCATATGTTAATACATAATAAAATATAATAAATAATTTTGTATATTTTGCTAAATATATATATATATATATATACACCTTTTTGAACAGGTTTGTTCTGATTCTTCTTATATTACAGTATTACACTGATTGTGTCTGTGGATCTCTCCAGAAAAATTATATTTTATAGTCAGCGGGCCTCTGCATATGCTGCGTTTTCTCTTATGTCTGTGGAAACAATTCCCCGTTCCATCCATCAATCACAAGATACGAGCTTGCTCTAAACTATTCATTTGAAGAAACATAGCGAAGTGTGAGGAAAAGAAATATGTGGTTGAGTAATGGGCATGCCCCAGCTGTCTGTCATTCTTAGCAGTACCTGTTTGACTCCACTCGTTTGAAAGATTCATGATTTCTATATCCTTCAGCTTACTGGAAATTGGAAAATGTAACACCAGCACATAAGAGATTTTTTTTTAATGTCCAAAGTGTCAGTGTTTTATAGAGCTGCCGGCTGCTCCAGTCGCTGTAGGGGGTCCCGGGTTTCACTGAACCGCTGTGTGAAACAAGGCCTGGGGAGACGGGTGGAATATTTAAAAATCAAAGTTCTATCCTTTTCACTCTGTCTTTTAAGAGAAATGTGGCAGAATGTTTGAATGATTGAGGCTTTTGTTCATTGTGACCTTGGGCTGAATTGTTGCATATTGACTAGAATGGTTGGTAAAATGGTGCGAGTGTGTATTGAATTGGTCGTTTGTTGAGTAAGAAATATTACTTGTCGTTATTCTTTAGTAGAAAAGTTCAGAAATGTCTTTTATATTTTAACTTCATCCATTTACGTTCTCACTAATTTATTGCCATTATTGCTAATTCATTTGACATTTTTCTGCTTGAATTAAATTTTTAATTCTTTAAAAAATTTTAAAACAATTCTGTTTTGGATTGAAAAGTGTTTGGATTGAAAATGTGTTATTATTAGTAATACTATTTAAAAAATACCTTTCAGTAAGAATACATAACTTTAAGTGTTACTAAATATATATATATATATTTAGTAATATATATATATAGTTTAGTATATATATATATATATATATATATATATATATATATATATAAATTATTATATATCAAAATATAATTATATATAAAAAAAATTATATATAATTGTGTTCTTTTGTATATGTACTGCATATGGTTTCCACAATTTTAAGCAGCACAACTGTTTTTTAACATTGATAATAATAGGAAATGGCAACCCGATCTCACGACCAAATCGTACGAATTCGACAAATGATTCGACGAAAAGTGGCTAATTCGTAACAATTCATATGACCTCACTCGTACGAATTATTAAGATTTTGCTAAATCGTACATATTTTACGAATTGGCCAATTCGTATGAATTCATACAAATTACCTACCCCTTACCCCGCATCCCATCACGTGGGTTTAGACAAATCGTACAAATTCGTATGAGTGAGGTCGTACGAATTAGTACGAATTAGCCACTTTTTAATCATTTGTCGAATTCATACAAATTGGTCGTGAGATAGCGTAGGAAATGGAGTAATTATGCTGAAAATTCAGCTTTGCCATTAAACGAAATAATATATTTTAAAATATATTAAAATAGAAGTTATTTTAATTTCTAATAATACTTCACACTGTTTTTACTTCACTGTATTTTTTATGCTATCTTGGTGTGCATTTTCACTTTTCAAAAACATAAAATCTTACTCACCACAAACTTTTTCAATGGTAGTGTGCAAAAAAATATTCTTGTATATATTTAAAAAAATACATCATATAAAAATGTCCTATTTTGTTGTGGGGGCAGTGGAAAAAAAAAACTGAAATTATTGTTTAAACCATGCACATGGTTGGTTAAAGTTCATTCTACATTTACACACATCAAAGAAATCACACATTTGAAAGTGTGACTGGTTTCAATGACCAACAAAAAGAGGAAGGTCCCTATGTGATCGTTTGTTTATGTGACAAACCAGATCTGTTTCACTTCGTGTTTCTTACAGTAATGCATTTTAAAGAACATTTGCTTCCTTTTTTGTATCACTAAATTGTTAAAAATAGAAATAGACAGGAAATAATACTTTTAGTTCTCAAATAATCTCAATGGTATATACAGAGGGGGACTCAAGTCAACCATTGAGATGAATATAACAGATTCTTTACCTTCTTGATTTAGACTGATCAGAGAAAAAAGTCAGAAAGGTTTTAATACTCATACTTTACAGACATGACCTTTCCTAGCATACCACTTAAATCCCAAAAACTCGAGGTGCTCTCACTTAAAAAGTCAACCATTGAGCCACAGTCGCTCTTAGTTGGCCTTTTGACGGTTATTGAAGTTTGATAAATCTATCCGCCTCAAATCAAATCTCTGATTTTGAATGGAATTTATTTGTAGGGTCAGAGTAAACTTTTCTCGTTCATCCAGGAATCTATTTGCATACTAGCGCCCACAGTCACATATTGTGTGCGGAGGTGATTGTGTTTACTGCTCAGCTGGGCCTTTTTGTTTATTTAAATGATGAGCAGGTTGGTGCCGAAGAATTCCAGCGTAATCATTTTAAGGAGGGTAAATCAAATATTCACGATTAAATGAAAAACAAACACAACAGTGCCTCTTTGTAATGTGAGACAACAAGGTAGAATCGACGGGATGTAATAAAGAGGACTCGGAAAAAGCTCGTTTAAGTGGGCGTGATTAGATTTATTAGCCCATTTGCATGAAGATGGTCACCATTTGCCTATCAAGTAATGACTCATGCGTTAGTAGCGAGGAACATGGAAATACCCAGATGAAATAATTTCCAGTCCAATTGATGTGATTGCGCTTAATCTCATTTTAAACTTCAGATAGTCAGTGTTTACCCATCTGTGATAGCATGCTAACATAACAGTGAAAATTATGATCCAAACTTGATTTGAGGTCAAAGGAGTGTAGATTTAAGGCACATACTTCCTTTACATGTAACTGAGTGAAAAGATGCTGACAGGATGAGTTTTGTTGTGCTATACAGATGTAAAAATACCAAACCGTGCATCAAGGTTTCACAGGATTCTGTATAGGGAGTTTTTTCATTATTATTTTTTTTTTTGTCCATGAGCAAAGTGTATATGAAACCCCTAGGTTATAGTGATTAATATTGCTCTCTTATCACAGCAACTGACTCAGAATGTGTGCATTCTTTGAATCCATCACTTGTAGGGGTTTATAAATTCCAAGAGGTCACATGTACTGAATTGAAATGTATGAACTTGATAAAGGTTTGATGAAAAGATGAGAATATTTGAGGAATTCTGTTGCCGTACCTACCAGTAAATCAGGCGTCCCAGGTGGGCGGAAAGCAGGGATGGTGCCAGAATATGGGATAGCTGTGGGGGGTGTTTGTTACAGAATCAACCTGCTCACATCCAATTAGTTTTATTTGTGTCCAATTATGTTAATTGCTACTCCATGTGGCAAAATATGTTCGTTTTTGAATGAAATTATGCATAACACATCCGTTGTTTAACCAATGGCACCTACTGCAATAAAACGGAATCAAAGTGCCAGAAGCATTTTCCAGGAAATAATGTATAATTCAGCTGGCCTATTGTATTAATAATTTCATTCGATACCGCCTACCAGGTTTTCCTTTACAAACAGTCACTCTGAAAAGGATATTAACAGCCATTAAAGGGATAGTTCAGCCAAAATGAAAGTTATGTCTTCATTTATTCATCTTGATGTCATTTCTTTCTTCTGCGGAACATATTTTGAAGGATGACTTCTATTGGACTGAAAAAAAGAGACATTTCTTATATATTGTGTACGTTTTTGGGTGAACTATTGCTAACATCAAGAAAACTGTACAACAGAATTTTAATTCCACTGTTTTTTGAAGTTGTTTTCGGGATTGTTAAACCATTTTCAAGAAAGGAATAAAAAACTAATTAGAAATGTTGAGAAGTTTGTGTAGAAGGGTTTTTTTTTATGGTGCTGTATTATTAGAAAATTAATGTTTTTACTTCTGCCCTTTAAACAGTTGACTGCTGCCTGTAAATTGCAATGATTTTTGGCTGAAACCTGGAAATAGATTTAAAAAGGTTTTGCGGTATTTCACTAGCAGATCAGTTTCTGGCTAATGTTAGTCCTAATGGGAATCATTAAATATATTTCTTAAATAAATGTTTGTTAGCATGACGCAACTCACTGGTTCCGGTCATTTTATCTGGGAATAAAATTGACTTTTTGCTTCTCATGGATGGTGGAAGATTCAAATGAGATCATATTTAGGTAAGCGTGTCATTTATGTGCGTTTAAACACAAGGTTAAATGAAAGCCCTGCAATTCTTGAGAAGCCCTCGTGTGACATTTATAATAGCTCAAGTGTGTGACAGGGATTAACCTGGATTCAAATCACACTCTGTATGTGTCAGGCTCTGCTCTCTTTTGATTATGAGCATGAAATATGGAAAGAGGAAGTATGTGTGAGAGAGAGAGAAGGATAAAAGAATGAGAATGGTACTGAAGATGTAACTACAAACAGAATATAACCAAAGAAAATCAGATTTGTGTGTGAGAGAGAGTGAATGAAAGAGAATCCGTCAGATCAAATGCTTCTTTATCACTGTGGCATATCAATATTTAGAATATAAAGCATATGCATTGTCATTTTTCTGTCTTACTGTACTGTATAATGATAGCCCAACTAACAGGGAACATTCTCAGGACTTTGGTTATCATTCTGGTTCTCTCTGTTCGCTCAATGTTTTGAAAAAATGTTCATCTAGTAACATTAATAGACATTGTTTATACATCATTTATTGAACTTGGCATGTTCAGAATGTTCAGAGATCATTCAAAAGTAACATTCTGTACCACTGGTCTGCAGTAATTTAGTAGACCTTTTTCCTTACTGTTATAATTTGAATTCCGTCAGAAAAATTGGGGATCGCTAGGAGAAAGTGGGTTATCATGAGAAGTACAGACAGACACAAGATTAAATTAGAATCAGAAATATAACTGGTTTTACTAAGAAAAAAGATAGAAAGTTAATAAAATAAAAGTAAATTACAAGATCACATACAATAGACAATAAAACGGATTATGGAAATTTCCACCACGAGTGCACTCTTGTCAGCGTTTTCAAATATGTACCCACATAATAAGTTCAACACAGAAAGAAAATAAACAAATAGAATTCAACATAAGAGAGTATATTCTCTCTCTAAAGACCTTCAAGTACAGTATCTTTCATAAAAGATCCAATGTCTCTCAAATCTGGGTCGTGGTTGCCCATACACCCTCAAAAAAGAAAAGTTCTTGAGGTCAAATTTGTCGTTCTTCAACGAGTAACACTGGAAACTCAAGGAAAGGATATCGGCAGCCTCTTCACGAAGTGATGTCTTCTGCCTTTCTCTAAACTTGGTTGGCTCGCCATCAAACACGACTCTACAGGATGTAGATGGTCAAGGTCGTGCATTCATCATGTCTCCACGAAATCAAGAAGAAAGAAAAGAAAAACGAAAAACAAAGGAGAGAAAAGAAGAAAAAAACTGGCCCCTGAATCAATAGCTTTTTTTCTTATAGAGACACATGGCCAACAATGGCAACAGTTAACTTTTAGAAATTACAAAATAAAGGGCTTTTGGGATTTTTTTTTTTTTTTACATCCTAAAAAAGTTAATGTCAACAAAATTTGTCCTGATTTATCCATAATTTTACATGTATTTTTTTTTAATTTGCTAAATGTTAAGTTAAAAATGTTCATATTTGTTTTAGAGATTATGCAGATATACAGAGAGAGAGAGAGAGAGAGAGAGAGAGAGAGAGAGAGAGAGAGAGAGAGAGAGAGAGAGAGAGAGAGAGAGAGAGAGAGAGAGAGATTTTTTACATTAAAAAAGTATATTTATTTTTGTTTTATTCAAGGTGATTAGAGGAAGAGGGATATTAGGCCTATTTGGGGTTAAAGCTTCCTAGTTGAAGCCAATGCTCCCAGGTTTTTTTTACATTTTAAAATAATAAATATAAATATTTGTGTATTTCCTGTACAAAAGTTGTGTGCATCCTAATCTGTAGCCTACCAGTAATCTTGTAACTGTGATATCAGCTCATATTCTCACTCTGGGAAGAACAGTGGTGCTGTAACGCGAGAGAGAGAGTGTGTGTGTGTCTAAGGGATGCTGATTTTATTTAGCCTCATTTAGGTTTACCAGAAACCTCTGCAGGAGTGGAGAAGTAATGAGCCCTAAATGCAGGCTCTTCCTGATTTTATTTCATGTTGTTTCATTTGATTTTATGCTATTTATTTCTCCCTCTCACTGGGGCGCTATAGCGCGGCGAGTGCTTGCGGCTACGCTAAATTGCCAAATTACCATTCTGAAACCGCACAAACAGGATATTAGCAATCAGAAGCTATTGCCACACTGGCACCGCTCAAGCGATTGAAAGGTGCAGAGCGCTGACTTCTGCTTGTGATTTGCACCGCATGTGGCATGACGCTGGTAAAGGACCTCACTTTAAATATTTAAAGGGCCCAAAGGAGAGAAAGATGCTGGATCGAAATAGATTTATAGTCGTAAATCATAGAATTAAAGAGAGAGAGAGATTACATCACCCAGTAGCCTGTAGATATTAATAAATACTATAACAGTATATACATAATGCTTAACTAACACTGTAGGGCATTATGGTAGCTTAGCTAACATCAAACTCTAAAGTCTACAACTACAGAAAAAACGTGATGGGAACTGATTCATGGGCGCACCTGGTGCTCACAAACAAAACTATGGATGCTCCAGAAGGGGAGCAAAATATCAAAAATTGATAAAAAAGTGGAAGAACAGAAGATGTAGTCCTGTCTTACAATAAAGGCTTTTATCTGTCTAACCATGTGACTGCCTAGACGTGGATTTTCTTGTTCTACAACATGATCCACCAACCATTTGATGTTATACTGCTATTTGATCTGGCCTAAATTTTGTAGCTTAGAAAATTTCAAAACATATGATGACTTAAAATGCTTTAGGTATATGGAGCTCATTTGGTTTTGGAACACACATTTTTGCACAGGTTAATCAACCTTTTTTCACGTCCATTTTCTCAGTCTGCTCCGCCTGAAATCTCAGTTCTCACATCAGCAAAAAAATGGCTTCAAAATAGTAGTACAGATGTCTTAAAAATGATCAGTAGGCCAAGAAAGATACTTCCTCTGCAGGAATGTTCTGGATGCCGTCTAAGGAATGAGTTCCGTTCTGTAGTCCACCAATAGTGTGTGATTTCTTTAAAACATGGCTTAAATCAAGTCCATTTGTTTCTCCTCCTGTTGTTCAATCATTGTAATGGTATTACAGACAGCAGAATTTACTGCTTGGATTCAGAGAGTGGTCTTTCCTACTAAAACAAAAGTTTAGGGCTCGCAGCTGAGTGGATAAATCACCCGCACACAAGCTAGCCCAACCGGGGCATCCTTTATTGTTTTGTTTGTGTGTGGATACTGTTGTGTGTATCGTGTATCATGCACGGGATATTTGTTAAACCACAAGTTGTCAAGCATTGTTTTGAAGATCTCGGCCCTCTTGATCTGAGCTTTTCCCAGCATCAATAATGCAGGTGTGTTAAATTATTAACTGATGGTCAGAATTCGCAAAATGGCATACTGGGATTTTTGTCAATTTTTTGGCTAAAGGAGACTGCTGGCCCCTTTTCCTCTCTTTCCACTCCTTCCTATTTTCCCTCTAACAAAACCCAACCAGACTTGGGTAATGCATCCTGCTTAGTCGCTGTCAGTCAAAACTTTTCCACAATTTCTGGCCTAAAAAGACTAAAATTCAACCAATGATGGAAGGAAGACATTTTGCAGATCTCTACACTGAGGCCATTTCTTCATTTTCTACTCACTTATTGTAGTTGTAAGGACAATTTGGCTTTCATATTTCCAACTTGAGACCACAAACTAACCAAATCTTCATGTGTATAACTCAATCTCATGAGAAAATTGAACTATTTTACAACATGGTAGATGTCTTTAAGAAAAAGATTAGCATGAAGGTTTACCCCTAAACATAATTGTCAATGGGGCGTAAGGCAGATTGTATGAAATAATATGATCACTCAAATTCATATGAATTAGCCACCAATTAAAGTGTAAAATGATTATGAATTGCCATGAGAGTGTTTGTTTAAATAGCTAGTTGGTTCAGGTCACATTGCATTGGATGTGAGTTGACACCAGGTCAGACTTTAAGATTTGATTCCTGTGACCAGAGTTTGACTATTTGTCTTTTTTTTCTCCAAGTTTTAGTAAGCAAGTAGAACCAATTGATGTATTTATGCCTTCAGAACACTAACAAATGATTCACAGTTCACTGTGAGGTGAATTTCACCGTAGCACTTCTGAATTCTGCTCAGAGGGCGAAGAAAGATTTGTGAAGTTTTCTTTCCTTTTGATTTCTTTCCTCTTAGACTTTTAACACACACTTCTCATCATCTGCCTGTCTTTGAACTATATGCCAATCGAAATTCAAAGAGTGCTCACTTCCCTCCTGATTGCAACAATTATCAGAAAGACCCCTAGCCCCACCAGACTGTCTGTTAAACTCATAGAAACACGTATTGAATGTATAGAATTGCACCACGCTGCCATGTGTTTTGTCATTGTGCTCGTGTTTTCAGTGGAAAGTGTTATTTAAACATTTTAGGAGCCATTTTCCAGCTTCAGTCTATAGTGTTGTGTCGTGTTATAGTGTTGTATACAATAATTGTACATTATAAGCGCTCTAGCCTTAATGGTATATAAATGGATAGCTTTGTTTGAGTGGATGCTTTTGGTGTCAGAAGATGGGCTGAATTAGGCTGGTTTGTTTGTTCAGTCATTCAGCGCGGGCACGGACAGCTTGTTGTGTCTGGCTAATTGGGAGTCTGTTGCAGAGAGCTCTTTGGTCTGATCAATAGCCATTCACCAAGCAATAACAAAACAGAGGATTGGGGCTCTACTCGTCCTAGACAGACCCACACACACCGATTCGGCAAAACAATCCAACACCTTTCTTTTTCTCATAGCGCTGTCAATCTTAGTTTTACAAAAGCAGGTTTTCCACCAATACTGCACACTTTGTGTTCCATGGAAAACAAGTGTGTGTGTGGATAAATGATTGTTTGCATCTGCATTTAAAATCTAATGTTTATCCTGTCCTACCTCAGAGGTCTTGACATTCTTGACTGTATCTAACCATTAGAATCCTACAGCAGTCAAAATCGTAATTTTGACATAATCTGTTTTATTTAATCGAAAATTTTAATTAATAACTAATTGCAATTACAAAAATACTAATATTTAGCGCACAAAATAACATTATATTTAGCTTTGTATGCAATGCTCTTTATTTTGTATTGCATGATTCCCTCCTTTGAAATAAATATGTAATATAATTTTGTTCATAAAATGTTAATTTAAATTGTTACATAAGTATATCATCATTTTCTACCCATCAAGAGTAAGAGACGAAGTGAACGAAAATATTTTTCGATTTTCTCAATTTTTAGACATTAGAGTTGACATTCAGTTATTGTAGGAAAAAAATGATTGATCAACAAAAAATAAATAAATTTAATATATATATATATATATATATATATATATATATATATAATATGTAATATCTATTTTTATTTGTTTGTTAAAGCCACACTTTGCAACTTTTTAACCTTTATAATATATTACCAAACCTCATTGAGATGGTACATCAACTTACAGTAGGTTGAATGATGCGTTTGCCGTAACCTGAAGGTGTCTGTATTGCTTTTACTAGACCCTTTTTTAAATTCGTGTTTCAGGTAGGAACCCGAGCACAAAAAGAACTACAAAATTCGACCGCTTTATGGCATGCGTCACTTCCCCGCCACCCACAACGTCCTCAGATTCTGACGTTAGTACTCAACTCGTGTTTGATTGCCGTCTGTATGTTTTCGTCAAGGCCAAACAACAGCTACAAGGAAGAAGGCAACGGTTTTATCGAAGGAAACTAAAAAAATGAAAAGGGGAGACACGGGAGGCTGACTGGTTGACTGTTTGTTGACTTTTATTTGCGACAGTGCTGCAGAGCTTGTGGCCTCTAGGGACGCTAGATGTAAAAGTTACAGGTCGAGCGCCCCCTAGTGGCCAAAAGTTCCAAAGTGTGGCTTTAATTTTATAGATTTGTTTTTTTTTTTTTTATGTTCATTTAATGAAAAGTATTTGTTGTTGTAATCTGACCTCCCAAGGTTGATGAACATTGGTAAAAGAAAAGTTCTGGAGAGTTTTGGACCATGTTTTCCACCTGGTGGAAAGTGCTGTCACAAAAAGTGTAACCGGAAGTTGTAAATTTTCTCTTATGCAAACAACACTTATCAAATACATTTCTGTGGTATATTGTGAGCTCTGTATACTTGGTATAAAAGCATTGGCTTGTCTGTGCAGCTGAATGTTGTCGGCAGTGTATCGTGAACCTTAGTCTGTTGTGGATAGTGTTTGCAAATGACAAGCATCCAGTTCAAGTGGCTCATTGTTGTGAATCAGACAGATACGAATGAGAATTTTCACAACAGGAGTATTAGTATGCTAGTTTGACACATTTTACACCCTCTTGAAACTGGCCTGTTCTAATTGAATGTTTTCTCCTCCTGTCCTTCTCTTTCTCTCCCTCTGAACCTGTCTGTCCTTCCCTGTTCTCCTTTCTTCTTTCCTTCCCTCCCTCCTTCCCCTCCCCATCACGCTCTGCGATACCAGTGGCGGCAACGAAAAACAAAGTGAGAGGTGAGTTGGATCCTCCATCTTCCCTGCTGTTTGATAAATGGGGAGACACCATTCTCAATAAGCTGAGCTGAGATAGCTACCTTATCACTGCTATGAGCCAGGCCGGCAGTACCACCATCCTGTTCCTTTTTCCACGCGGCCATTATTTTTTGCTATTTACTACCCCTCTCTACCCTAGCCCTTCTCAAACTATTCCTTCTCTCCCTTTGCTTCACTTCCCTTGCCATCCTTTCTTCCTTGTCATCTTTTCCAACTAACAAGAAAGTTTCTGAGTTTCAATGCTCCACAGAGCTTAGTCGCATGTGACTTGTAGCATGGCTAACCTTTGTCTGAAATGACTCTTGAACATAATGACAATTTCGCTGTTTGTATCACTCGGTTTGTCCCATTCAGACTGTGTTTTTCAGTGACTCTCTCTCTCTACAAGTTACGTCATTACACCAAGTGGCGATAAGTGCCTGTCTTTATGAGAGTCTCACTGAATAATTCATTCACAGCACTGATTCATTCATACAAGCGAGTCAATGAATCATTCATTCTACCTACAGTATTTCTTCAAAATGGAACAAAAGGGAACCATTCAGTTCATGCATACATGAGTGAGTCATTGAATCGCTCATGTATTCGTTTATTACTCAGATATGTGGTTCGATTGTGACTTGTTTTTGGTGGAGCAATAACAAAGAAAATGGCAATATTGTGTCTAAAATGGAAGTTACTGAATATGAACTTGTTATACATATTTAACTTGCATAAATCTGGGATTGCATTACTACTGGCAGGTCATGTCAGCCAAGCTTGCATTTGCTGACTCTCATCTGATCCACATCCATCTAGGAATAAGCCTATCACAACATCTCTATAAGGTCCGTTCAGTATCATTAGCAGCTATCGCGTTGCCTTTTGATATTCCTCTTCAAAACAAAGTTTTCTGCAAAACAATCAGTTTTCCTTGAATTATGTTGTACATTCAATTATTGATCCTCACTGCTCTCCCCACTCTTATCCATGCCAGGCTGCATGGATGCGCAGGGAGTTCTTGCCCTGAATAGAACCATACCGCCAATCCAAACTGTAATCTAATTGTCAATCATCTTTGACAATAGTGGTTCTGACAGAAAAGCATTCTCAAGAGCCCAGTCATATGTTGGTATACCACTGACAAAGAAGGAAAGGTGGGTCACATTCTCCAGTTGTTCCGTGAAACTAATATCCAAAATTTCCAAAACTGCACTTGTAAACGTTTTCTGGCATTCAATAGATGAATAACTTGGATAACATTATAGGAAACAAAAAATTAATAACTTTTAAGTTATTTACACTGTAAAAGAAGTTGCTGCCTTAAATTTTTAAGTACAACCAACTTGGCTACATTTCAACTTAAGTTATATTAAACAGACTTAAAAGAAATGAGTTTAATCTAGTATAAATTAATTATAACTTAATTCAATAATTTAACAATTGTTTACCTTATATTGATGAGGTATAATAATGTAAAATATACATTGGACTTATCGATCATATAAATATGTATATATATTTATTACAGTTTACTGTAGCTAATATTTTTCGGCAGTCTCGCAAATAATTTATTTCTCTCGCTTTCAGCAGACACAATATTCTCTCCCACACTGTGAGTATTGCGAGAGTGCAGACCTAGCCCCGTCTATAAAAATAGAATATATTAGAGCCCGACCGATAAAGGATTTTGTAGGCCGATACAACTATTTTTTTGGTTTTAAAATCCGTTATTCCGATATATCGGCTGATATTTTTATTTTATCGATTTTTTTTGATTATTTTTTTATATTTTATATTATTATATTACAATACAGGGACTGTAACTAGAGATAGTTATTAATACAGTAACCATGACTTTATTTAGGCAGAAAAAGTTCATTGTGGTGTTAACGTTAGCGGTCTTCCACTGATGATAGTGGCATTAGCTAGCTTTGTGGTTAGCTAGTCTATGATGAGCCATAATTTAGCAATAGATAACGTCATACTGCAAATTGTAAAATATACATTTTCAATATAACTGCCCAAGGAGAGACGATTGAAGCTTGTTTCGTTTTTATTTTATTTTTGAAATATTCATTTATCGGCCATTATAACTGCCGATACCGATAGTTTTGCCTAATATCGGCCGGCCGATAAATCCGTCTGGCTTTAGAATATATATTATTTTAGTTTTTATCAATTATTGTAAATTTTATATTAACTACATTTTATAGATCTAGCTGATGCCATAAAGTTCAAGCTTTAAAGCATCATGCGTGTCTAGACCATCAATGCATGCCATTTTAAGGATTGATCTCCATCTTCTTTGCTTGTCAAAATACAAGCATTTATCTTAGATGTTTACTGCATGCTGAGCATTAAACTGACCCTGTGGTTTGCAGCTGTATCCGTTTCGCTTTATTGTGACAGTGTCTCTTTCAGATGCGGCTGTATAATTTCACGGTTGCTGTTTGCCACGTAGTTAAACATTAAATTTAAAAGATACTTTCACTTTTAAGTGGTTCAGAGAGAGGCAGTGAAATATTTATAAGGGGCAGTTCACAAAGGTTATGTATGACTTGGTAAGCCACAGAGAAGTGAGATCATGATGTCTTTCCCACAAACAAATACTTACACGTGTACAATCAATCTGATAAAAAAAAAAAAATACATTCAACTCCACTATAGCCAGCTGATTACCAAGTGTTATAATCATTGTTGCAAAAGCAGAATTTGACGGTTAAAAAGCTCTGGGAACTATAAAAAATGTTAGGCCAATGTATTTGTGTAATTTAACACCACTAGCCTACTTCTGTAAAGTAGCTTGTTATGAGAAATCTAGACTGTTTTGAGAACAGCTTTGCTTTGTTTAGTTACTGGCTCTCCCAACAGTGCGTAAAAATGAAAATCTTGCCTGTGCAATAGATCTGAATGTGACATTTGTTAGCTCTCCCAAAGGTCTGCCTCATTTTTTTTTTTTTTTTTTCGGAGGAAGAAAAACTATCACTGCAAATATTTGGAGTCAGGTAGATGAAATGAGGCCTATGTGTACAGAATGAGTGAGACGCTATCAGCAACTGACTCCTCTAAACCACCTGCTCTCCTCATGAATAATGCACAAGGTACTATTCACACACTCACCTCAGATGGCAATTTTACCTGCATGCCATCTGCCTGCAGTGGGACCCTTCCCTGCTCAGTGCACAGCCTCGTCTTGGTGGGTGTGTGTAGGTGTGTGTGTGTTTGTGCTCGGCGAGTAACAGAGTTGTTTTTTTTTTTTTTTTTTTTTTTTTTTGCGACGACAATTTCATAGGCATGGCTCCTGTTCCCTTTTGTTGCTGTAAATTACAGCATTAAAAAGAGAGAGAAAAACAACTTGCTACAATTAAAAAACTGTGATTGGGGTGTTTGTTTACAGTGGCAAGAGCAGCTGCACACTGGTCTAATTGTGCAAATGAAAGTGGAACCGCTGAGGCCAGTTCATTTGTTGCTTGCTAATTGATTAGATTTCCCTAAATCAGAAATTGCACTGCGTCTTCAAAACTTTTCATCCGCTTTGTCTCTTTTTTGCCTAATTGCTTTGATTCACATGATGTGCACAGCCAGCTCATTAGACACATTGCAATTAGTGCTATGACTGGTTAAAGGTGATGTGTGTAATTTAATAAGTTAAACACTTTTTCTGTTCCCAGCTTAATATGCAGAAACAACTATAACAAAGCTATTTAAAGGATGGTTTACTCAAAAATGTGCATATGTTTCTCTGTGGTAAACCATCTCAATATGGCAACATTTTTGGGGCAGGAGTTTGGGGCAGGACTATCTGTTTGGTTGACCCATTGTAGACGGAGGAAGTATTTGGAAAAACTGGTGCCAGATTTTTGGCTCCCATGGCAAAGAAATAACATAATTCACCTTTAATAGTCAACATAGAATATTTTCTTAGTGCGTGTTCTTGGCCTTATTGTGAGAATATTATTTTAAATGCCTTCTGAATTAGTTTTGGCTATATAGGATCACAGTGTCTAAAATTAAATTACACTCAAAAGTTTGGAGGGTTTTTTTTTGTTTTTTTTTTAATTAATCAAGATTCATTACTTTAGTAAAAGTGACAAAGAATTTTTTTTTAAATCTACACTGTGTGATTTTTACCCCCATCTAGTGGTGAAAAGGTATATGACCATCCAGTGAATATTAGTTTCTGTTCCTCTCAATTCCGATTTAGTTTTAACTCCGACCTACGGTGTCCAATGTAGTCCAAGATTAACATGGCTTCCAGTTCGATCTCGTCCATGACTGTTAACTCAAATGTAAACGCGAAAGGCGAAGCTTGATTTAACGAGTATGTCCCTCTTTGGCTAATGTACGTTCAAGATGGAGGGGCAACATGGCGACCGACATTAGAACGCCTTACCCGTATGTATTTTCAATGGCATATTGTACACTCACGAGAATACATTATTACTTGAACGAAGTAAATGAGCACATATATTTTTGAAAGAATAAGTGTTTTTAGCTAAGAATAAACTAAAAGAGTTACACAGTGTAGCTTTAAAGAAGTAAAAAACAGCACAACTGGGTTTTTAATTTTTCAATTGGCCGGCCGTTTTGCAAATCCCATACCCTAGCTTTAAATTCTAATAATATTTCACAGAATTACTTTCTTGCTGTATTGTTGACCAAATATATGCAGCCTAGCACATAAGGCTTTCAAAAACATTACACTAGTGCATATTTAAAGTTTGTCTCTTTGTCAAATCTCATCAAAGATTTCAGTGATGCCTATTATCTTAATGGTCTTTTATGCTGGCCCTGTAATTTTTTTCTGTCCATTGCGATTGTCGCTTGTCGCACACAATTTGACCTCAGGCAGATGGTGTAAATGGCAGTGCTCCTGGTTGTTGATTGGTTCTTCATTTGGATTGCCGTCATATTTTACTGTAGAACACACTGCTGGACCGTGCCCTACATTTTCCCCAAAAAATTCTAAGATAAGATTCTAAGAAAGTCTAAGATTCGACAAAGGCAATTAATGTTCCCTAGGTGGACATGACGCACTAAGCAGTCTAAGACAACCCTTCATTGAAATAAATCCTTTACAATCCCTAAAATGTGTCTTGGACAGCCACATTTGCAAACCGGTCCAGATTTGCCTAACAGAAGGCCATACTGGTGGATAATCATGACAGGGACAGGACTACCCAAAATGACCAAATAAACAGATATGATGGCATTTTTAAGAGCGGTAATCCAGTTTAACGCAGTCAGGGTGTGTTGAAATCAGCTAGGCTGTACTATTAATTTTGTAATCTGTGTCTTTCATCCTCTTCTGTTCAGTACCAGAGTGTCCCACAGCTCTAATTAACTCCTCAAACACTCTCAGCCCTAGGGAAAGACTCTGAGTGCTGAATGAAAAGAATATCAAAGATTAGCACCTCCATTTTCATCAGTGCCCCTACTGATGCCCACTGGGAGGAAGCAGTGAGACCGCCCCCTGCAGCGATGAGAACTCAATGTATTAATCGTACCTTAACTCACTAGCTGTAGTGAATTCCAAATGCCAATGAATGATGTTAGCTCACTGCGTTATTTGTACATGTACGTTTCTGAAATACATAACTTAGCCTTAGACAACAGTAGAAACATCCATTTTCTGTAAAGCTGCTTTGAAACAATATGTATTGTGAAAAGCACTATACAAATAAATGTGAATTGAACCGAGTTCTGGCTGTTTTGTCACCGTAAAACACTGTCAGCGCATTTTAAAATGCAGAGGTTGAATTTTGGGTACATCTGTCTGGGATTGCATTGTCAGCACCTGGCAAGGCTTGCCAAATTGGCACCTGTTTATGCACTTCATGTTTGGCAAACACCAACCTGGGAACATACACTTGGCATTATATTTGAATGGATGTGCTTTTTTGGGCTTGCTCTGTGTGGTAGACCTCAGACCTGAATTTGCCTGTTTGGTTTGTCCTGAAATCCTGGCTAATGATGAGATAGAATCCATCTAGTTAAGATGGTAGATTAAACCAAACTTTCAGGCATCTGTCTTGACAGGGTTGGTCCACATAAGCCAGGATTTTTAACGCTCTATTTCTGTCGTATCACACTGGAGGGAAAAACGCCCTAATTAGTTTCTCCATCAGCAACTGTCCATATTGGAGTGATCCCACCTACATACAGTGGTGTGATCACACTAGTGAAATTTGCGGGCAAAAAAGGACTATCATATTATAGCAACACTTTTTTTTTTTCTTCACTCTTATGCAAACCTCCCAGTCCTATTGAAATGATTTCAGTGTGAAATTTCCCAAAGTAACAATAAATGTGTACTTTTATCTTTGAAACTTGAATCCATTGTTCCGTTAATCACTTTTAAATCATTGTTAGCAAATTTACTGTCGGACCATTGTACATGCTAACCTGATCTGTGCACTTGATCTATGGATCTGTATTAATCTTGTATGTTAATTGAGTACTACTTTGTCTTGTAATTTTATGTGTAACTTATGTTTTTGTACCTCAACGCTTTTTTGGCCAGGTCGCCATTGTAAATGAGAATGTGTTCTCAATATGCTCACCTGGTTAAATAAAGGTTTTATTATTATTATTATTATAGAACAATTAGTCATGCCCCTCAAATCTGATTGGTCAAGCAGTATTTCAAGAGTATTTATAGACTACAACAGTTGGGTTCCGGAAATAAAAATAAGGGACTGGACTAACTGTTGTATACAAGTAAAAATCCATTCACATTTACTTGGCTAAATTTCGCATTTAAATCATTTCAAAAGGAATTCACAGAACCGCGAGTTTCACAAAAGAGCGAAAATATTTATAATGTGAATTTTGCTCAAGAACTTAACATGTAAAGACAGACCTGTTGTGAAATACGAGGTTGTTAATTGATAACCATCCCATCCATTCACTTATTTGTGGTGAAAAGCTAAATGACCCATGATACTGTATAGAAAGAGAGTTGTGGAGAGCCAATTGGGAGTGGAGGGGCAAGTTGCGTGATTTGGTTAAATGTTTAAATGTGCAAAAGTGTTGTGATGGCTGGTTTGTGCTGAAAAATGTGGGTATTCTGTTAGCGTGGTGAGGGCTAAAGGTCAAGGGCATGACTACCTCCAGGCTGGCCTCGGCGTTTTAGCGAACAAGAGCAAACTTGCTAAAGGTCATGTTGTTACAGTTCTCCGCTGAAAGGTTACAGAGATGCATGGCCCCGAAGAACCAAGACAGATCACTCATGCAACTGATTCATGTTTTCTGCTCAAATGTTGTGAGAGCCTCTAAATGAGTGAGTGTGGGGGGAAAAAAAGCAAAAAACAGCTGCTAAATGTCAGTTGTGTTTCTTAAATAATGTTTTATAATCTATGTTGTCTGTTATTTTAATAGATTAGACCTTGAAAAGTTTTCACATGTTTAAAGGGGTAGGCTAGTAAAAATGGCAGGGTTTTCATTTTAAGTGATTTATTCCTTTAAGATTTCACACAATTAATATGTTGGAAATGTCGAATGTCAGTTCCTTTACGTCACACAAGACTTTTCTCTCTTTGTTTTCTACCTCTCAGTGGGAGAGTTATTGAGGACGTTTAGGAGAGACTGGAGCTAATTTTATATTTTGCTCGTTGAGCTTCGAGAGAGGGAGGGATGTACACACAGGAAGGAGAAACAGAGGAGATGTGAGACAGAGAGAGAGCTCAACTTTCATTAGACAGACCAGACCCCAGGAGAAACCCGTGTCCATCAGACGCCACTGACCACAGAGGAAGGCAGAAGAACTCACCTCATCGCTCATCACACATATGGTGTGCTGGTTTTGTTCAAATCATCGCAACACACAACGTGTCTCAATAGCAGTATCACCAAACAAAAAGAAGATACGTAGATGTAAAACCTACCCTCTTTGGATAATGTTTTTTCCTGCAGATACAGTGGCTTGGACCAATTTATTCAATTAAATGATTTATAGGCGGAAGTATTGCATGATATCAGCTCTCGCGATGTAACATATTACTTTACGGCACTGCACACATACACACCCCCATCCAGGAACAAGGTAGGGAGGGATGGAGTTTGTCACACTATCGTCATGGCTGAACCGCGCTCTGCGTGAGTGGTTTTTACGACAGTAACGTTAAATTCAAGTACTTCACAGTGACTTTAGGGGTCGCTGTTTGACAAAAACAAGTTGTCAACTTCAATCGCTGTTTGTAACCAATTTTACTTCTGCAATGTGATGTTTTGAGAGAAGCTAACTATTTACAGTAAGATCAGGAATGTACATTACAAAATAAATTGATTCATGAACAATGCATTTAAAATCTAATAGGTCTAAAAAATGCCTAATAAAGAATTAAGTTTAGTGGTAAAATAAAGGCTAAAATGACCCGATTTCATGAATCTATTTCATAATAAGTGAATCAAACTTCATTAATAGATCATTGTTCAATGTGTGTAAATCTAAAGATATCTGCTTTTTTGTTCTTTGGCCTTTCAGGAGCTTCCTGTATAAGTTGATATGCTGCAATGCACATTTTATGCTAGAAACACTGCTTTACTTCTTTACTCGTTATTAATTTTACTTCACGTTTTAAGTTGCGAGTTACCTCAGGGTTGAACTTTTCAACACATTTAACTTCAGCTGAGCATATTTTGGTGGAGTGACTCCATTTTGAAAGTATGTTTTAAAGTATTATGTTTTCAGCTTCAGTGTTCATTGCTGTGGCATTGTGGGTAGTTTTAGGTGTCTCTCAGCAGTTGTTTGTTATTCATAAGTGCTCTTAGCTGGAAATATGCAAAATAGACACATTTCTGAATAGCTGGAAGCTCATCTCGAAAATACTCTTTGCATTAATGGTAGACCTGTCCAAAACTTTACACATTTCCAGTGAATAGCGGGACGAAAACTGCATGAATTGTCCATGAAGGACTTTGAAGAGCCTGTCTAAAGCCTAAAACTACTACACAGTTTATTATTAGAATTGTTTTATAATATATAGGCCTATTAATATTAATTATTTATGTATGTAATTTCATGTAGATATTGTTTTATATATAAACAAGTCTAGACTTCCCATTGGCTAGTAGTAACTACACTGGAGAGGTTGATGTCATACATTCTTATTTTATAAAAATCATTACCAGGCTCCTAGTTAGCACTATTTTCCTGAATGGTGACGCCTCAGTGATCATCCACAGTTTTGGGCCCTCTTGAGATTTCCTAAGTTGACACGTTTCATTAATCTTAATTGTTTATCAACTACATATGTGTAAAAATAGAACCAGATTTGCACCTACAGTTTTGGATCAGTTTCCCATGACTGATTTCCCATGGATCTTGACCCTTTCTCCTGATTATAAAGCGAAGAGTGATGAGGGATGGGGATGAGAAAATGAGGCAGGAGAAGATGGCAGATATCAAGAAAGCAGAGAGAGAGAGAGAGAGAGAGAGAACTAGAGACAGCGGCTGGCAGGCCATGTTTCATGCAAAATACAGATGAATAATGTATCCTGCCCACCTAGAGTAATACAGATCCATTTCTCCTACTCTTTCTTCCTCCTCCTCTTATGCTGTGGATTGTTGGAGACCTTAATCGGGTAGTAAATGACCCACTCTACTGTCTCATATGTCCCCTGAGCCAAGATGAACCATGGGCTCATGTTTTGGCTAGTTGGCACGCTGCAACTCTACCATCTGGACCAAGAAAGGCTTTTTGTACTAATAACCATTCAAATTTGAGGCTCAAAGTTATTTGAGGGAACCAAAAATGGTTGCATTTTTGCATTTCTACAAACAAACAAAAAACTTTATTGACACCTTTATTTTTAAGAGTGTGATATATATATAATATAAGACTATAATTTGGTTTTATATCACCCACCTCGCTCACTTGATGGCATCAGCCATGAAAAATCAATTTTGGACAACCACTAGATCGAATATTGCAATTTTGTTTTTCAAAACGCTCAAAATCATTTGATTTCTTTTGATTTCAAGGCAGTCTGTTCTTTTACAAAATCCAGATTTTGCACTGAAACAAAACTGCATACACAACCGAACTGTGTTTAGCTCCTGTGTGAATGTGCCTAACCGTTTTGCCAAATATTTGTATATTTTTAAATATTTTTATACCTCAAGTTGCATATAAACATGATGCAAATAAATATTTTTTGAGTTGCATCATCAGCATTACAGTGTTAAGCTACAGCATGATAGTAATAATCCTAACTGTGGAATATGCAAGTGTTTCTGTCTCACTAAAACAAACGAGGAAATTAAATAAATCCCAAATCAACAGCTCTTGTATGTGTGTGTGTGTGTGTGTGTGTGCGCGCGCGTGTAATGTGACCGCCAGAGGCACAGAAAAGAAATAAGCACCACAGCTGGCCGATGTGCTATTCTGTCAGGGTGCCTGTGGAGAGGCCCTTAGCAGATTTCTCTCTCTCTGTCACTCTCACTCACTCTTTCTTGTCCTCCTGGTCCTCTTATGAAAGATACACCATATCTGGACAGGCCCTCAAATCAGGCTAATTGTGACATGCTGCAATTAGCAGCGAACAGAAAAGAATGCTAAATTTGCAGAGTTGAATCGAACTAGATACCCGTCGATCTCTATTTCTCTCATCAACCACCAATCTGTGCTGCAGCGTGCCCTAATCATGCGCTAAATCACATCTATTACATTTTAATCCATGACCTCTCTGGGTGTTTGGTTGCTATTTTCATCATTTCCCTTTTAGATAGAACTTAGAAATGACTTCACTCTCGGAACTTTACCGGTTAGGACATGCATTTTTCATCCATCACGCCAACATCCTTTACCTATTACATCACATTCTGACAGTTTTCATCTCTCCTGAAGTCTCGTTGCTTGGCAGCGGTGGTGCTGGAGATGTTGACCTCTGGTCTGTGAGAGTCATCACTTCTTCACTTTAAATAAATACAGATTATTCATCTATCATGTCCTCTCCAGGGTTGTCTATATGTGTGTGTGTGTGTGTGTGTGTGTGTGTACAGTTTTTCATTAGCTCCCCTATGAGTCCCCTCCCTGCACAAGGTGATCTGTTATTGCCTGTCTAACCCTGGGGTGCCGTGATGGATGTCAGTTTGTGAATTATTTCTCACTGAGCTAAACCTTTATTCAGTCGTCTGTTTCTGCTCAGATCGCAATGAGCAAGGGCTCACGAGTGACTCTCATCTGTTGTCTTTTGGTATTTAGTTGTTATTACACATCTTCAAGTGAGATTCTAAGAGTGCGTTCAGATTTTGGTGAAATTTAGCATTTTCTTGTTTGTCCAACATGATGGTGCCGACTTTGCTGTCTAAACCAAAACTGTATTCTCATTTCTGAAGAGTCCTCATTTCCTATAACACCTCCTATCACATAAGTTTCTTAAAGTCTTCCGATTGCCTTTAAAAATAAACCTAGATGTTCCTTCACAGATCTTGTGTTTCTGAAAGCAAGAGTTCAGCAGTTGCTTGCTCTTATCTTGCTCTTTCAGATTATGTTAAATTAGTGTTGAATGATGCAAGTAACTTTCTTCGCCTTCTGTACTCGTCACTATAGTGTTTAGATGTTAATAGCTCTCCAAACCACATGGGCTTCAGGAAAACACATCTTAGCCAGAGGATGCACCGCAAATAATCATTATCTGTCACGTTGTATTTTTACCGTCATCCTCTATTTTTAACCATCAGTAAAACATTGCAATGCTTGGTAGCTTTTTTTTTTTTTTTATGTGGCATTAATATTTCAAGAACTTCTGTGACAAGAGCTGTTTTCTCTTCCCAATCGGTGCGGTTTTGCGTCTTTTGGCTTTTTCTACTCTTAGCTTCATGTTGAGTGCTTCTGCTAAAGGTTGAATGCTCCATATGTTGCTGTGGTTGTGATTGTCTCTCACTCTCCTCGTCTTTCTCTTCCAGGAGCCCAAGGCCAGTTCCCTCTCGTACAGAACATGACTGTGACAGAAGGAGGGATAGCCAACTTGACCTGCCGTGTGGAACACAATGACAACACCTCCCTCCAGTGGTCAAACCCTGCACAACAGACACTCTTCTTTGGGGACAAGAAAGGTGAGTGAGTGATTGCCACTAAACTCACCGGGATTCGTATCTTTGTCTTGGGTGTTATCGGGTGGACGAGGGACCTCTGCTGAATGAGATTTTTAATGGAGGAACTTTAAGGGATTGCGGTCTTTTACTACTGCTAAGATTGCGATGAGAGATTGCTGGCGGTGCTAAACTGTTGTTACAAACTGAATTCTGTTTCCAAACCTAGTCAGCTTTGTTGTAAGTGTTTTAAGGCACCAAATGTGCACAAAGTGTGATCTAAACTTCCTTTTGAAACCATCTGTATATCAGGAATGCCCCTATGATGCCTTAACGTGATATGCTAAGCCGTAAGATACCTTGTTTTGACCTAATTATTTTAAATCTGTTGAATCCAAGATGGCGGACAAGTTCAGAGAATGGCTGATGAACTGATGGAAAAAATAAGCCCAAAATAGAGAGCAAGCTCAGTGAAAACATAAATCAACATGATGGACAAGCTCAGTAAAATCTAAATGAATAAATAAATAAATAATTTCAAGATGTCAGAGAAAAGCTAACTCCAAGAAGCCGGAAGAACTGACAAGGGGAAATAAATCCAGTATGGTGGACAAGCTCAGTGTAAACAAATTCCAACATGGTAGATAAGTTCAGAAACAATAAAATAATAAATAAATAAATCCAAGGTGACGGAAAGACTTGTGAAGGCGTGTTGATGGAAGATGGCGTGAAAAAAAAAATCCAAAATGGCTACAACATGGCTACAAACTTTTTGGTAACAAAAATAAGTAAAACCAAGATAGCAGAAAAGCTTATTAAAGTACTCTCTCTCTTCTTTTGAAATCAGTTTTAAATTGAATCCCATTCATATGAGGAGCTGTGTGTATAGTATATAGTGTTCTAAATCGTTCACTTACAAAGTACCATGACTGTTAGGGTGTTGCTTTTGAAGGAGGCTGTCTATGTAGGCGGTTTTGGAAGAAAACCTTTAAAAATCTATTTGTGTGTACAAAGATTTACAATTGTATCTCGTTGTCTGAGTTAAAGGGTGGATACATCATCTGGACTTTCTTCCACACCTGGCTGGTTGTTGTAAAATGGCTTTGTGTTCACCTGGTGTATGATTGGTTGGCTATAAATTCCTGTAGAGAATCAATATTAGTCCCAGCAAATCGTTATAAGACACACTTTTTACCTGTAAACACCCTTAATCAAGAGCAGACGCAAAGTCAACAACTAGACAATCTCCCAGACTCCCACACATGCAGTCATGAGAGCACATGGACGCTCATACATGAGAAAGTGGGACAGCAGCTTGATTAATGTTGTGGAATACTAACAGATTGCATTTGATAAATGAGGTATGGGAGGTGAGCCATTTAAGGGACTCTCCACTGCAACGTTAAAGATATCTACTGTTCCCAGATCAGATCAATACGGAGCAGGAGCGTTATCACAGGCTCGGCAAATGCCCCATTCATTATGTCAGCAGAGCTTTTCGTGTGGAAGTAATCATGGGACGTATTCGATACACCCGGCGGATTGGATTTTATAATGATATTGTGGCGCTCCATATCTGAGAATTCCCCAGGTTGTTTGTACGGAGATAATAAATGTCCTTTGATTTATAAAAGATTCATGTGTCAAAGATAGCTTAGTGTTTCCTGGCCCACACAGACTGCGGCGTGTATGGCGTGATCAGAGAATACATGGAAGTAGAATAACAATTAGCTTTGAATGTCTGATTTATGCGTTCAGGTGGTGACTTTGTGTTCAGAGGCAACTGACTTCCATCTCTACAGAGGGCAGACAGAAACATGAAATCCCAGTGAGTTATTTAGAATTTTCTCCCCAATTTAGAAAGAAATTGTGGCTTGTTAGTTCTTGTCTTGAACAATTTTACATTAAGAAGGAAATTCTGTCATCATTTAATCGGCCCTATGTCGTTCCAAACCATGGATGTCTTTTCCATTATGGAACACACCTGATTACAGTTTGAGGTGTTCGGGAAATTGCCACTGACAAGTAGTTTTACTTCCTTGCCATTGAAGCATGGCACTGTGTTCTTTTATATGTATTATAAGTATTAGTATACTTTCAAGACACAGCTAAAAACATATCTATTCAACATGTACTTTGTTTAAATGTGATTATTTTGTATCCTCTGTGACTGTAAGCTGTGTGTAAGTGTTTAAATGTATTATTTATGTACCATGTAAAGCGACCTTGAGCTTTGGAAAGGCGCTATATAAATAAAACTTCTTCTTCTTCTTCTTCTTCTTCTTCTTCTTCTTCTTCTTCTTCTTCTTCTTCTTCTTCTTCTTCTTCTTCTTCGTCTTCTAGTATTATAATTTAATTTATAGTATTCTAATCTAATCTAATTCTAATTGTAAAGTAAAAACATATGTTTTCCTTAATTGGATTTTAAAATTAAGTAGTTTAAAATTCTAAGTAGTAGTTAATAATAATGCATGGTTACACTTTATTTCGATAGTAACTATAAGTAACTTTTCAACTACGTGTCAACTAACTGTAATTCGAGTATTAGTAGGCTGTAGTCGACTGTCAGTAGACTGTTAGGTTAGGGTAAGGTGTTAGGGTTCAGGGTAGGAGAACAAGTTGATTTGTGGTTGCTAAATTATAGTCAGTTGAATATCTGTTGGAAGACCATAAAAATAAAGTATTAGCAGATATTAAGCAGGCAGTCTACTGATACTCTAATGATAGTTAGTTGACATGTAGTTGCAAAGTTACTTAGTTAGTTGAATGTCTAAAGTGGACTATCAAAATAAAGTGTTACCCTAATCTCAGCCATTTAGAAGATATTTGGTGTTGAATATGCAGCATTGTGAAGCATGAATTTAGCCAATGAGATTCCCCAGGGGGCGGGTCATGTTAATACCTACAGTAAGTTCTTAAAGGAATGTTCTGGGTTTGGGGTTTCAAAACCTCTCACATGATGAATACCACAGATAATTATATTATTGCCTCTCATGTTTTTGTTTTTTGTTTTTTGTTAAAACACATTATTATTGTTTATTGTTTTTTTTCTGATGTGGATGAACTGGTTATGCGTTACCAATGTAATTCCTATTTTGTATATTATGCAAAAATGACCATAGTGTGTTCTTATTGTATTCATATTACTTTATAACTGTTCTTAAACTACGTTCTTCATCAAATGCAGTAGCATCTGGTTTGGTGCAAATCTATCATGTAACTCACATTATATTGAGTTAATTTAGATAATTGTCTGAGTTAATTGACATTAAGCCACAAATCCTGTTGATTGAGCTATAATGAACCTTTTCATGTAAGGAAAGTTAGGTTTCAGGCTTGTGGTTGGAAATGATAAAACAGGCTCTTTTGCACTTTCAATAGCTGCAATAATACCACACTGATTATTAAAAGGGCCATGTGTAGGTTTTTACTTAAAAAATCTATAAGAGAGAGTCTTCATTTGTACATTTAGAGCCAGCCATAATCTAATAGAAAGAATGACACCTTGACTGTCCACCACGGTTGCCTCTATCAGGCCTCTATCAGCCTGTAGAGTCCAAATTGGCGTGAAAATTCACTAAAAGTCACTACTTGGGCTTACATCCGTACGGCAGCCATTAGTAAACAGTGGCAATCACTAGCAGTATTGTTTTTTTAAATGGACTCTGCGGACGGAAAGAAACGGCCAGGCAACGAGTGTGTGAACGCACCGAGAATGAGCATGAGACTGGCTGCAGTTTCTCTAACGGCCACTGGTGTCAGTAACGGTAAGAAATTTCAAAACTTCCGCAATGCTCCTTTAACGCTTGAATATTTTGTGTCTCAGATGAAGACTGTAATTTAACTCCTCACCTTGGCCAAGCACTCATCCACACCTGCTTGTTTTTCTGCAACAGTCTATGGTTAATTTGTGCAGATAAGCTCTCATGCTGTGCCAGCACAGCGTTTCCTACAATTACATCCTCCTGAAGCACACTCTGTGGGAGGAAATTTGTGATTGGCTGAGCGGCACCTGCGAGGATGTCCATGTGTGTTTTTATCCGTGCTAGAGAGGACGGTTGTTTAGATATGCTGCGTTGACCGCAAAAAGGTGTGTAGACTAAGTCACTCGATTCCGAGAATGTGCTTTTCATGCCAGAGCGAGGGCTTAATTATTAACACTATGAGCTTCAGATACGACTAAAAAAGTTCCACATTTGGGAAACAGTTTAATAAGAAACGCATCCAGAGCAGAGGAGAGGAGGCGATAACGGGGAGGGGTTGTGAAATCCGCCTGCTAGGGATGGCTTCTGATTTGATTTAGAGCTTGCTGCAATCTAGCTGAACCAGGAGGAAATGTCTCTAGTTTGTGCCAGGAGCTGGTTGAATAGTTTATCCTTGCAAGCTGTCAGTCTATCTGATCTCAGTCCTGACAGAAAACATCAATCACTCAAGTACAAATTTAATTGTCTGTTAGGCCATATAGATCATTGTGTTTCAGATTTGGCTCTTCTTTGCAATATAATCATTCTTAGTTCTAGCAAATAAAGGCCTGTTCATGGCAAGATGAAGGTTCCGTGCGATAAACAAGTTTACATTTAGGTAATTGTTACAATGGCAATCCGCAATTTTTTTTTTCTAAAATATGATCATCTTAATGTAAATAATAAAATGAATAAATAAAATTCTTGTCAAAAAAGTCTGTCAGCCTGTAGCCCTTTTTTAATGTTTGTCCGTTGGTCTCCCAGCAGTTTTGCCCCTCTCTCATGTCACTCAGTGATGGGTGTGTGAAGTGTATGTGGGGGAAAAGTGCTCCATTGTGCGGCTCTTTACAGGTTTTGGATAGTTTTGCAGCCTCAAGGAAAGTGAAAATGAGGGAAGGGAGGAAGGGAGATTTCAGAAATTTTGTGCATGGCCAAAGGGGGTTTGTGGGAAATATTTACAGCTGCTATTTTTTTTATCATCTGCCAGTAAAAGCCCATAGAGTCCATGTACAGGTGCAGATGTGTGTTCTCAACGAATGGCGGTGATGTGGTGCCTCAAATACGCGTTTGTTCTGTACTTGTGTGGTTATACACCGTCCCACAACTCTCTCGGACTTAAATGTGAGGCTGGAGGACAAGGTGCCCTTGAGAAATGAATGTAATTACTAGAGTAAAGAGTGTGTGGCTGTAGTCCACAGACCTCCTCATCTTTCTTCGATCCCATGGTGCTGATTTTTGCCACATTCTCAAACAGACAGAACAGAGAGAAAATGAGCAGGATAATTCCTCTTGGCATCTACAGGTGCTCCATTATTCTCCCACTGCCAGTTCACATTATTATTCCTTGCATCTCTTTCTTTGTGCTTCTGCTCTATTTTTTAATTGCTTTGCATGTCTGCATGGCTCTTGGTTTGCAACCTGATGCGATGTGAAAGAAGACGCCTTCAAATAAGTTGTTTTGGTGCAGAACTGCAGGCCTTGTTGGAAAAGAAAAACAGGACATACCTGCTTAAGTGGTAATAAGGCCTAGCTGTATTTGGAAAACTATTAGCTTAGCCAAAGAGGCCTTACTGCTACAATTAGGTAGACCTAGAGCTCATACCAGGTTTTTAGTCTGGGATCCGGCTAGGCCTGTCACAGTGACCAATATTGCTGGACAATCAATATTAATCTTAAATGCTTCTGATTGGCCATTGCGTTCAAGAAATCAACACTTATGTCTGTGATTGGCTACATCGCTCAACGCTGCAAACATGTTATGAAACTCCTGTAAATTGTTTCTATTTTGTTTCAGTTGTTCTTGTTGGTTTTCTGCAACAGATGAATAAAATTCTATTAGTTTTTATATATTTTATGTAAGCAATAAGTTACGGTAGGCTGTTCCTCGCGTCATGCCTAACAACGGCCTTATTCACGAAACAGCACTTGCCTCGAGTATAGTGTGAGTGGATAGTGTCTGGAAATATTCAGGTTGGGTAATGACGAGATTTGAGGGTCTTTTTTGTAAAGCTTTATTCACGGGTATGGTTACACAATGAATTTTTCTCAGTAAAAACTTCAAACATGTCATTTGTTGTTAGCATTAGTGTAACTAGCGTAGCATTATTAGCTTCAGGCGTTTGCTGTTCTGTGGCAGTGTTGATACTCCATCTTTTATTGCTTTTTTTCCTCTGGCTGTCTTGTCTATTTCTCCCGACTTCTCTTTCTTTTCTCCCTCTCCCTTTCTTTTTCATTCTCTTGTATCCATCTTTCAGTCCTATGAATAAAATTAGCTTCTCTCACTACAGAATTTCTTCAATGTTCATTCCACAGCGAGAGACCTAAAGAGAGCAGGAGCAGGAAAATGTGATGGAGAAGAAGCGCGTGCCATCTTTCTATTTATCTATCTATCTGGCCCTTCCTGGCCTTGTCGGGCGTTAACACTGTGTGTAATGGTGCATCATCAGCCAAATCCCTCTCCATTTAAAAAGACAATTTTATGGCTCTACAGCATCTGTTTATTACAAATATGAGTTTATTATGAGCCGAGACCTCATTTATTTCCAGCCTGACTTGTATCGATGCTTTCTTACTCTTTCTCTCGCTCACTTTTCCCCTCTCTTATTCACCCTGAAATTGATTGACTGTTTAATTCGACATTTAGCATCTCACGGAGAGTTCAGCTATCTCTATAGTTCTCTCAAGGGCTCCAGCAGTTTTCGACTGCTCAATATTTCTGCTCGCTGAAAGCGCGTCAATACCCACAATTCCTCCCGCTCTCTTCACCTTTGAGCTCGCGCAGTCTGACCACTCTCGAATTACACCTTAACGGGATTGTGCTCACCAGACCAACAAATTAGCTCATTTAGAATAAGTGTTATGGCATATTACACAGGAATAATGCACAAAATACCCATTAACCATGTGCGAATATGTGTCCATGAGCTCATTTAAATGTGGACCTCATCCTGCCTTGTCTTTCATCAATATGAAAGTGCGCAATCGTATATAGAAGTCATACTTTACACTGATGACTCACCTCATCTGACCTATCAAATTGTTTCAGTGGTTGAATGTGATTGGCACACTGAAGGAGTAACTTCTCTCCATGATGGTGCGTTTAGGGTGTTTGTTGCAGTTATTCTTCACAGTTGGACACACAGATCGATGGAAGAAAAGTGGCTCCCTGAGTTCACGCTGGGATGAGCTGGTTCGGAGTAATGGCAACCACAACACGATCATCGCCACAAGCATTTAGCATCAACTTGTGGTTGGTTGAAAGGGCAGTGTTGCTTTGTATGTCTTTTGAAAAGACTTTGAAATTAAAAAAAACTTTTTTTTTTCTTTGATTTATGTTTAATAATCAGGATAAGCTTAAATTAACATGTTAATCATCTTACTGACTGTTTACACAAAAATTAGAAAACTCATTATTTACTTTGCCTCATGTCGGTCAAAACCTGTGTAAGATATTTTGAAGAACACTGAAGCCCAAACAACTCTGGACTTGAATTGTATTGACAAAAAAGTCATACAGGTTTTTATAAAAAAAACAAAAAATCTATGTAGTGAAGAACGAGTTATCAATATTTTAGTTTATTTTTTTTTATAAGTGTATACATTCAAAAGTTTGGGATTAGTAAGATTTTCAAAAAAAAAATCATAGTAGTCAAACAAACAGACAGTAATATTGTGAATGTTACATGCTGCATATAGTAGACTTCAAAGGATGATGCATACAGAAAAAACTATAAATGATAATTATGATAACTGCAGTCTATTGGAAAATATTTTGAAATGTAATTTATTCCTGTGATGGCAAAGGTGAATTTTCAGCATCATAATCGTGCTCAAGACACGTTTCTTATTATTATCAGTATTGAATACAGTCATGCTGCTTCTTTTATTTCTGGAAACCGTTTTTTTTTTTTTTTTTTCAGAATTCTTTGATTATTGAAAGTTAAAACTAACAGTATTTGGTGCATCTTTTTTTTTTACATTACAAATTTACCGTTATCCTGACTGAATAAAAGTATTTATTTCTTTGTCTATATCTGAAATTATACAGTAATGTATACAGTATCTGTTAAATGATAATTGTAGGATACAGTCCCTTTAAGAAGTTAAATTCCAGATTATTTATTTTGGTTGGTTATGGATGTTCCTTTTTAGAAGTACACACTATGACCTCAGAATGTGAAATTTGGGAAAATTACATCTGAAATGAGGGGTATAAAGCCTGTGCGTCTTCTCTTCCAGGACGCCAAGCACTTGAAAATGATTGAGGGGAACATCTTGTTACACAGGCCTGAGTCATAGGTATCTTATTAGAGAAGTGACCTGTCAGCTCGTAGTATCAGGTAAACAAAGAGAGAAATTGCTGGAATTCGTTATATTCTTACAGTGTGTGCCAAACTGTCACAAACTGTTCCTGGGGAGCACGGGCCAAAACTAGCATGCACCTAGCTTAAAAAAATACTTTCCTCTTCACACACTCAGACAGAATTCACACTTCCTGTCTACCTATGAAGTCGTCATCATCCGGTGCTGCTTATTGGTGTTGTCAGTTATGAAGTAAAAGAGGGAGGATTGGGAATGAAGAGTTTGCAGCATGCTTGTTTTTAACTAACCCAGCAACAGTTTCTATATGAAAATGCTTCCTGTACACTAAACTGATACCATTTATAAATACAGTAGTTTGTGTGTGATTTGCAAAACTATACTATTTTTCAAAACTGAACAATCAACTTATAACTAATTATGGCCAAAGTTTCAAAATTCTGGACTATTAGCACACATTTTAATTTAAAAATAAATACACTTTAGTGTATTTTTAAAGAGTACTTATGGAAATAATATGCTTTAAAAAGATTGTACTTGGGTGTGAACATGTTTCGGGACACTAAAATACATGTTACAACAATCTAACTACCAATGCCATTGGCATGCTAATTTTATAGGTAAAGCCTAATACCAAACAAAAAATATACTAAAAGATGTAGACTATACATGGGCAATATACAGCCCGAGGGCCGGATCCAGCCTGCATAGTGCATAGATCTGCATAGTGCATAGATCGGCATAGATCCAGCCTTAATCCGGCCCCTTCGATGCGCTCACAATTTGGATGAAACGATAGGCGTGATTTGCGGGTGGAAATTTTATACAAATAAATAAAACACATCTAGTTAACTAGCAGATCATTCATTTCGTTCATTTGTTCATCTCATTTGAACAAAACCGTGATAATATTTATAATCATGATAATTTTGGACAATATAATCGTGATATGAAATTTTCACACCGTCCCATCCTTACATTTAATTAAATTGTACCATTTAATCATGTAAATGTTTAATTGCAATTGTCCAAAGTGTGGCCCTCCGTTTACTTTGCCAAAGTAACTGTGGCCCTCAGAATAAAACTGTTGCCCATGCTGATCTAGACCGTCATGCAAAGTGAGTCCATACTGGATGGAAAGGATAAGATGAGCTTAAATGAAAGTGACGTTGCTGTGACATTTCAAATGATGGCCGTTATTTAAAACAGTTCCAAACCAGTTGAATGGCTCATTTCTCCAGATTCTTGTCAAAACATTTTTCTTCCCCTCCCTTGCTCTCTCTTTCTCTGTATCGCTCCATTGAGCTGACATGTCAGTGCATTATGATTGCCTTCCTGTTCTATTAGATTTCTGACGAGTGTTTCCAGCTGTGTTATAGTGGCAATTCTATTAAAAAAAAGGAGATTCACCAGGGCTCTGTGTTGGTTGGTTGGTTGGTTGGTTGATTTCATTATATTCAGTATAGCATATACTCGTAAAACAATCGAGTCAAATTTAAGTCCAAGAAAGAAAGAAATGTCCAAATGAGAAGGGCAATGGACTATTTGTTTCAGTGACAAAATGAAATTACATTTATTCCCATTGTTGAACAATGGGTCATATGAAACATTTGTGCTGTGATTTTGCATTACTACTATTATAAAAAAAAAAGAGTAAACCTGTTCCCCAACCATCTTCTTTCATTTCTGTCGGTTTACCCAGAAGACACTGAGTCGTCTCTGTGATCAACATACACCACCTCGAAATGAATCGGATAATAAGCCAGCACGCATTGTATTAGTTTAACGTGAGTGCTTGAATCATTGCGACCCATAACTGTCTGAATAAACTGCTCTTGGAATTTATGCAAGTTAGCTTTAATATGGTGCCATATCAATGTTTGAAATGAACTACAACTCTTTGAGTCTTTCCATGGTCGTTTTAGTTAAATTGAATCATGGTCATCTGTTTAGTGCAGGATTGATTGTTGTGGATGTCGTTCCGGCACATGGCGTTAGAGTCAGGCATAATCTTCTTTAGAAAGTCAAGATATGCTGAAAAGCTTCAAAGAAGTGACAGTGGGGCATCACATCTGTTGTCACAGCACCTGGCACACATCTCTAAAATAAAAGCCATAAGACTTTTCTTTATTTCTCCCAGTAACTTCAAATACCCTTAAGCCAGGTGCACACTGTAGGGATTTGGAAGTGACAACCACATTTGAATGCAGGAGTAAATCCTTTAAATTAGCATGACTGTTAACAAAATATATGGATGCCAGCATTTTAACCCATTTGGTTGTTAGCTGTTTTTGAAGTATAGTCACATGAAATGAAATGGATTTTATACAATTGTAAAACATATATTTTTAAATTGTCCTGATTTTAATGTAAATTTGATTAAATAAATGCAGCCTTGGTGAGCATAGAATACTTTAACATTAAAATATTCCATGTGTATGTGTCCTTAGAAGACTGTCTTCAGCCTGCTTTGTCTTTTCTCACACTGTCTCAGTCTCTTGGGGTCAGCGCTCTTGCAAATATTGAGTTCCCAAAACCCCCCAAAAAATATTTTCAGTCATATTTTCTCAAGAGAGGAAAGTGCAACGAAAAAAAAAAAAAATCCTGCGTATTACCTCAGTATCGAATACCAACACTATGGAAGAAGACCAGAAGTAGATTGTGTGTTTGCTGTGCCCGACACACAGAGATAATGAAAAGTTTTCCGGTCTTTTCCATTACCCCAGTGGAGAGAGGAGGAAAATGAGATGCGCACTTTCGTGACATCCAAATGTTATAGTGTGTGAAATGGGGTCTGTAGCCAGGTGATGGAATTCATAATGTTTTTTTTTTTCTTTTTTTTTTTTTCCAGAGAGAGTGTAGGTGTGTGTGTATTTCAGGTAGCAGATGATGTTCAGTGATAACAGAGGTATGAAAATCTCTTTCAGCTTTGTTCAGCCGCTTTCTGAAGTTGGAGTCTCTCTGGTCACTTGTAAGATACCCCAAGGCCCGAATGTCATCACATCCCTCTGCCCTCCGAGTTACATTGGGAAAGAACAGAGTGAAATACTGCAGCATTTAACGGCTGACAGCTAAGTTAAAAAGCCGAAGTCTGGGATTTGGCTGTGGCTGGGGAACAGTGCTGATGAAGAGTGTACAACAGAAGAGATTTGACATTAAAGCCCTATTCATGAGAAGTGACAGTCATGGACTCCAGCTCTCTAACAGAGTGGAGACTGTTCTAGACCCTGTCAATTATATTCAGAAATAACACAGACAACCACAAACGAGTCTGTTCCCTCTGTAGAGTACGATGAGCCTTGAGGAAACCAGAGGAAAGTCTGCTTTCTGCAATCACATATGCTTTTATATTGAAAGGACTGAAACTTGTGAACACGGAGAAGACACAACTGACAAATGACAGGAAACCCCCTTAACTGTTAAAAAGACAAGATATCGAACAGATTTTTTTACTATTAGACTTTATTTTCTACTTGTTACTGCTTACTAGATCTGTCACAATAATCTGTAAGCTTCAATAAACAATATCAATTAGAACAAACATATGTTTACGTTGCCAATAGTGGTTGCTAGGGGTGTTGTGTAGTGATACATTGGATGCCACAGATCACGTTTGCGCTGACGTCACAGTTACTTCACAGCGCTAGCTGGAGGCAAAACAAAGTGAAAACTGGAGGCGGCCAATACAAACCAGCAGATCCGGTTACATAATAAGAAGCTTAAATTATTGTTATTATTATTAAATGTCATCTTGTTGTGTTGTTTGGTGCAAGAATCGATGAAAATGAATAGGCTGTATCTGGAATTTTTATTTTCGAGAAAAAATTCAAATCATTAAAATCGCACTGTAATGTCACTGTTTTCATTGTCGTCTTTTTGGCGCTGGCTAGTCAGAACGTCTCGGTTATGAATGTAACCCTCGTTCCCTAAGTAGGGAATGGAGACATTACGTCGAATGACGACAAATAGTGTTCGCTTAGAAGCCTCCTCTTGGGTCTCCCTCTTCCAGGTTGGGAAGCTCTAGCCAAGGACTGTACCAGCGGGGTCATGTGAACCACATGTCCCCTTGTGGTGTACCATTTTAAAGGGTTAGTTCACCCAAAAATGAAAATTCTGTCAGTATTTACTCATCCTCATGTTGTTCCAAACCTCTATGTGTTTATTTGTTCTGCTGAACACAAAGGAAGAAGTAATTTAGAATAATGTTTTAATCAAACAGATCTCATTCCCCATTGACTACCATAGTATGTATTTTTTTCCTACTAGTAGTCAATGGGGAATGAGATCTGTTTGATTAAAACATTCTGCCAAATATCTTCCTTTGTGTTCAGCAGAACAAATAAACACATAGAGGTTTGGAACAACATGAGGGTGAGTAAATACTGACAGAATTTTCATTTTTGGGTGAACTAACCCTTTAATTAGCCGTCTTACCTACAATCTCTGTTTTGTGTTAACACAGTCTCATCCCAAAAAGTCATATAACTGACGTCTTGGGACGTCTTTTGACCATACGTCAATATCCACCTTTTTAGGGCCCCCTTAAACGTCATACAACTGACGCTTTACCTTTAACGTCAGTTAGGTGACGGGTTAGGTTTAAGGTTAGGTTTAGGTCTGGGGTAGAGTTAGGATCCCATAACCTCATCTACCGACGTTTAAGGGGGCCCTAAAAAGGCGAATATTGACGTATGGTGAAAAGACGTCCCAAAACGTCAGTTATATGACGTCTTGGGATGAGACCGGGTTGTTTGTGTAAACAATGAGTGATGTACACACGCGCGAGATCACTTCATTAAGTCATTAAATGGAAAAAAATATATATTTCAAAGTTGAACTATCCCTTTAGGTCACTACATAATATGTATTATGTTATTAAAATCAAAAGTTGTATCTGGCCATGAACTAACTACAACTGACATTGGTTGGTCGGTGTGGAATTTGTCCCGCCCTCCTTCACTGCAATTGGATGGCTGGGGAAAAGTGACTGACGAGCACAACGCTTAAAAAAAAAAAGTTGAACATTTTTCAACTCTTGGAGAAAAAATGCTTTAGTTGACAGTCTTTTGCAGGAAAGTACAGTCTTGCCTTGATAATTGATAATGCAGGACAAAAAAATGAAAAATGGTCCCGCTTGCCATCAGCCGTTTGCGTGCTAATGTTATTGAATGAGTCTATGTTATACTCTGTCACTTGAGACAGTATTGATTACAACTTAGCTCTGCCTACAGTCTGCTGAAGTGACTAATAGGACTTGTTTAAACGATACATTTTAATGAGCAGGCTAAAGAGACATTTGTGGTGACATAGTTTCATCACAGGCTATTTGAGAAATTTGCCTCCATTTCGTACGTTTGATGTCGGGAGCGAGGTTTGCATTTGAAACGCTTGCTCAGAGGAAAATTGTTTTTGACATTTTCCTCAGTGTCGCTCCTGTAATGGCACAAAGGTTGTTTGAATTTCAAATGAAGCTACCCCTAAAGTACATGATTCTGTCCTTATTCCATCAATCAGAAATGTGGGAATTCATGCTAAATGCTAATAAGCTGAGGGCTTGTGCGATTGCTCTATGAAAAGTGCAAAGGCGTCAGCTTAAATATAGTCCACAGGTTGTCTTCTTGCATTGTCTACTTACTGTTGTTTTATTTTGATAGACTTGTTATATAATGAAATTCATGAAAATAATTATCTGCACCCAGTTCCCATCTTTGGGACTTTTCCTCTGCGCCAATGTGATAAATCAAATATCCCAAGCTAAATTACCTTTAATAGTCACAAATTTTGCTTCCTTTTTATCCACCACCACCTCACTTACAGTTCGTCTTCAATTTATTTTCACATTACCCACCATTATGCCATCTAAATTACATTTCACGATTATTTTATGCACAGCACATGCATGTAATTTTAGAGGAAAATAATGAACGTCACAGAAGATCGGTGCTTTTCCCTCCCTGTTCCCATTTTAGTGATTTGTATTTATTTATTTTTTCCTTTTTTTTTCCACTGTAATCGTTCTAATGCATTGTTGTCTGTGTTAGCATCTGCCATTCACCTTCGATAGCACAGGTTACCATCTACAGTCAGGCCTTAATTAGCTCCTTAAAAAGGAAAATGCCATCACACACCTAATTGCTTCTGTTATGCGTTCATTAAAAATGCTCAACAGAGCACGATATTGAAAAAAATAATTGCAGAGGTTAGCAGGAGCATTTGTTATCAACGGTGTTAGCAGCATTGAAACATTTGCGGTATTTTCTCTTGGATCGTAGCCATCTAGATTTAATGTGTGTGCCTCGCACCCATAAACAAACGATGTTAAACAAGGCCGCCTGCCGAAAAAGTTTGCACTTTTGTGCTACCTGCTCTTTCTTATTAAATCAGTTGTGCATTGGGAATATGGGCTGTTTAGTCTGTCATAATTGCACGTGGCACCGTGAGCAAGGATGTTCTTGTGAAGGAAGTGAGCATAAATGCTAATTCGTTTTTAGGCTAATCTTGTTAAAATAAAGTCTCCAAGAGAAATATTGTGCGTCATAAATGACTGGCTTTCTTATATACACTACTGTTCAAAGGTGTCGGTAAGATTTTGTTTGTTTTTGAAAGAGGCTGCAGTAAAATTTTGTGTTTTCTATTTTAATTTTAAAATGTAATTTATTCCAATTTTCAGCATCATTACCCTCATCAAGAGTGGACTGCAGTCTTCAGTGTCACATGGTCTTAGAGAAATCATTCCAATGCTGATTTCATGCTCAAGAGACAGTCAAAACTTCTCTTTAGTAATTTGAAAGTGATTGCACTACCAGTTTTGGCCACAATCTTACATACAGTTCCTTTAATGTGATGTGTATTAAATAAACAGTATTTATTTGAAATAGAAATTCTTTAAATGTCTTTACTGTCACTTTTGCCTCCTAGTTGAATAAACATAATATTCATTACAAAAAACGTACTGAGCCCAAACTTTTGAATGGTAGTGTAAAATACATAAAGAGACATTTTGAAGAATATGCTGGTCGCTATTTTCCATGCAAAAATCACACAGAACACCATAAAAACGTGGACCTAGTAATGGTTCTCTGGATTTTTTTAATTTTGGTTTTATATTCAACTGTGACCTTTTGAATAAAGCTGAATTTAATTATAAGTCTAGAGTATGTTACAGTGACTTTTTCTGGGTCAAAAAAAAATGGTCATGTTCACTTTCTCGGTCTTTGTCCCCCATCTAAGCCTGACTGACCTTCAAAGCTGCATGGGAGAGGTGAAAGAGAGAGAAAGACTGAAAGAATGAAAGAGCAGAGCCCTGTTTACCTTTCCCTTACTCTTTCAGGTCAGGGGTAGCAGATCAGTAAGACCCGAATCCCCAAGAGCTGCCTGCCTCTCTGACTAATTACCCATAAGGCCCTTTGCTCAGGACTGTGATGTCTTTCTGTGACCATGGCAACTGTGGATGAGAAGTTGTTTAGGATGGTGAAAAGACAGTTCTACGCATGTAGGTTTTTCTATCAAAGACGTAAGAGCATAAAATATGAATTATCCAAATAATTATATATGCACAGTTGCCACATCCTCATGAGATTCATGCAACCTGTTTTTGTAGATTTCGTGTGTGGGTGCGCTTGTTGGCTTATTTTTGTTTGTTTTGGTTTTGTTGTTTCTTTCCTCGCATCCTACTCTTTTTCTTTCTACCTTTTGTTCTGCAGTATACCTTGCATTCGTTAGTAAGGTTATGAAACTATTTTTCCAGCACTGTCACTTTCTCTAACAAACTTTACTGACAGAAATAGCAGCTCTTTATTCACATTTATACATATTTAAAGGAATTAGTACAGGTTAGGCTTAATTGACAGCACATGTGGCATAATGTTTATTACCTCAATAAATACTTACACGTGATTTCGTCTTCAAAAATATCTAGCTTAGTGAGGCACAATTGCAGTGACTGGAGCCAATTCATAAACATTAAAAAGTCATGATTTGAAGACGTAAATGATGCGTTAACATGATTTTAGCATGAGCAATCACTTACTAACCTTTTCTGTGTAAAGTTTTAGAAATTAAATCGGTAAAAATTATTAGAACAATTTTACAGCTTAAATAATGCATGCGTTTAAACAAACAAAAAAATGTAAGAGCTTTTGCAAAATGAAAACCTTCACGTTTCTGCTCTTAAATCCATAAAGCATTGGCCCCATTCACTTCTATAACAAGTGTCTCATTGCATCTTTGACTTTTTCTTTTTTTTTTTTTTTTTAAGAAAGCAGGGGACATTATGCCATAAGTGCTGTTGATTGAGTTTAACTTGCATTAATCCCAGAATATTCCTTTAAATCTGCAGATTATAGAGACATGCATTTTGAGTTAGAAATCTTCCCTCTTAAGTGCTCTCCAGAAGGATTTAAATGGCCAGATATGTATGTTCAAGAGCTTGTTCTATTCATGTTATGCCCATGCATTTATAAAGCAGCTTTCTGTCTGAAAGGTTCAACATCCGTATGAATAATTTTTCACGGGTTTAACTTTTGAATGAATAATGTATTTGAATTGAATGAGGTATTAGCCATTATAGTACATGTTTATTACTTATTGTGTGTGTATGAGAGATATGTGCTATCAATGTGATTTGTTTACACAAATGCCCGCTAGCTCTTCACAGGCAGGTTTGGCATTCATGAATTCTGAGTACCTCAGAGAGAGCAACATTTTCTCTCTCGCTCTCTCTCTTTCCTCTGTATTCGCACAGTGTTGTTTATTGAGAAACAATTGCTCGGTTGCTGTAAGTGTAGCCTCTCTGAGTGGCATGTAATTTCTCAGTTTTCTACATGCATGAGCAGATGAAAATGTTTTCCGAAATGGGCTGTTTTGCAGCGATAGACACTCTCCACCGCCGTGGTCACAGAATATAGTCGCTCTTTATATTTGAAGTGTGAAAAAGATTCACCTCAGTTTAGATGAATAAAATATCAGACTACAAGCATATTTTAAAAATAAGCGTAATTTGCGGGTGGGACGGCTGGGAACGGCTGTTTACTTGGGTGAAGTTGGAGTGATTTCTATGCTAGCATTTCTTAATAATTACCAACGCATTCTCACCCCAAGGCATCACCTTTGACCATGCTTCAATATTTGATGTTTTAGGCGCCCTTTAGCATCAGTTACATAACGCGATCGTACGGCATCATCTAACTGACGCTAAAGTAAAGTGTCAGTTAGATGACGCGGTTAGGTTTAAGTCTGGGGTGGGGTTACACGCGATCCTAGGGCGTCATCTCACTGACGCTAAAGGGCGTCTAAAGCGTCAGATATTGAAGCATGGTCAAAATGCTTCCCAAGGTGTCAGTTAGGTGACGCCTTGGGGGTGAGAATGGGCTGTAATTACAGCTTCATGTTTCATCTCAACACAAAATATTGCCTTTAACTACATTAGTTAACTAGCCTATTCGAAGAGGACCAGTATTCCCAAATCACAAGTGCTCCACAGATGATGCCATTGTGTATGCCATCCAGATGGCACTCCACAACATGGGCATCAAGACTCGTATATCAAAATGCTTCTCATTGACTTCATTCACAATCATGATACCCCAGACCCTAGTTAACAAATGATCTTCACTTAGTCTAAGCACCTCACTCTGCAGCTGCGTCCTAGATTTCCTGTGGACTCAGACGAGTATTCTATGGGGTATTCTTTAAAACGCATGCCATTTGTGTCTTCACATTGCAACGCCAGACGCCAGTATCTGTTGGCGTTTGTCAGGTCTTGGGATGTCTGAGAAAGGACTAACTGTAATCTGATGATTGTCTGCGTTAGTTGTCATGTCTTGGTGCAGTATGAATTGGCCTTAAAATACATACAGGACACTGCTGTTCAAAGGTTTGGGGTAAAAACAATTTGGGGAGGGTAAGAAATTACTATTTTATTCACCACAGATCCATTCATCTGATCGAAAAATGATCAGCATTATTATTTAAAACAATTAGAAGAAGCTTCTTGTAGATTTACAGAGCAAAAACTCTAAATGTTGGCTGTCATCTTTCTTTTCTTGTCAGCAAAACAGAAGAGATCATTGTAGACTTCAGATAGACTTATGAAGCCTTTCACCGTCTCCTGTGCCTCGGTGGTCTGGTGGAGGAAGCAACATATGTGTCCATTTCACTGACAACCTTTCATGGGCCTTGAACACCGACTGCTTTGTGAAAAAGGCACAACAGTTCGTCCTCTTCCTAAAAAGCCTTAGTAAGAGGTAAACAGCATTGACTAACAGCATTGACTCTTTGAACTGTAGTAGGTGGTGTATCATTGTGGAGTGCCTGGTGTCCAGTTGTGTGCTGATAAATAAAGATTTTAAAAGAAGACCAGCACCATCAGGAAGGATCCATTGAATAGTCTTACTCCTACAATCCCAGAAATCTAAACAGCACCCAGGCAGAAGCAATCAGACTACAAGCTGTCAGACTTCTTGAGGCTGTCTTGACAAAAAAGATTTGCCTGAACTGAACTTTCCACGAAATCACCCAATCTCTTTTCTGTCTAGTCTTGTGCATTTGACTGTTATGAGAAGCATCACAATAAGCTCGACTTCACTGAGTTTTTTTTTTTTTTTTTTTTTTTTTTTTAATACCTTGTTTCCGATAAAAGTCTCTCTGCATTGCGGTTCTACGTTGCTTCAATCTCAGGTGAGGAGGTTTTATTCATAGATGTATTTGGAGATAGCCTGGCTGTCTCTCACCTCCACGAGCATCTCCTCTCGGTAAGCCATGGCAGATTTATTGAAATATTTCATGGTATATTTCTTACCACCAGACCATCGGAATTTGAGTTATGGATGACCAGTGAGATGCGTGGTCAAGCTACTGCTCACACGTAATCACAAAGCAGTCCTCTGAATATGAAACTCTTCAGAAAGCTAATATATAATTCAACTGTATCAATCTCCCTGTGCTGCAGCTCTCTGCGCTCTGAATCCTGCTCAGAAATCTATTAGTCAGGCCTTTGATGCATTGAAAATTTGCTCTGCCTGAATAGAGTTGGAGACTGTCCCTTCCAAAAGTTTGAAAACTTGGAAACTGGACACGTTGGCTGTCATGTGCATGATAGGATTATCGTATATTTCCCCACACTTTCTTTATGGTGGTTTTAAAAAGATGTAGTCTCTGTCTTTGCCTCAACTTTTCCAGCATTAGTTTTGTTATAAATCTCCCAGCATGCTACATAAGCCCTCGTCTCAGCCAGGGCTGTAAAACAGTCGCAAAAGAAAGATAAATTAAATGACCGTTTTATGGCGACCCTCACCTCATATCAATGTATGAAGGACGAAAGACAAGGAGAAGAACTTTTCTTTTTTGTAACCGTCAGCTAAACGGACAATATGGAACTGCGAGTTTGCTAACTCGGCCCTATAGTGTTTCAAATGTTTCACAGGTTTGGGTAGTAAGTATATGGATTAGCATAATGTGAGCTTCCTTTTCTTTCTCCTTGACTTCCTGACAGTGTTGCGGGGCCCCGCAATAGACACGCTTACCGACAGGGCCTCATTAGCTCTCAGTGTTTGCTCCACGTAGACACTGCATACTGCAGGGAAATCGCTCTCTCACACTCCCCAAGGCAAATCTAGTCCTGGCATTTTTAGACTTGGGGAAAAGTTGTAGGGATTTACATTTACATTTACATTTAGTCATTTAGCAGACGCTTTTATCCAAAGCGACTTACTGAGGACTAAACCCAGCGAGTCATCGTGAAAAACAACGCAAGAAGTCCTCAAAATACAAAGTTCACACATTGCTCGGAGTAGCATAAGCCAGACAAGTGAGGATTTAAAGGAAAAAGAAATATGTATATATATATATATATATATATATATATATATATATATATATATAGTATATGTATATATATATATTACGTTAACCCTTTAGAACCTGAAGCTAAAATAGGTGTTTTTCACATATTTAGCTTTTTTGACTGTAAAATTCTAAAACATGTGCATCTTCATGTGCAAGGTGTCATCTTTTTCAGAAAAAGATTAGCTTTCAACAAATTACAGTTATTGACCGTTGTGGTACAGTTATTGACATTGTGTGTGGTGTAAATTGTGGTTTGTAAATAGAATTTAAATAGACAAAAAATAAACGAGAATACATTTTCAGATTTTTATTGATTTTTTTTAAAACCCCGTAAAAACCAGGAACAAAAGGTGCTAACTTAAAAGTTGAAAATGGAGTATAATACATCTATAAAAGTCTTTTTTTGTGACATTGGCTTACACAGTGTTCATTTAGGACACATTTTTCATACACGCACACATACAAATGTATCCATTCATAGCCACGCACCACATGTAAAGATACGTGAAAGAGTAACGGTCATTCGCCTCCCAAGTTTCATTAAAAATCATCCCAATCCCCTCTTCTGCTGTCTACCACTTCTTTTGCAATGTATTTGTTAGTTACTTTTTTAATTATTTTTTGCAATCCAAAACATTGTAAACTGCCGCACTTTGTATCTCTCTGTTCAAATCCTTCCTTCCCACTCTGCCAGAAAGTTGCTGTCGTTTGCTGACGGATTACCGTACACAGTATATTGCCTAAAAACGCATGTTGTCCACTATCGGGTGGGAAATTTGAATGGTTTTCATAGTGCAAATGGTGTTATGGTACAATGAATAGAGCTTCCTGGTCTGTGTTGGCGACGACACAGCCGGTTCTAAAGGGTGAAGTGCTCACGGAAGAGATGAATTTTCAGTTGTCTTTTGAATCCTGTCAGGGATTCTGCATTCCGGATGAGGGTGGGCAGATCATTCCACCAGCATACCATGAATAAGAATGTTCTGTAGAGTGATTTTGAGGCTCTCTGTGATGGTACCATGAGACGTCGCTTATTGACCGATCGTAGGCTTCTGGTAGGGATGTAGACTTGTACTAGTGAGTGGAAGTAGGAGCGAGCTGAGCCTGTGGTCAATCTGTAAGCAAGTGTCAACACCTTGAACTTGATGCAAGCAGCGTATGGTAGCCAGTGCAAAGAGATGAACAGAGGAGTGACGTGGGCCCTTTAGGGTGCGTTGAAGACAAGATGAGCAGTAGAATTCTGGATCATTTGTAGAGGTTTAGTTGCACATGATGAAAGTCCAGCCAGACGAGCATTGCAGTAATCAAGCCTGGACAGGGCCTGGACAAGAAATTGTGTTGTATGCTCAGTTAGGAAAGGCCTGATCTTCCTGATGTTGTGCATTGCAAAGCTGCATGATCGAGCTGTCTTTGTAATGTGCTCTGTGAAGGTCAGCTGATCATCAAAGATTACTCCAAGATTTCTGACCGACCTTGATGGGGTGATTGAGGAAGAATCTAGCTGGATAGTGAAGTCGTGCTGTAGAGACGGATTGGCAGGGAGGATGAGAAGCTCAGATAACTTCTCTCCGACCTGAGTTCAGGTTTTTCTCCAGCCTCCATTTTATGGCGTCTTTACGGGATAAATAAAGCAGCTTGAGAGATTAAATGGGTTTGAGAACTGGGTTTGTGTAGTGTTTACATGAATTAATTTTTGTTTTTTTTCTAAATTCAGCCTGAGGGGTATTGCACAAAAGTAGAATTAAGAAAGCCAGGATAACTGAACAGTCGTGGTTTGACCTAGTCTGATCAGTGCATCCTGGCTTAATCCGTTGCACGTTTGCTGAGCCAGGATGAGAACGCACGGATATGTCAAGCCAGGTGTATATAGTTTGGATAAATGCACGTTCACGGCATTCTTAAAAAGAGCGCGAAACGATCACAGAATCACCGATCCAAAAATGGACAAAACGCGTGCGGCATACTTTTCACCTAATGAGCAACAGCTTTATGGAAACGTATGAAGAAGTGAAACATATAATATGTAAAAAAGCTAATATAGATGCTGTAATAAAACAAAGAGAGAATGCCTGGCAAACAATAGCTGACCGATTGAATGCTAAGTCCATAAATAACCACACTATAAAAAATGCTCATTGATGTACCTTCTCCATATGTTCACCATTTTTGTCCACCATTTTCTATGGAAAATTTTAGATATCGCATAAACGCTTGTTGAAAGTGCCAAGATGCGCATAAATTCTAGAAACATTTATAAAAATATGTGCTCCATTGCTCTGATAAGAAGATATGCGCATAAACTACAATACAAACGTTTACAGGATAAATCAATGTGCAACAAAACAAATGCATTTGATGTTTCTCAGCAGAGGGTGTGATTGGATAACTGGACTAACCAGCAGACCAATTTAATTGCACTGCATCTCAAATGTTGCTTTAGTCATCGTAAAATGCTCTGATCAAAGTCTGTCATCAGAATGATTGGGTATAATGACCTTTAGTGAGTCTGTGCGGCGTGTGCGCTCTGAAACGTAAGATATGAAAAAAGAGCCACAGTGCCTTCTCCTATTGCAGCAACTTCCGTTTTTATTATATATAAGCGCATAATAAATTAAATTGGCAACTTTGGATGGAAACATAGCTAATGTTAAAGGGATATTTCACCCCAAAAAATCTAAATTCTCTCAACAGTTACTTGTCATCATGTTGCAAAAAAACTTTATTTCTAATGTGGAACCCAAAAAAGACATCTTGACTACACTGTAAAAACATATTGTTGGTTTAACTTAAAAAAGTAAGTAACCTCGTTGCCTTAAAATTTGAAGTTCATTGAACTGGAAAAAGTGAGTTAATACAATGAAGGAGATTAATTTAACCATCAGAAACTAAAAATTATATGTTATCTGAACTAAATAAATTATTTAAGTTGATTTGACAAAAGAAAAAATGTCGTGATTACTACACTGTAAAAAAATATTGTTGGTTTAACTTAAAAAAGTAAGTAACCTGGGTTGCCTAAAATTTTAAGTTGATTGAACTGGAAAAAGTGAGTTAATACAATGAAGTAGATTAATTTAACCATCAGAAACTCAAAATAATAAGTTATCTCAACTAAAAAAGCAATATTTGAAGAGTTCAGATGCAAAAGCCTCTAAATGCCATTTGAAATTTTCTTCTTTAATGATGATTTTTATCAAACTTGTATATTTAAGTTCAGTAATTTCACTTGAATAACAATTAATAGGTAATTATCATTGCCATTTAAGTGAAATCACTGAACTTAAATATACAAGCTTGATAAAAATTATCATTCTAGAAGAAAATTTCAAATGGCACTTAGAGGCTTTTGCATCTGAACTCTTCATTTGTTTTTTTAAGTTTTGTATATAGTTAATTAATATGATATACCATATACAGTATAGGGTCTGTTTGAGTGAGCTAATAAACGGGCTCAAACTATTTTTTGTACATAATAATATATATTAATATTTTATTTCAAAACATTTTCATCTGTAATTGCATTCACACGATTAACACCAATACAATGGCATCTTAATGTATGCTTTAACCCCATACCATCTGATCTGACGACCAACAACGCTTACAGTATGTACCACGCAATCCATACAATCTCTGCTGTGTTCAAGTCTTATTAATGAGAGTTAAACTTTTCACCTCGTCCTGACGTTCAGGACGGATTACAGGTAAGCGGAGTTCCAGCTTGCTTGGCTATGGTTAACTAATCATGCCTAGCAGGGGAAAACGAGCACAGTTAATTCGGGATCGCAGCGCTAGTACACTTCAACAGCCTCAGTGCAGTGCAACTAAACATCAAACATGTTATTTAAACCTTACTCAGACAGAAAAGTGCAACGGTCTGAAAAACTGAGTATCACTTTGGGCTCCTCTCATATATGAAATGTGATTTTAAAAAACTCTCTGAAGTCTCACAACTTGAGGAGCATGTCATATTTCTGTCCCTTCCTCACCCAATCCTTCGCGTCTAGCCAAACGACAGGCTCAAAACAGCCTCCGAGACACAGGAGGAATATCTCCACATCGTAATGGGCCAATGTACTGTCAGATTTTATGGCCTTAGGCCAGTGTGGAGCGCAGCGTGGTGCTTGTCTTCTCAAGGCGATCCTGAAAGGCTCTAACAAAGCCTGCTCTTTGAATGACACCCAAATCCCACTGTGACACCCCATCACTGCAGCCAATGGTGCAGTAAATTCCCCTGCCAGCATGACACAACCTAGCAAGGTATCAGCCACAACACCTGCCGTCTTCCCTGGCCACTGGATCTGCCGTCTCGGGCGCATGTGTTTGAGGTCATGCGTCTGTGCATATAGAGCATGTGCACTTTGATGGATAGTGCGTGTAACAACATTACCTCTCGGTTGTTTGGCAGGCGTATTCGGCTGGGGAGATGTTCGCAGCGTCAGGCTGCTCCGGAGCAATCTGCGAACTCGTCGCTTAATGCATACAGAATACAAATCACCATTAAGCCATGCTAAGTGCTAGTTCAGCAATGCTAACATAATTTACCGCAACAATAATAGCCGCAATCTCTATCGCCCCGTGGGAAATTCATTTAATATAAACTATTAGCAGGTCATTTTTGAAGAGATGTGTGTTGGCACGGATTCAGAGCGCAAGGTCACACTTTGCAACAGAATATTAACCGTCGGTGTTTTGTTGCAGCCTGCTATCGGGCACTAACGTTTATGAGACAGCCTGTGATACTGGGAAAAACTCGTTGGCAACTCTTACTTTTAATGTACCAGTCACATGTTTGGATGCACTAGACTGAAATTGTTACTAGTGAATATTAAAGCATTTTGAGGTAGATTAGGGGTTTTATATTTTTTATACAAGAAATATTTTTAAGAAGAAATATTTTTTTTCTTCTTTTTTTAGAAGTGCATAGGCTAAATACTTTGGAAGCTATCAGCTCAAAATATTCCCAAATAGGGGAAGTCTTCCTTTTTTGTCTGTTGCCAAACAAACCCTTCACCAAACACCAACACCCCTCTCCCCAAGCCCACCCTATTCACAAATAACAATAATAATACCTAAAAAAAACACCAAAAGTGTAAAGATTTTACATAAACATCAAAAAAAGTTTATTTAAATTCAATGTTTTGATTAACTTTCAAAGTAGACTGAGCCAACCAGACTGAACCACCAAGGACTCTTCAAATAAGATCTGGGGTTCGAGCCTGCTGACGCCCAAAGCAAAACACGCACGTGATTGGACAAAAAGCGAGGCTTCATTTGGCGTCGATCACATGACTCTGGAAAATCAATACACACCCCGATACTGGCTACAATAGAAATTGCATCGCATTTGCGATACTCACATCAAAGCTTCAGTGTCATTATGTAACATCACATTTAGCAAAAAGTCATTATGAAGCTAAATCAATGTATCCTCTTCTGTTTAAAGTACCACATAACATTGTGTATATAGTCTGTCATCCAGATGAGAAAAAATAAAAAGATGGGTAGGCATGGCAGACCACAAGAGAGAGGAACAAGCGAGAATGAGAGCAAGAAGGCGCAATACTTGTATTCTGTTGTTTGGACTGGCAGCCTCATAAAAACAGAGTGGCTCTGAAGCCTGGTGCTTTTCCCTGTGGAGGGGCTGCTGAGATGTCAGTTAGAGCTACTGAGATGTGACGGCCTTGGGAAGAGTCCCGTCAGAAGAGATTTAGAAGCTGGGCTGACCAGGGAGAGCCGGGAAGGTTAGTGTAGTGAATTTATTGTGAGAAGGGACACTGGGAGACATGGAAACAATGGATGGGGGTACTTATGCTTCTTCTGGTCACATTTATAATACGAATAATAAAAATACAGAGCAGCATATATATATATATATATATATATATATATATATATATATATATATATATATATATATATCATATAAAACAAATTATTAGTGCAATTATTAAGTATTTTGCAACGCCTTCTTTAAATACACTCTGCCATTATGCTATATACAGTGATTCATTGCATAATATTGTATATTGGCCATAACAGATCATTTCTTGTTAAACCCACTTACAAAAAAGACAGGACAAGTATCTGGCAGTTGTAAACTACAGGTAGATTCTTGCTGTCAGAGTTGAAGGCCTGAGCTTTTGTATCAGTTAGACAGCCCAGAAAATATGAGATAAAACGTTTAGAGGCTTCCTCCTCTATTTGACTTCCCATATCCTTCTGACCGTGTCAGCGCTGTAGTTAAATCTCGCACAGTTCAGAATGGATTTCCTCTGAAAGAGGTTTGATACAGTGAGATGTAATGAAAGAGCTCATTAGCAATTCTGAGGGTGGTACTTATTTATCAATCATGCTCTGATTTATAGTATAATTAAACATGATAATTAGATGGTTGTTCAATCACCGCTGAATGGATGGCACTATTTTTCTAACGAACATCATTTGTTAATGAGGGGAAAGAATGGGTGTAACTTTATGATAACGGCTTGTCAGACTTCACATAGACTCTGATCATTTCCTCTGTCATTATCGCACCCAGACTAAAATTCCTCCACATTTCTGCCATGTGCTTCCGAGCTGGAATATAATATGGTTATCAGCGCCTTGTTGAAATCTTTCCAAGATGAAAATGTCCGACACTTTCACGTCAATAAACAGTCGTTTTTAAGTTACTAGCACCAATGAAATGAAAATCAAGCATCTGGCAGTGTGACTGTTTTTTGTTTGTAAAGTGTGTTCTTAGCTTTCCATCTAGTGAGTTCCGAAGGACCTTTTCTTCGCTTCAGTCGGCTTTCTCTTCCGTAACTCTGTCTGTTTGAACTGTGCAGTCTTTGATGAGAGGTTTTGTAGATGAAAAACTGGCTTGTTTGGCGTCTTCGTTATGCTACGAGAGTTTATTATCAATTATTAGAGGCATTCTTCAACTTGTCTTATTTTACTCCGGCTCTAATGACCTTCCCCAGCAATTTGAGGAGACGCGTCATTAATTAATGGCTTTGGTGCAACAAAATTAGCACTTTAGAGACTCGACAGGGAACTTCATCAAAGTGTGAAATCCACCGGAGAGCAAGCTGACACCGTTTCCCTGCCGGCTTGGGAAGATCTGTGTCTTAATCAAGGCATCAATGCCTTACACAGGGCATCTGTGTATTTTCTCTTTTTTTTTTTTTTGAGATCTTTGGTCAAACCTTTTGTGTGTTGGTTTGATCATGTGTGTATAAGAGGCTTTTTGAAAGATCAGAACTGCTTCATGAATATTACAAGATCAACAATGTCAATAAATGAAACAGATGTCTCTCTTGAGAGATCGCAGATGCCCGTCTATCCGTTCACCTCAGTTGGTGTGCCAATATGGCATCACTTGTGAGCATAAACACATCCGTTCGAATCCTGTCATTCTGGGTGTGCCAACGCATCCCTTTATTTTGATAAATAAGCATCATCATACATTCAAGCTTGTTTTCGTGTATTGATTTGCTGAGCTTGGCTGCAGCATTAAAATGCAGTTTAACACGTGATCACTTGACCTTCAGTTTGATGGTGAAGTTTACTTCTACTTTCCATGTTAGCTGTTCAGTTTGGATCTCAAGGAATGATCTGTTTAAAATGAAATCTTCAATATACAGTTAATTTGTGTTAATCCATTTAATTTGTCATATATTTTAGTCATCTGAATTGTTTTAGTATTTTAAATCTAATGTGCATTTAATTTACTAAAATCTTTGGATATTTACTTGATTAAAACTATATCAAATGGGTTTAGTTCAGTTGTAATGCAAACTTATCATAAACTCCTGGAGAAAACATATTATTCACCTGCTAATATGAATGATTTGAACAACATGCAAAACAGACACAGATTTGATTAAAGATGTATGCATTCTTAATAACAATTTGCATAGCCTACATCATTCTTCAGACATATTTATTTGTATAAATTAAATATAGATTATTGAAGCTGTTGAAGTCATTCAGTCAGGAACATTGAGTGATTTTCTCTCTTCCTTTTGTGTGATTAGCATTAATGACGGACAACAGGAGGTTATTAGACTGCTGTCAGTAGAAGGCTAAATGCACAGATCCAATGCACTGAGGCCACGTTTACACAAAGCCGGGTATTTGGAGAAACGAATATTTCCCCCCTCTCCTTTTTCAATAATAACATTGTGCACACACCCGCATAAATATGCCGTCGAGTGCCATCTTATCTATGCCAAACCTATGGGCGGCAGTGTAGGGAGAAGGATAAAGCCATGCAAGCCAATCAGAATCCTCAGAATCAACAAGAGAGAAACTAAAACGCCGTTCTTCCAGTTGACGCGAAAACTCAGAAATCTCAGTTTTTGGCTAGAGTTTTTACATATAATCGTTTTCTGTGATAAAAACGGGGTTTTCGTGAAAATTAGAGGCCAAACCAAATTCGATATTCTCCCACCTGTTTATGTTCACTTAAGATGTAATGAGGTTTATGTGAATACTCGCCAAAACTGATGTTTTGGCATCATTTTGTGTGTGTGTATTTGTTTTTTATTTAGTTATCGTTTCATTTTCGTCAGTGAAAAAGAGAATGAACACTGCTAACTGTTCATGTTGTATGTTTTTGATTTACTAAAAAGAAAAAAATGCTATTAGAGTCATTTGTTCTAGAAATAGCTGTACGGTTAAAAGGTCAACCTTGGGAGTTTAATAACTGATATCGAGTACATATAAACATTGTGATTAAACTGAAAATCTATATTTTTTTCACCCAGCCTTTTTCAAGTCTGAATCAAAATTAACTTGACCTTTTGAACTTTTTATATAATCCACCACACACTACTGCTATTGGTTGGTACAAGGACCTTCATTTAGGGAAGACGACAGGAAGACATTAAAAAAGCGTGTACTGCAAGTTTTTTTTTTTTTTTTTTTCATTGCTGCGTTGGCTTGCCTCTCTTCGTGTAATGAACCTCATTATGTTCAATTACCTCAGAGATGCTGCTGTCCAGAGGGAGCTGCACTCAGACCTCTGGGGAGACGCGTCTGAAAACACACGCTGACACACAACATCCGTTAGGCGGTTTTATTAAAGCTACGAGAGGCCTTGCTGAGGTGTGGAGGTGGGTTTGTGGGATGCTTGTTTGGATACCCGGAGTGTGCCTGCATGCATCACTTCACACTTCCTTTAAAGTTCCTTTAACGTTGTAATTGGTGTGTATGGCTGAGAGCTTTAACCTGCTGTGATCACATAATGAAATTCATCTCTGTGAAGCTTCTATTTAGACAATCATGACTGGATTTTTGTCAATTTCTGTAACTAAAAGTATTGAGACTGCTGCTGTGATAATATTTTTCTGGTGAGTAACATGAAGAATCCTGAAAAAAAAAAATTTTGGTCACACTGTAGCTACTACACAAAGATTTAAAACTCATATAATAAAATGCACTCTCCTAGAATGGATTTTGGCAAATCTAATTAATTTTAGTGAATCAGTTCAAACACAATTTGGACAGTTCTTTTCAAATGATTGAAACATGTTAAATTAAAATGATTAAAAATATTGATATATGTGCTATATATGTGACAGGTTGAGAATTTTTAATATTCGTTTTGGCTCTTGATTCATTAGAAGTAGTTAATTTTTAATGGTTGCATATATTCAACGCATTCTCACCCCAAGGCGTCACCTTTGACCATGCTTCAATATTTGACGTTTTAGGCGCCCTTTAGCGTCACTTACATGACGCGATCCTACGGCGTCATCTAACTGACGCTAAAGGAAAGCGTCTGTTAGAGGACGCGGTTAGGTTTAGGTGTGGGGTGGGGGTAGGGTACACGCGATCCTAGGGCGTCATCTAACTGACGCTAAAGGGCGCCTAAAGCGTCAGATATTGAAGCATGTCCAAATGCTTCCCAAGGCGTCAGTTAGGTGACGCCTTGGGAGTGAGAATGGGCTGATATATTTCAAATGGCAAGACATGCCCACTGGCATTGACATTGAGCACACCTGTACGGCTCAATCATGGAGGTGGCGGGATAAGAAGCCTGTCTAACCGGGCCATTGTCATTCTTCTCTGTGCTGTGTGAAATAACAGGCTACCCATTCCTATTTCACACAGCCCTCCCTGGAATGTGTGTGAAGTGGCAAGTAAAGGTACTATAAAGGTCATATAGCCTAAGAATTTGCCCTCCGAGGCCGTCGCGGGGAGGAGTTTCCTCAGCTCGTAGACTTACATATGTAAGATAAACAAAAGATATTGTCCCTTTTTAAAAGATATTGCCCCTTAAAATCTAAATACCTTCGATGTATAGTACATAAGTTTCATAGTAGCGTGTATTATTTTAAATAAAGAACCTTGACTTGTTAAACTATTTTTTAGTCGATTTTTAGCTTGGGAATCTGCAGTTTTGAAGTATCTTCACTAGCACTGCTCTATTTAATTTAAAGTTTTCAGGTGGTACGCCAAGGCTAACGGCTAAGGAATAGCTCTTTTTATTAAGAGAGCTTTGAAAGGTCACACTTATGATTGACCATAAGAATGTGTTCTTTCTATTCTCCTGGGGAAAAAGATCCATAAAGCGCATACACGAATATTCTGGCAGGTTGTTACAGAGCGTCAATGAGGCTCAAAATGTCTGAGTGAGTTTTATGGAAAGCAGAAGGATAGAACTAGTGACCTTGTCTCCGTTGATTAAACTGTGCCGCCACATGGCAAATATCTTATGATCTGCCAGACTTTTTCGTGCTGTAGACATTATCATTAAACAAAGCATGTTGAAGATGCTTCAGGAATTATAGCCCGTCTCTGACGTTAGCCTTCGACTTTTGCATTAGCACTTTGACCTTTTCATTAGGTCTGTGTGATGACCGACTCTAAAAGGTGTAATAACTGAGACTGTATCCTTAGGCCTCTTTCGCACTGAGGTCACACTCATAATAAGTTTGAACTTTACTTTTATTCATACTTGACTGGGTAAAGAACCTGCAAATGTAATAAATACAGAGTTTGTAAATGAGGATTAGAGAGCTCAAGCATATATGTTTCAAATCGATCAATGCTCATTCTGAACGCTATTGACTGAAGTGATGTTGGATTTGAATCTTGACTGATCCATATTCAATTTGCCCTCTGACTGAAAGCCATCATGAAATATGTTTTCCCTGTAGCAATGGAATTGATCTTCATACTCCGCACAATATGTGAACATAATCATAGATTGACTTCTGTTTTTGGTTGAAATTGCAATTTTTTTTCCCCTTTTTTGGTCAGTATGCATTTAAATCTTCAGGAATGGAGGGAATGTCAGAAAATGTGCCGCTCTTAAGTGTGGCAAATGCTATTGAAGGTGTCATAATTAATGGTTCTCTCTTGATTGTTTGTTTCCGCAGCGCTGAGAGATAACCGGATTGAGCTGGTCCGAGCCACGGCGCAGGAGTTGACGATCAGCATCAGCGAGGTCACGCTGGGAGACGAAGGGCTTTACACGTGCTCCCTCTTCACTATGCCTGTCAAAACAGCCAAGGCTTTCCTCACCGTCCTGGGTAAGACGTCATTTTACATATACTGTACCATGAGGGATTACATCTTAATCCAGCCAGTTGAGTTATATTAAAGGGTTAGTTCACCCAAAAGTGAAAATTCTGTCAGTATTTACTCACCCTCATGTTGTTCCAAACCTCTATGTGTTTATTTATTCTACTATACACAAAGGAAGATATTTGGCAGAATGTTTTAATCAACAGATCTCATTCCCCATTGACTACCATAGTAGGAAAAAAATACATACTATGATAATCAATGGGGAATGAAATCTGTTTGATTAAAACATTCTTCCAAATATCTTCCTTTGTGTTCAGCAGAACAAATAAACACAAAGAGGTTTGGAACAACATGAGGGTGAGTAAATACTGACAGAATTTTCATTTTTGGGTGAACTAACCCTTTAAATAAAATCCTGGCTCTTCCCAGTGTCACATGCTGTATATAATTGCACAAAAATGAAGATTTCAAAAGTCTTTCATTCAACACACAGGTAGCTCAAACATAGGGTAGCTTCAGCACAACACAGACGGGACCGGACAAATTGAACTGAAAACACAGAAACTTAAAGGGACAATGTGTGGGAATTTCTCCCACCTAGCGGTGAAATTGTATTATGTACCAAAAAGCTATGACAGGATGTTTTCTAATAACATTTCGTCGAGTGTTCCTTCAGGTGAACAGGTTTGTTATTTCAAACAAACTGCACCTTGACACAACGGAAAAATGAATGTTACAGTATGAATTACTGACTGTGAAACTTGCCGGGGCAGTGACAAGCGCCTCTCACTGCTCTGCTCTCCGTTTTACATGACGCTGACTCTGAGCGGAAACGCGCTGTGGAAAAGCTTTGGCGTAGTACTTTGTGTCCCTGTCTGCTATTACAGTTTTTCAATATGGCGGAACATGGAAGCCTCCGTGGACCTACCAGTCCCATGTATATAAAAATAATGAATTATTTGTTTACTATAAGTCAGGTATAACTAATACCTTGGCATAGGTATTTTGTACACCATTGAGGACATATTTATGAATAAAGATATAAATTTTAGATAATAAAATACCTAAAAAAGTAAACATTCATTGTCCATAGTGGTGTGCGATATGACGAAATTTAACTGTGGACGATTAAAGGGATACTTCACCCAAACTAAAGGGATAGTTCACCCTCATGTTGTTCCAACCCCGTAAGACCTTGATGAAATCTAAATATCTAGTCCATAGGCTTCTTGGGGGATTGAAACTTGACGGCCTCGAAAAGTTATTAAAGACATCGTTAAAATAGTCCAAGTGACTACAGTGGCTCAATCTTAAGTTTATCAAGCGACGAGAATACTTTTTGTGCGCAAAAGCAAACCTAAGTAATGACTTTATTTCAATTATTAATTTCCTTCTCTTTGGGCCACTAGTCAGTTAAACGTCACACAGAGGCTCACTATTGGCCGGCGCTGGTCATGTGTGTGATGCGTGTGACGTACAACAACAGATCGCCCAGAGAGAAGGAAATGAGTAGTTGAAATAAAGTCGTTATTTTTGTTTGTTTGTTTTTCGCACAAAAAGTGTGCATTTGATAAACTTAAGAAAACTCAGAACTGATGAATTCAACCTAAAAGTCCATGAAAATCGCATCTATGCATCATAAAAGTAATCCATACAACTCCAGTGGGTTAATAAATGCCTTCTGATGTGAAGCGATGGTTCGTCTTATGTCGTACGTCGAGTCAGGTCACCCTTCCTCCGGAACTCAACTCTCTCGTGAACGCATATGAATTAGTTTAAAATGTGGATGTTTTTCCTACACTGAAGACTAGATGCTGAAAATTCCTCCAAATGTTTTAACATTATGTATGTGCAATTGTGCATGGATGCCTTTTTTGGAGGACAGAAATATTGCTGTTTCGTTACTAAAAGTCTGCAACCATTTTAAAATGGATTAGATTCGTTTAAAGGCTACTCTTATTAACAAGTCGAAAGAAAATTGCAAAATTTGTAGTTTCCAGAAAGTAGATAATTAGAATTTTACCTCAGTGGGGGCGTTTCAAATCTAACTTTGGCCTGGATCAGGATTTAATTAAATGGATTCACCCGGTCGCCTTCAACAAAGACACAGATGATCACAGAACAGTGTTGAGAAATGACACAGAAAGAAGTTTAATTAGTTTCCTCTATCAACTTTTACTACTTTTGTCAATCAAAAGTCAACCAGACTTTGAATCAAGTCCCAAACAAACCAGAGTTAATGTCAGCTGTGACAGTCCACAAACAGTGCTTAATGCCAGATTTCTGCATTAATTAGAAGCCCAATTAGCTTGTCTCATTTTAATTAGTTGGCGTACAACATTAAAATCATTACAGTTGTACACTGTCAACAAGCCTCTATTACTTAATCTTTTGCTCATTGTGAATACATGAATGGATGCAATTAATTTCTGTGTTGTAATTGATATCTAGGAAAAATATGCAACAATATACACGATGCTTATTTATTATTTAAACATTTTGTTAAATGGTTGTTATATTTAATAACATTGTTGTTTTGGATGTTATGTTCGTCACATTTATAATGGATATTGCGGGTTGTGATTTTCACAAGTACGACACAAGTTCCTATCCAGAATGAACATGCTTTGTTAATCGAGCTGCTGTAACGATTTTTGTTGGCTAATCGCGTCGGCAAGTAGCGTCACCTTGGTTCTATCGACATTGGCTTTTGGATTATTGCAGAATATAAGCTCTGTGACCTAAAACAATATATGTTTGTTACACTTTTTGTTCATCGTGACAAGGCAGGCGTAAAAAGTTAAATGTAGGCTATAATTGAACTACACTATGGTCACATGACTTTTCACATGACAAAGCTTTTGACAACTCTTTCATTCTTTATATTAAACATAATCCTGAAAGTTTGAGTTAGAATTAGAAGGACTTACCTTTTCGGTGTATGACGTTTAATTTCCCAGGCTCCCACTGTAGTCCCATTTAGGCACTTGTTAATAAGTAGAAGCTTTAAACTTAAAATACAAAGGTGATAGTCTCTTGAGTTTAATGTCGTAGAGTAAAATATGCAATATCTTGAGCTTGTGTTAAGCACAGACCTTATTTCAGGCATTTAACCAAAAACCCATTCAAAAAACCTATTGACTTCGGGACAATAGAACTGGAAGTGCTAAAATGCTAACTTGTTTCTGGGTTTTAGCCTAAAAAAGTATATCATCCCTGCAGCACTCTATTACAGAAACTAGCGCATTCCCAACATATTTTACTGTATAGACTAAACACAGATTAATCCCAACGTTTGATGAATTTCAGCTTCCATGATCAATTAAAAACGTGTGCAAACACTGAAATATGACACGGCAAAGTGGAAAAAGTGAATTTGACCCTAAGTTGTTTTGTCTAAAACATATTAAATACCAAGAAATGAATCCGTTAGAAACGACAGCTTGGGATCTTCCAGTTGTCATCTTGGGACAATATTGAAAAACAACATGGCGCTCGGCGGAGGTTACAGGTCACGCTAGGATGACGGATGTATTTACCCTGTTGCTTTTTAATGCATAGTACATTGTGGTTGTTTTTGCTTTGATTTATTTCTTAGGAATGTGATTAAGGCCTCTTACTCAGGGGAGCAATAAAGCCTGTGAACTGAATGCCAAACGTCTGATCTCATCTTCAATCAAGGCGAAACCAATATCTAATTTTCCTGACTAATGTTCCCTATTGATTTTTCTTTGTCTCTGCCCACAACCTTAGAGAGGAAGCTCCTGACACAGTAATGTATTTGTGGGCCACAGTATTTCCTGTGCGCTTTAAATTTCGTAAGATTGAAATGCTGATTGCTTTTGTACGTGGAAACAAACGTTTGAGGTTCACTCTTCTCTTTCATGTGATGGTGTTAGGATATGTTCTGAGCATTGCTTTGAAACATGTCAGATAAAACTTTTGTATAAGCTGGGCTTTCATGTGTACATAATTAAATAAATTAAATAATACTAGAGGGGGAGTACAACAACACACATACTGTGTGAATAGCCTTATGTCTACTAACAGATTGCCGTCTTAATTGCTAAATGAATGCTGTTGATATGCATGCCAATGACGGACAGTATACTTCAAATTGATTGTTTTTTTTACATAAATTAATACTTTTATTTACCAAAGGTACATTTAGATTGTTTAAACAGTGAAAGTAAAGACTTTTAATTTGCTTTACTTTTAACTTTCAATTGATCAAAGAATCCTAAAAAGCATGTGTGCATGGTTTTGACAAAAATATTAAGCATAACAACTGCTTACAACATTGATAATAATAAGAAATGTTTCTTGAGCACCAAATCAGCATATTAGACTTTCTGAAGGATCATGTGACACTCGACTGGAGTAATGATGCTGAAAATTCAGCTTTGCATCACAGGAATAAATTACATTTTAAAATATATAAATAGTGCCACTTGCCATATAACAGTAAAAACACAGAAAGCCAGAAAACTCCGTCAATAGACCTTATTCAGAGCAGCGCCATCAAGGCTAAAATGAAATGAATGAAAGCGGGGCTGTAGCTTTTTTGTCTACAAAAATTTCTCCCGAAAGATATTTTTGCAGTGTTTCATCAGCAGAATAATCTAAAACACATTAAATAACAGTACAACCCACTGAAGAGATGATTTCTATCCCTCACAGCCTTTCATTCCCATTAAAAATCAAAGATGGCGATGCTGTGAATAAGTTCTATGGCGGGAAATGGTGGTCTCATAAATGATAGAAAATTTCGTCATTGGCAAGGGAAACGTTAAACTCTGCAATAATATGATCAAATAACCACTGAAAAAAGGGTCTAAATTTAAATTAACCTCAGTGAACGACAAAAAAACCCCAGGCAAAATAAAAGGACTGGATTAGTTCATAGATGATAAATAACATCTCTAATCTTTTTTCCATTAAATTCACACTTACCTACTGTTAATATTTTGAACTGTGTTAAAGTGCTGAGCTATCTCTCTCTTTTTCTCTTTCTCTGGCACTTTATTCCCTCCATGTTTAGGTGTGCCTAAGAAACCAGAGATTAATGGACTCACCAAGCCTGCAAAAGAGGGCGATCACATCACTCTGACCTGTGTGACCTCTGGCAGCAAACCTGCGGCTGATGTCCGATGGTTCAGAAATGAGAAGGAGATCAAAGGTTAGGAATCAAACTCACATTAACACACTATGAGAGAAATCACAATGAAGATTTACAACATTTGAGTGCATATATTTCAAGCTCAGTATGGAAGAATGCTTAGGCTCAGTGAAATATGGAGCTAATGACTCATGTAGCATCTTCTCCACAAATCCATCACCTTATAAACAATATCCCATCTCAGTCAAACTGGAGGAGAGAGGATGAAAGCATGCGTACGATGCAGATGGCATTGGGTGCCTTTGTCGTGACTTGTGTTTGCTGCACTTCTAAAAATACAGCGGTTTTAATTAGCATGGAGGCGACGTTTCCCACGCTGACTGATTATTGTGTCTCTGGTGGATGGAACCTTGGGGAGAGGCCTTTACAGTGAGGAAGATGTGAACCCAGAAGGATGAAGCATGGCTCAACACTTTTAGTGTCTTTGGAATGACTTTGTTTTGCAGGGATTTGCTTGTTTATCTGTAAATTGCTGTATTTTGTATTGAACGTCAATACATTTTAATCATACATTATATGTATGTTAATACTATCCTAATGGGCTGTTTACACAGACACTTTTTTTGCTTTTTCATTGTTTTTCTATGCAAATTTGCTATAGATCAATGTGTTTAGGACTCTTTGCACTCGTGTCCTGTCTTTTGCAGCTTCTCACACTTGACATGGCAGTCTAAAAATGGTATTCTTAAAATGACGTTTTCAACTTTTTCTCGTGTTTTTAAACCCAAAGCGCTTTAAACCCAAATTCTCTTTAGCTTTCTTGCCCTTATAAATATTGCACTGCTTGCACTTTTCTGTGCAGTAACACTACTATAAATGCAGACCAGAGCTTTCAAGCTTCAAAAAGGATGTAAAATCCATATGACTTTGTGTCATGGACAGATAGAAATCTAAGTTAATATTCACAGATCATTTTCCACTAATCAGAGTTCATTTTTGCAACCAAATCGATTCATAGAGTACATGCATCATTCAGGCCTTTTTTTGTGAACCAGATCAACTAATTCACTGAAAAGATCTGATTCAAAAGATATTAATGTTCCAAGGAAAGCATTAAAATATGGTACACGAGTTGTGTGGTCAACATATGATGCTTTATGAACTTTTACATACTTTGTGGTGGTTGTTTTGTTTGTTTGTTTTTTGGCATTACTTAAAAAGTGGCCAGAATATTCTTTTAAATCATCTTTTGGGTTCCACAGAAGGGAAAAGTGATATGGTTTAATAAAGAAATAAGAAAAGTATCAAAAGCCTGAGTTTAGCCTCTTATCATACCTAGTCAAGGGTTCTTATAATTTTGACTTCGAACTGAGATCCTGATTTGGCTTCTTATCAGGTATTACATCTGTGGTTAGTACCTCTGGTCATTTGATAAACAGACAGAATTTGTGGGCTGGGGAGGATTTTAAGAGCTTATTTCATTTCATTAAGGGATCAGTGATGTTTCAGATGAGAACAGCGGAAACGTAAGCTGATTTGTTTGAGATTCCTTTAAGAAACTGATACCTGATCTCCTTACACGTGACTTGCTGTAGTCCCAGATTAATGATACGATCTTCGTATTCATTAACATTCATGGTGTCTAGGCTAGGTTGGATCTTTAATTAACAGTGATTATTTAAAGCATCAAAACAACAGATTTGTTTAAAAGAAGTAGAATATTTAACCTTGATAGATGTGGAAATCTTTAATGTTTTACTAAGTTGGAGTTGTCACATTACTTCAAAATTCCCTTGTTTTCTTTTAATGAACTGTGAAGTTATTTAATTAATTCAGCGACATTTTTTCTCCAACTATGAGGTCAGCGATTAATATGACTATTAACACTGACATTTTCGCACCCTTTCTGATTCAGAGACCCCTAGTTCATTTTTGATTTATTTTTGGGTGTGTTTTGTAATGTAGGTGCAAATTACATGTAAAAAGGATGTGTGAAAAAGACATTTCATCCATCAAAAATGCAAGAATAGCATTACCTAACACAAATTTGCGAACGAGAAAGGAGCATATGGTACATTTATTTAGATAATGCAGCGTGTAGCCTGTACCGTGAACTCAGGAAGGGGTTTGCTAAGGTGTCTCTGAGTCTCGTCAGTCCACAGTCTCATAAAGCGTGAAGATTATAGGCTCTCTGTTGATTGCAAAGTGTCAGTCTTAGATATTTTCATCATGAATATGTATTGTGATGAATGGATCCAATAAGACAAAAATACTTTTCAAGGATGCAAGAAAAAGAGTGGACTCCAGAGAGACGAAAAACACACAATGTATAAAATCACAAGATATTTGACTTATAATTAAGAATTGTATATATTTATGCATATTTAATGATACACATTGATGCCCTACATATAATAAAAAACAGAGCACAAAGGAAAAAACAGGGAACGATTCGGTATTGTGAATGACCCTATAGCTCAGTTTGTTTAGTTTGGTTGTCTTGGTTTCATGGCAGAGAGGTACGTGTAAGTAAATGTACGGATATTGCTTTTTTGGCTCTTCTCACTCCAGTTAGTCTGCCTGTTGTTTTTCTGTTGTGCTTCTTTCTGTCTGCCTTTTGTGTTTGCGGCCTTCCTGTCGCTGTGTTTGTGAGCTGTGGCAGCTGTTGTCATCGCTTTTTTCTGCACTTCTCGCCGCCGTGTGAGGCTGAACTGTGATAAACGCATTTATTTTGGAACCATGGACTGGGAATAGCAGTTGCATTATTGTGGGATCTCTGGGACTGTAGCAACGCTCAGCCCGGTATTAAATTTGTGCCGGTCTCCAGGATGCAAGACATCTCACCCCCCTTCCCCCCCTCCCGAGTATGCAGAGCCCAAGATGCTCTGCGTTTGTGTGTGTGAAATTGACAGCTGTAATGGAATCCAATATCACCACCTCACATTCTCTCTCTTTCACACACTCTCTCTCTCTCTCTTTCTCTCCTCCCCCTCTCCGACTCCTTATTCTCATCATTTGAGTAAAATTGTTTTTTTTTGCATTTCAAACTAACCTGCAAATATTACATAGACCTCATCTTAGCAGCCACCTTCTCTGCAGTTCATGCATCATTAGCAAATACAGTGGGTCCAAAAGTCTGATACCGCTGTATTTTTTATTTTATTTTTATTTTTTTAGCATTTTTTGAATCAAAATATTTAATTGCAAATTATTTTATCAGCATAACAATATGAGGGCAAAAAGGTGAATTGAAAAACTTAGAATGTCTTATGCTGGGTTCAGACTACACAATGTTTTTGTCTGTTATGATAATCACTTAAAGGGATACTCCACTTTTTTTGGAAATAGGCTCATTTTACCACTCTCCCAGAGTTAAACAGATGGGTTTTACCGTTTTCAAATCCATTCAGCCGATTTTTTTATATTTAGAAGAATATCGGTAACCAGACAGATTCTGGTCTCATTGACTTCCATAGTATATTTTTTTCCTACTATGGAAGTCAATGAGACCAGAAACTGGCTGGTTACCCTCGTCTACTTGTGATCCAACCGACCAAAACACATCTTAATACGAGGTGTAAACAGGGCCAGTATCAGATTATGTGATTTTGACTCCTAAATTCTTGTCTTGCAAGAAACATGTCAGACTACACATTGCTTCCCAACCAATCATTGCTTACCATCCTTAATGACGTGTGTGATGTCATCAAGAAGGCGGAACTAGCAACTAACTTCTAGAAACAAGAGCGTAAATAAACAATGGCTACCGAAGCTTCAGTACTCACCAGGTTGCTGAAGCACCTCCGCTATCGTTTACCATCATTGGTCTTTTTTCACTCTGTCGGGGTAGTCCCTCGAGGAAAGTAGTATTGTTACCAAAGCTCCATGAACCTCTCCTCTACTGCATAATTCCACCTAAAAGCACCAAATACCATCTTGTCATTCGTTTCACAATGTTTAAAAGCTGTGAACGGAAGCGCTTCTGTGCTCTTATTGGTCAGCGTTACAGATGTGATGGAACCCATCGTGGAGGATGGAAAAAGATTAAACGTGGTTGATTTGAAACAGCGCTGTGCAGATGACATCATGTACCACGATTAGAGAGAAGGTGGAGCCCTCAAATCGACGTTGGGACGTCGTAAAAAGTGTCATAGATGTTCACTATATAAACGTACCGTATTATGCCTATTGTAATTTACAAATCACCATAACACCCGTCAGATGGATCATGCCAAAATCTGACTGATATCGATCGAGTGCTTCTCATTTCTCATGTCTCATCTCCAGGATGCAAGGAAAGAAAATGAGGATAGAGAAATCGAAAGTAATATTATTGACTATTCTTGATCACTCAAGCGTTACTTTACAGCTGCGCTCAAGGGAACTCCCCTTGTTGTTGAAGTTTGGTCATTATAAATTCATTAAAAAAGTAATAATGCTGGATGCCCTGTTGAAATATGTAAGGTTTATGGTTTATTTCAACTGCAAAAGGTAAAGAATAAATTAGAATCATTGTGACAGATGAAAAGGGGGAGGAGAATTTATACGTGCATCAGGTTTCTCGACTAGAAAGACTTGGGCATATGATACACCTGTGCATCCTCACTCTCTGGAAGCTTCCTCAAACATCGCGGTTCAATTAGAGAATTGAGATGTCCTTTAAGATGGCTTTCTTTGATCGGTTTCCAGGTCACAGGCTGGAGCACAGAGGAATGAGAAAAGGAGGAAGCATTAATTTGAGTATTGAAAAGAACCCATCGTGTAGTCTGAACCTGGCATAAATTCTAAATATTTCTTATTAATTTTGTGTTATATTAATTTTTTTATATACCCTATTATTCCAAAGTTTGGGGTCAGTAGATGTAAATTAAAACGTTTATTCAGCAAAGATGCATTAAATTGATTAAAGGTGACATTAAAGACTAACATTAAGATTTTAAATAAATACTGTTATTTTGAACTTTCAAAGAATCCTGAAAAAAGAATGCATCACAGTCGGTTCACCAATCAAGTAAATAAATCTACATGAATGTATATAATGTGAACGGTAGTTGTACAGGTATTTGCATGTAGCGTATGCGGCTTTCTTTCCCCCACAGCTTTCTCTTACATCATGTTGAGTGCAATCAATCAATAGTCATTAAAAATGGAATTCTAAAATGCCTCCTGTGTCTTGGCAGAAACATGAATAAAACATGTTCTCTAACGACATTTTCCATCAGCCCCCATCAGCCCTCATCCCAAACCCTCTGACAGCACCCCGTTCCCAAAGTCTCACATTGTACTTTGTGTTTTTGCACAGAAACTGCAAAGAATATTTTTCTTAGACAATATCATTCTCTTAGTTTCCAGTAAAATATCTAATGTTATTAAAACAAGATGAATTTCTTTGAAAAGCAAATTTCCTTAGTTACCTTACCCTTCGGGAAAATTGTCCGTTCTTGTTTTAAACATAAATCAAAGAAAGTTAGAGGAGGCTTTAGTGAGTTTTATACTTAAAAAGAAGACGACCATGCCCATGGAGTAACAAAAATTAACTCCAGATAAAAGTCTTATCTAATGCAGTTTATCTTCTCAAGTAATCTTGTTTTAAGGATGTTTAGATTTTATTACTGTAAAAAAAAAAATATTGATTAAGACCATTATTTTTTGTGGAGTAGGCTATACATACAGTAGGCTTATATCAATAAGCTCCTCTAGAACTGGGGAATGTTTCTTTTTTTCCTCCTCCGGGATGATAAGTGTGCATATCCATCCCCAGACCTCCTTCAGGGAGGAGAACTCCCCCGAGGTGAACTATGAGAACATGTAACAGATTAGCCGACAGGAAAAAACTCCAGAGGAGATGAAAGAGAGAGTTGTCCTCTTTTTTTTTTTTTTCCTTCGGGGGTTCGGCTAGAAACTCTCTTTCATACTTTCTCACTGTTCGACTACAAAATGTCAGAGTAAGGGAACATGAAATGTTGATTCATCTTAGATTTTAGTGGATGGACACTCAATGAAGTACATAAGCAGCTGCATAATAATGCACTATACACTGTAAAAAATAAAACCGTACTTCTTACGGTAAAAAAAAAAAAAACGGCAGCTGTGGTTGCCCAAACTTACCATTAGAAATACGGTTGGAATGTTACTGGTTTTACAGACTTAACTTAACTTAAAGTATTAATAGTATTAAAACTGTTAGAAGACAGTGTAATAATACTTTAGCCATGAAAATGTCACAAGTAACAGAAAAAAACACACATGTCAGAGCATGTCAGAACACCTCCAGGACCCAGAGAACAGCTCAGACCCCTAAGGGTTGAAGTCGGCATTACACTGTAGTTGCCATATTTTGCCGTTTTTCTTCCTTATTGTGACGTATGTACAACTGAAAAGGCTTCTTAAATTAAAAAATGTTAGCCGGGACTTGATTTTGTCTTGGATCGTTGTGATTTGCTATTTCTGTGTTGTCTGTATTTGAGTGACAGGTTGCCCCGCCCTCGCCCCAGTAAACGTCATCAAAGAAGATAATAATTTGATTAAAAATTATGAGGTCACATGTTTTTTTTTTTTTAATGATGTGCATGGATAATTCATATACTGCAATGTAAAAAAAATATAAGATTTTGGTTTCATGGTGTCATGGTGCAGAACACCCTAGCAAATGCAAGCTAACAACAATTTAGATGACCTTTGGAAAAAGTAAAAAACTAGTTGAAAATACATTGCATAGTGTGCGCGTGTATGAAATAGCTGCTTTCTTTGCCTGTTTCACAGTGGTCACTGTCTTTAGAACTAAGTTGCACACAAAACATCTGCTCAGTCCTGGCTGGTGAAAACAAACGCCCAGGTGCCTAGATAAAAGCTCACATCTGAACAAGAGAGAGAGAAGTTCTTAGCGCTGTTTATGATAGGCAGGGAGAACGACGGTTGGCGCTGAGTCTGAACACACAGCGCTCCTCGCTGTTTAAGCTCCCTCTTTCATCCTGGCTGCGGGGGCCGGGAATCAGAGTCCAACTTCACAGCGGCGCGCGAGCTGGATAATCTCTAACGTGTGAAGAAAGAGAGGTCATTCCGACGGTGAAGTCTGCCTTGTTATGTGTATTTGATCAACACGGCCTACATCAGACACTTCAAGATAAGATGCAGCGTGTCTGTGAAGTGATTGTAAACATGTACCAGACTGGAAATTGTTTGAAATATAGCAGTTAGTCAGTAGGACTGGGATCATGACAGCCAAGGGATGGCCATTATCTCCACCCTAAAAATAGTAGATTACAGTGGGTGGGGCTTTTGTTTGATTACTGGTCAGGGGTGGGTTTCTTGTACAGTGACATACTGCAACTCACTATTTAATCACTATTATGCTGCATCATTGAAGTAATTAACTTGCTAGTCAATACTATTTCCTGATACCAGTGTTACTTGGTACACCTTCATCCTTTGGCCCATCCTTAGGACTGTCATTTATGATGTCACGTTATTATTACTCAGATAGGGAAGTCAATCAAATCAATTAGAGATTTCAATCAATATCAGATGGTGATGATATGGTGACATTGCAACCCGGTCTCATCCCAAGACGTCATATAACTGACTTTTTGGGACGTCTTTTGACCATACGTCAATATTCGCCTTTTTAGGGCCTCCTTAAACGTCGGTAGATGAGGTTATGGGATCGTAACTCTACCCCAGACCTAAACCTAACCCTAAACCTAACCCGTCACCTAACTGACGTTAAAGGTAAAGCGTCAGTTGTATGACGGCCCGGGATCGCCATCTACCGACGTTTAAGGGGGCCCTAAAAAGGCGGATATTGACGTATGGTCAAAAGGCGTCCCAAGACGTCAGTTATATGACTTTTTGGGATGAGACTGTGTTAGACATTGAAGGAACAATGGTACTTGGCTAATGATACTTTTGAGAAATACACCCCAAGGCTGCATTCGAAATCACATTTCTTACTATGAATAGGCGAAAAACAGTATGTGACAAAAAAAGTATGTCCAAATTCACAGTACTCATAAAAAAAGTAGGCTAAAAGTACCTAGATGACCTACTACTTCCGGTGAGATTCTGAAGTGTGCATATGATGGACACTTTACTATCCCATGAGGCCACAGGAGAGGATTTATGAATGGCAGTGAAGCAACACAACACATGATAGAGAACATGGCGAATGTAGTACGTCCGGAATAGAACATACTTTTTAGCGATTTTTATGTAATTACTTGTTCAAAAGAAGGACCTACTCAAGAGCGTATGCGATTTCAGACGCAGCCCAAGTATGTTAACAGATTTCTGTTTGTGGGGCAATTGACAGACAACTGAAAAGGGCTTCACACAGATTACTGGGTGTAGTTTTGAACAAATTGAGGGGCGGGGCTTGTAACTGCAAGTGTGTTTCTGTCACCTGTGGTGAGTCCAAAGCAATGACACTGATAAAACAGCTTATCATGTGAATGTGCAGTTGCGTCCTAGTGGATGTGATATCATCACACTGTTAGCAGTCAGATAGTGTGTGTGTGTGTGTGTGTGTGTGTGTGTGTGTGTGTGTGTAGGATCATTAATTCCAACCGGGCTCAGACAATCGCATCAACAAATCCCATCTCAGTCTAGCGTATTTGACCAGAGTGAAAGAACTGCCAGCAGGGAGACTGTTTCTGTGGATTAGAGAGATAAAATTGCACGGCACCAGAAGGAAGCTTTTACATTGACACCCACACTGACCATTTATGAAGGATATTTGAACAGAGAGCCATGCAGTATGAGTAACTGATATTTATTGTGATCCTGGTTGGGGATTGGGGGGCGTTTGTTGAAATAATGTTGTCGTTATCAGTTCTCATGTCTCTGGGACATTAGGATTAGCAGTAGATAGATGAGATGTGCATTCAGTCGCTCACTGCAGAGCTCCACTCACGTGTAGAGAAACTCCAGAGTCTCTCACCACAGGCAGAAAGATTATGCCGCATAAATAAACACAAACTGACAATTTTTGTGAGGAAATAAAAACCGCTACCTCAAATTTAAGCTCTCGCCATGCAAACGCACAGCCGACAGCTAACTTCAGTCAAAAACACACACAAATATCCCTCCATCCACTAGGAATGACCACTGTGTTTAGCCTGAAAGCAGTTTGCGGTGAACGGATAAAGAACGCTTTTGCTCTCTCCCCCTCTCTCTATCTTTTTTATTCTCTCGTTTTGTATACCTCTTGCGCGTTTGCTAATGGGCTTGCAGAGTGGGGTAGAGGTGGCGGAGATGAGCTGCACACCTTTGTGCCTCCTGTTGTTCTAAATACCTCCCTTTTAGGTGGAAAACCGCATTTGAATTCAGAACTGCTCACAGCTGAAATGAAATGCTAATCTCACCCCACGCTTTATTCTTTCCTGTTCTCGCTGCTCTCTGGGTTCACCATATGCCGTAGCTATCGCAGAGTTCCAGGAAAGCATTTCGGTTCCAGAAGGAGCACAGTGCTCAGCCTTAAAACCAAAAATTAGCGATAATTCACATTAAATTGTGTCACGTCCAATTGTGTCCAACTATGTACGTAATTATATATGCTGATGTGTGTGTAATACAGTTTTAATGCTGTTGTGTGCATTAAATCAGAGCTTGTGTGTGTGCTCTGGTGAGTGTGCGTCTGTGATAATGTTTCTATTACTGGTTTGCCTTCATAAATGTAAATGTGAAACATGCTGACCTTAATTTCAATTCTGTCTGCTGGAAAATCTCTCCACTTAGCCACTAACTAACTTACTGAGACAATAGAAGTAGACAGTGCCGACAAACCCTCATTATGCTGGTTTTTTTTGTTGTTGTTTTTTTCACCAGGATGGAAAGATTGTTGAATGAACGGATGAGTAGATGAATAAATAGATGATTTGATTTCGGCAATCAAATCAGTTGAAAGTGGGTGATGTTCTCATTTCGTTGAGATCCTAAAGTGTGGCGTGGGTGCCAAAATTCAATTTAACGTCCCATGAGAGAATGCGTGTGATTGGCTGATTACCGTCAGTGCAGTGACTATAATTTTCACAACCGAAATTGGTCTGAATGGGTCAAACTGGTAGAAATGGACAAAATAAAAACTAAACAATTAAATTAAACCACCTGGGAATCAGAATCTGACAGTGAAACATTTTTAAGCAAACAAATGTTAAATGAAAGATTCACCTCCATGTGTGTTATTATGCATTTAAAAAAAACACGATCATGAGTGTCAATAACAACATACTTTTATGTTGGTTGGTTGGTTAATAAATAGTACAGTATAATAGGTCAAAATTCCAATCCAACCCCGATTGCAAATTAGGTTTATTGACAAAATGAACAAACTTTCAGCTGTTTGCAATGAACAAATCAAACAAAAGTAATGGAAAAAGCTCAACACAACAAACGCTTTAAGTGGTCTCCCCAAATTCAACTGCAACTTTTAGTGACTTCTACAGTCTCAGAATTATTCAACCTGCTGAATATAATCCCTCACAACAGTACAAATTTGCAATAAAAGGTGTTGTCTCAAGCATGAGTCAACTAATCAAGGGCTTCATTAGTTGCAACAGGTGTGCTTGAGCTAGAACACATGAAATATCTGAACTGGTTAGGTTTGTTAAGTTTCACATTTAGAAAATTGGTCCAAAAAGTTAAGAGAATATATAATCGCCCTTCACAAACAAGAAACGGGATATTATATATATAGCGAAGGCACTTAATGTTTCTAGTGACACAGTTGAAAGCATAGTTCGCAAGTTCAAAGTTAAAGGAACAGTGGTTACACTGCCTGAATGGAGCAGAAAAATGACTGCATCAACCGCTGCAACCAGATTTCTGAGAAGGCCGCAAGCAAGACTTGGTCACAACAGGCACTGAGGTTTCAGCTTGCACAGTAAGGCGTGTACTAAACTCATGTGGTTTCCTGGCCAGGACTCCACTACTGACCCAAAAGCGCAAGAACTGTACTCGGAATCATATAAATAAGCCACAGAAGTTTTAAGATTCTGTTCTGTTGAGCCATGAAACAAAACTGGAACTTTTCAGCTCTATGGATCAGAGGCATGTCTGATGGAAGAAGAATGAAACAAAACAAAAACGAACACTCTGCCTACAGTTAAGCATGGCGATGGCTTGTGAAGCTCTGGGTCTACTTTGTGGCTGCTTTGGCACTGGAAACCTGCAGCATGTGGAAGGCAAGATGGATTCGTTTAAGTATCAGGAAATCTGGCATGCCGTCAGTGAGGAATCTGAAGCTTGGGCATCATTGGACCTTCCAACAGGACAATGAATTCTAAGCATACCTCAAATTCCACCAAGGCTTGGTTGCAGAAGAGGTCCTGGAAGATTATACAGTGGCATCCCAGTCACCTGATTTGAACCCAAAGAAAATCTATGGTGGAATTTGAAGAAGGCGGTTGCAGCACAAACCCAAGAATATTACTAAACTGGAGGCCATTGCTCATGAGGAATGGGCTAAGATTTCCCAGAGACGCTGCCAGAACCTGGTGTCAGTTATACATCTCATTTGCAGCAGGTCATAACAGCAAAAGGGTTTTCTACTAACTACTAAAGATGCATGAAAAGTTCAATTTTCAGTTGAATTTGGGGAAACCACTTTAATTGGTAATTTCAATTACGTTTGTTTGATTGATCATTGCAAACAGCTGAAAATCTGTAAAATTTGCCAATACACCTGATTTGAAAACGGGGGTTGAATAATTTTGATTACAACTGTACATCAAAAATGCCTATTATAAAATTGTTTGCTTTGATGGTGTGAAGTAAATATTGTTCTATAAGCCTGTAACCAGAAAGCTGCATAATCATTACAACAGGTAAAATTAAAAATTCTCAACCGCAGCTAGGGGACTTTGCTTCCGCATTTCAGAAGACCACCACTTTCTACTGAGTTGTTCCAACTGTAAAATGCGCTTAAGTTGATCTAAAGAAATTCTAAAGCATGCAGGGAATTTTCACTGGCTCTAACCGTGGGGTGGTTAGAGTCAAATGAAAGTTGTCTTGCTCCGTTCACAGCCATACAAAGTGTTATTCATTTGAATGCTCTTATGAACAGACTAAAAATCTGTCTGTTTGTTAGTTGTATATCTGGAATAAAAATTTACCCCCAACCGTTTGACTGCATCCCATAAGCATCCCAAAAAGAAAGAATACCCATAGACTCTACCTACCTTCCTCTGTGTGTGTGTATTCAGGTTTCTAAATGATATCTTCTGCATGCTCAGATGCTCCTGAGCGGGTGGCGACACCCCCAGAGGAAGCTGATTGACAGCTTGGCAGTGATAGCAGGAGTGATGCTGGGAGTAGAGAAAGTGAGGTAAAAGAGAAAGAATGGTAAAAGAGAAATAATAAGATGATTCATATAGACAATAATTGTGTGGATTTATACGTACAGTTGGACCTAAATCTGAAGTTTTTTTTGTTTGTTTTTTTGTAAGGAGTGAAGTATTTTGTGATTTGCTTGGGATTGGCTTTACATCCACAAACACAAATCAACAAAATGTGATTTTCATGATGCACTGATCTTTTTCCCTGTTTTGTGATCCACACTGTTAAAATGATATTTTAAAGAAAAAGAATTTAGGAAGATCATGCATTCTTTTGTTTTTGTAATCTTTCAAATGTTCTATATAGATTTTGATTCCGAAAATGATGCGAGATATAGATCCCTTTAAAGTTTGGTAGAACCAAGTTTTTATGCTAAAAACACAACACACGTGGCAGTGGTCTATATACGTACATTTTTAAAAAGTTGAACTACTAACTCAATGGTCAAACACATCCGTCTAGTGCATGTTTACACAGAAAACTGTGTTACACAAAAATGTGTTCTTTGTGAACATCACAGCATCGCTGTAAAATCTTGCGATCCAATGAGCGTGATCTGATTTTAGATTATTTGGTTTTGCATAAAATGAGTATCTTGTGGTCCTTACAATTATTTGAGCAACGTTTGACGGTAGTGAATTTACAATATCAAAAGGATATTATTACAATTTTAAGAGTGTAAATGACATGAGAAATTAACATGAGAAATAAATGAGAAATTTGTAGTATTTGTTAAGCTTATTGAAATGCAGTGGATTAATTGCCCTGGATTTGTATTGTCAGTGCTACTAGACAGGGACGTATGCAGCATAAGCCTATAAACGCAGAAGTCATTAACACATTGAAGCAAACAAAACAAAGCACAATCTGTTGTTCAACTAATGGAGTTTTCAGGAGAAAATAAGGGGAGCTGTTTTGCTCTGATAAATGTCTTGTGTGCAACACTATACATCAACACTAATTCTAGAAGAAAATATAGGCTAATTCAATTAAAGTTCAAATGAGGATTTACTTTTTTAAACCGATGAAATGAACCTGTCACAAGTGCAAAAATAAATCCTGCTTGATTTGCCATGCGAGTTCAGCTCAGTCAAATGCAGAAAAACAAGAATTGGATCAATATTTTTAACTTTGACAGAGTCGGATAAGAGCTAAAGTTTTACTTTCACCAGTTTTATCCAGTTTTGGATGTGAGAAAAGATAGAGACAGGATTCAAGAGCATTCCAAACACAGTGATGTGCGTCAGTGGGTGGAAATAATGAATGCAACTCGACTGTCTTCACAACACTAAAGTTTTCTATTGAAAAGTAGTCTTAAAAAAAGAGTGGTGCATCTTTCTGAACCCCTGTGTTCCACAGTACTTCAAGTTCTCGCTGTAACTCTGACTGTAATGTATGTGAAGCTCTAAAACACGTGTCATCTTTGTTATGCTGTTCATATCCACTTTTCACAGGTGCCAAAGAGGTGAATGCCAGTGGCAAGACATTCACAGTGAAGAGTTCCCTGCGGCTCCAGGTGGACCGGCAGGATGACGGTGTGGCCTACACTTGTAGAGTGGACCATGTGGCCCTGACTGCCACCCACGAAGACACTACGCAGGTCTTGGAGGTCCACTGTGAGTATAGCTGGGTCCCAACTCAAGCCAGCGTCCCATGATGCTCACATCCATATTCATTACTTAAACATACTGTATATACCTACAAGAGTTAGTTCACCCAGAAATGAAATTTCAGTCATCATTTACTCACCTTCTTGTTGTTTCAAACCCATAAGACTTTCTTTCATCTTTGCAACTCAAATGATGATTAATTAAATATCTGAGATATTTCTGACCCTCCATTGACAGTATATGCAACTACCCCTGTGATGCTTCAAAAAGTTCATAAAGAGATAATCCACATGAATCAAGCAGTTTAATCCTAAATTTCTGAAGAGACACAATCACTTTATATGATGAACAAATTTAATTTAGGCTTTTATTCACATGTAAACATTGATCAGGAAACATAAACAAAAGCTCAACAGTATTTGCTTGCACGAAAACAAACCTCATTGGTTCTTGCAGAAGTTCAGACGTGCTGCGTGCGACGAGAATGAACCTCATTGGTTCTCACATGTCAAGCAAGCGTGATTGAGCGTCTGTTTACCACAATGTTTAAATGTGACTATAAGCCCAAATTAAACATGAGGGTGAGTGAATGATGACCCCATAAAAATGCTTAATGGATGAAATCTTATGTTGACATTTCTATTGAAATTTTATGTTAAAAATATATTTGTTTAGGGTTATATTTAAACTTTTAGGAGTAATATTGTATATGTTATCTAAGCTAAGAGACATACTAAAAGCCATAAAACACTTAATTTTGATTACATTAAACGTTAACTAATTAAAGTTGCAACTTTTAAAACTAGATATATTGCGGTAAAGTAAAAACTATTCACAGTGATTACAGTGATTACCAGTTTTTCTTTGAAGCTTTGACATTTTATCAATCTAGTGGGACGCAGTGGAGCATTTGAGCTGAGTAACGTCACACCACTTGCCTTTTGATCTTCATAGAGTTTCATTCTTCCGCTTAGATGCTGTCTGAAACAATATTTCTTTGTTCGTCTCTCTGTCTCTGTTATAGATGCTCCCATTGTAAACATCATACACTCCGCAACCCTCCCGCAGGAGGGACAGTACCTGAAACTGGAATGTGTACCAAAAGGAAACCCCTCGTAAGCATCCACAATTTATCAGCATCTCGCTGAATTATAATGTTTGCAAAGAGCTTTGGGAAGATGCGTTGCCATATCTACTGCACCAAGGAGAAATTGCCCTGTGGGCAGGCCTACAGCTAGCGGCTTAACCACATGCTTGCATTAATGTGATGACTCATAAATTTGATTCTGTTGAAATTAAACAGCTATGAATAAATAACCATAAATTCACATGGAAAAAAACATCAAGAAGCTCTTATCTATTGGTACAAGTGAAATAAGGCCAATACAATAATAATTTCCAAACAATTGGGTTGACAAATCTTTGATAAACTTTGATAAAACAGATAGCTTAGAACTGTTCTATGTTTGAACCTATAGTTGAAAACTTTAAAACTCTCTCTAAGATTTGTGTATTCTCAAAGCCATTGCTGTAGCTTTGGGGTGTTGTTTTTAATTGATTGTAGCATTAAAGAGGTCATATCATAAAAAAAAATCCAATTTTCCTTGATCTTTTGAAAAAAGTCTTCATTGTACTAGGAAAACGTACTAACTTTCAGAACTCAAAACTGTTGTTGACACTTAAAGGAATAGTTCACCCAAAAATGAAAATTCTGTCATCCTTTACTCACCTTCAAGTTGTTCCAAACCTGTATACATCTCTTTGTACTGTTGAACACAAAGATATTTTAAAGAATGTGGGAAACTGAACAGTTCTGGGGCACCATTGACTTCCATAGTATAAATTTGTTAAGTGCACCAAAGTGGCCTGGATACAAACTTTCTTCAAAATATCTTCTTTTGTGTTCATCAGAACAAAGAAATGTATACAGGTTTGGAATAACTTAAAGGTGGGTAAATGATGACAGAATTTTCATTTTTGGGTGAACTATCTCTTGCCTGTTTTGTATTTCCATATACTGTATTCTGATATCAGATAAATACATTTGAATACATGCAAAGACATGACCACTCATATTTATGTCCAAGAACGCCTATTGGGTGTTCAGATACCCAGTCACAGTAATGTAAGAATGAGGAGCGAGAATAGATGCTATCATGTCTGACAAACCTAATTTGGTGTTTCTGACTGTGTGTAGCATCTACAGCTCTGCAGATCATAAAGTGCAAAATGTGGTTATCGATTATATTAAAAAAGCTATAATTCTTCTTTACATTAGAAGCTAAATATCAATGTTTCACCAGGCCAGACCCAGTACTCTGGACTAAAGACGGCGGAGACCTGCCAGACCTGGACCATATGATTGTCGAAGGAAGAGAACTCACCTTCACGTCACTGAACAAAACCGATAACGGCACCTACCGCTGTGAAGCCACCAATCACCTCGGAACCAGTCATGCTGAATATAAGCTGGTCATTTATGGTGAGTGACAGAAAAGCATCTGAGTAACATGTTAAGCAAGCACAGCCCTACCCAGAAAGCATCTGTATAGCTTATCAAACCTACGTTTCTACCCTGCTAGTAACTGTCATTTTTACAGTGAAGCACTTGAAAGCTGAAATGCCTTATTAATTATTGCTGGCTCAATGGATCAACCATATCTAGCTTAAAGGGATTGTTTAGCCAAAAATGAAAATTCATAATTTACTCATTTACTCATCCTAATGTTTTTACAAACTCATGTGACTTTTTATTGTGTAGAACACAAAACGAGATATTTTTAACAATGTCAGTTGTTTTTTTTGTTCATATTATGGAAATCAATGGAACCCCAAACTTTTTGTCGCCATATTCTATGTAGTCCTTGTCAGTGTTGTGCAAGTTACTTCCAAACTGTAATACATTAGGTATTACTTGTTACTGTTATTTAAAAGTAATTCATTACCTTACAATATTACTGTCCCAGAATTGTAATGCGTTACACTACTCATGTATTACTTTTGAGTTACTTTCACCAAAATAACTAAGTAGAACTTAACTTTTGGGCTGTAACGATATGCAATATGAAACCGAAATCGCGATTCGCCACACGACTCAGATCCACGAACCTACAGAATCGCGACACACCTCTTCCAACTCCAGCGTTATTCTCCTTACCGTCCATATCCAATGCTGCCTTATCTTTAAATTAGGCTATTAGTATTATTTGAAGTTAACATTATAAAATACGTAGACCTACACCACAAAACTAGTTGAGGATAAATTATTTAAAATTGGGGAAGTCCAGCATTATGGACATGATGACATTTGCAGTCAAAACTTGAAATAAAAATTCTCAGAAAATACATGTATTGAAACGTATATAGGCTACTTCCTTAAAGGACTCCAGACATTAGACAAATATCAGTCTATGTTTTATTTTTAATATTAGGGAAAAGACACACATTCATGCGTGACAAAAAAATAGGAGGCAAAATCGATTTTTTGTAATTCTGTTAATTACACTGCGCAAATCGGATGAGGAAGGGTTGGCTCTCCAGTCTCCATAGAACTTAAAATATTCATTTTATTTTAGTTTTCGTGTTCGCATTTATAAGGGAAAAACAATGTTACAGACGCGACCGCACTGAACTGGCACTAAAAGACTGCTTTAAAACTTTCACATAGTCTGTTGCCTTTAAGAAGTAAAAGCAGACAATACACTGTAATACAACTGTAATACAAGCCTCACTGAACATGTAACGAGTAAAATATTACTGAAAATTGATTAGTAATGCCTTACACTACTGCGTTACAGCAAAAAGTAATATGTTACTGTAATGTATTACTTTTGTAATGCGTTACTCCCAACACTGGTCCTTGTATAAGAAAGTTTATTTTATTTTACAATACCTTTATGACGTTTATGGAACTTGAACTTTTTGGGTCTCAATGACTTTTATGATATGGGAAAAAGTTATTAATAGCATGCATAAATAATGATAGAATTTTCAGTTTAAAATGAAATATTCCTTTAATTTAGTGATAATCTTTCAAAGATGCAATCACCTCTGTATCATAAATATTGCACAAATGTACTGTACATATGGTGCCAGGGGCGTCGAACTAGGGGTAAAACCAGTACTGATTATCAGGGCCCCAAGGGGAGAGAGGGCCCTTGAAAAGTCTGGAATATATTTTATTTTACCTGGATATTTTCATCTAATTAAATTTCATAATGAATGTCAGATTAAATGTAAAGTTAGTGTATTGGCTGAATAACTAGTAAAAACTAGACGATCTAAGGTCTCACGGTTGAGGAACATGGGGGGCCCATCAGGACTGCCAGTGCATAGGGCCTGGGATCTTGTAGCCTCTGTATGCAGCAACCCACTTTTCTCTGTCGTTCTCTAGCCATGTTTCCATCCACTTGTCAATCGAATTTTCTGAAATTCGGTTAAAAAACTCATGCGGATAAAGCTGGTGAAAGTGTGTTTCCATCCAACGGCTTTAAAGCGAATAAAAACCTGTACGTAATGACGTCACATGCTGTTTTGCGATCAAATTGGTATATCGAATTGATTTGAGACATTTTAAGGTGTTTCCATTTATTTTCGCACTGAATCGAACAACATTCAAGCTAACTTTTGCGAACAAAGTTTGGATCGCGCCAGCTACCAAAAATGATCAATATTTCACAAGTTGAAGTCTAATAATGCTTATGTGCCAGCTGATAGCGACATATGAATGGGATAATGTATGCGAGGCGGTTGTTGGTTGTATTCGCTATAACCTATTCGCTTATTAGCCTACATATAAATCAACCAAATAAATAAATAATTTGACACAAAATATTGACTTAAAAACGAGTTTATTGATTTAAAAACGAGTATTGCTTCTGCTAAAGAAAATAGTCTGTTCCGTCTCTGAACTGCGTCCATGGCAACGGTGTGTTATACTAGCAGCGCCGCAGTCTGTTAACTAGAAATAACAGACCACATTCTACATTACAATTCAACCAAGCCACGTAAAAACAAGCAAAACTAACCTAAGAAAACAGCGACGCTATAAACATTGCTATGATGATGACGATGCACGTATGCCCGACGACAGCGGAGGTGACTGTGGTTTGGGAATGACAGCGCTCCATCAGTTCTGGGGGATCGTGGTTCACGGAAACCCTTTGGTTGAAGCATCTTTTTGCTTTGTCCACTTACATCTGTCTTTGTTGACATCCGCCATGTGTGCGCAAACAGACTGGCCGGAAATGAACTCGTCTTCTGACGTGTTGCAACCATGAAAGGGCATAAAACTTAATCGCAAGTCATTATTTATTCGGCAAATAACGTTTCCATCAGCTTTTATCGCATTAGCCGTATATATCGATCAAGAGAAAATCCGATGAGACCGAACGTATTTCATTTGAGTCGATTTTCATGAAATTTCATCGAATTTTACTGTTTCCAAAAGGCATTTTTCATTCGATATCACTTAATTCGGATAAAAACGTGTCGATGGAAACATGGCTTCTGACTTCACTTAATAAAATGAGTTTCAAACACTTAGCACGACAGTAAAGCATGATGGGTCTCGATACAGCCTGAGGTTCAGAGGCTACACTGCGTCCACATCTGCCATCTCTTTCATCAGAGGCAGCTGTGCGGAAACGCTCAGAGGCTAAGTACGGATATGACTGTGAGCATCAAGCGGAAGAGTCTCCCCTGCCTTCTTGACACTAAACCCCTCCAGTCCGGAAAATTCTTCCTCGGGCTCTCCATTTCAGAAGTTACTTTTCTCTCACTTTCTCCTTCTACCTCGACTTTTGTATCCTCCCACGGGCCATCTTAAGAAGATTTAATTAGCCGTTATGGTGCAGTGTAGGGGTCCAGTCAGTGCCTCATTGAAATGTCAGGACACTATAACAACAAGGAGAACCAAAGCTTTTAATGATGTTGATACTATAAAACTGACACCTTCTCTGTAGGAATAAAAAGCTAATTGGGTGTCACAAATATAAAGCACCATGTCTGAATTCATTACTGTCTTTTTAAATGGCAAAACATGATACCATCCTTCCATCAGTGATTAGCACAAAGCCCGGAGCAATATAATGGTCACTGTCCTTCATCAGATCACCTATCTTGTATTGTGCCAATTCCAAATGCAATATTACCTGTTCAATATGCAGCCGAATGCTTGATATTCCAGACAGAGGGCTGCCATGTCAGTGGGGGTACTTGAGAGGTAGGTATAGTCAATATTATTATTCAAATCTTACCCTTAATTAAAATTGGGCCATGACATTTAAATAAGATATTAGAGCGGGCCAATAGTATCTAGACTGTTTGAACAGGTTTGAACACTTTAATAATTATCTATATCCGCCAACTAAAAAAATCAAGAACCAAAATCTCATGATATGCTATTTCCACAAGCTGTACTTTTAAAATGAGAGCAATTTCTGTTATAAAGTTAGGTTTTTTTTGAAGGTGAAATTATGCAGTACTCGCTCATCAAACACTTCCACTGTCTATCATTGGTTGTTTAAACAAATAGCCACTCCCCAAACTCACCCTATTGGTTGATTTAGTGTTGCTTTGTTGGGCTGGGCAGATGATCAAATAAACAAAGCAATTTTTTGAAAGCAACAGAGACTATATTTATACTTTTTGGAGAAATCAGCCAATAAATGATTTACTTGCAGTCTTTGTTTTATTTTATTTTTTTAAATCCACAACATAACTCAAGCACTTCAACCATACAGAGAAATGCTTACAACCCTGCCATCTCTTAGATATTATTTTAGTCGTAATTTTTCTAGCAATAGAATCTTGTGCCAAATTACTTGCTCTTGAGAAATTATCAGCTACCGTGTGTATATGTTGAAGCTGAACATGTACCTAGCAGATCATTTCACAAGAGCGAGTAATTTTGCACCAGAGTTTATTATTAGAATGATAACGACTTGAATAATATCTTTTCACATTTCTCTGGATTGTTGAAGTGTTTCTCCATGTCCCTGGGCAGGATACTGTTATGTGCTAATTAACTTTCAGCGGGGGGTGGGGGGATGTTTTGTTTGTTCATTAGTAAATGAATATTAAATTAATGTTATTTGGTCCTTTAAAAAAAAAAAAAAAAACTCCCAAGGCTCCCAAGCTAACAGCAGTGGTGTTTGATAAGGCAAAACTTTTACTATTGCTCTTACTTAAAAAATATTTTCATGATTTGTAATCACAACATTTTTTCTTTTGTCAAATCGACTTAAATAATTTATGTAGTTCAGATAACATAATATTTCTGATGTTTAAATCAATCTCCTTCATTGTATTATTTCCAGTTCAAATGAACTTAAAATTTTAAGGCAACCAGGTTACTTTTTTAAGTGAAACCAACAATTTTTTTTTTTTTTTTTTTAACAGTGGGCTTTTGTTGATATTCCTAACCTATACATATGAACTAACCCTTTTCAATACTGAAAGAAATAAAGTTTGATGTGTAAGTCTTCGTGCACCATTTATGCAACAAATGTGAATAATACCTGTGTGATTGGACAATAAATCAGCTGAAACAAGTCTTGGTAACAGGGCTGTGCATAAGACTGACATGACACTGTCATAAACATGACATAACACCTGTCATGAACATGAAGGAGTCTTTATGACAAAAATAAAGACAAAAATGTCTTTGTTATGACAACTTGACATTAACCATGACAAAAAATGTCTTTGTTATGACAACTTGTCATTAAATTAACTAAGAAATTATAACCTGTCTACCTGTCACAAACATGTCATAACAGGTCTAATTATCAAACTTAAAGAAGTTATTTAGCTTTGTGTTAACATTACATTACCCTGTTGTGGTTGGTTTTAACTTTGGTTGTCATGATTATAACTGTGACATGAATATTTTACTTGTCCTCAAGTAAAGTGGAACACATTGTACAAAGATGTCATTAAGGGTTATTACACTGTCAAATGCTTGAACAACAGTGTCATTAATTTATCCCTTTACCTCAGGTAAAGTGGAACACGTTGGACTAGTTATGATTTCTTTGTCAAGTTGTCATAACAAAGAAATGTTTGTCTTGGTTTATGTCAAGTTGTCATAATCAAGACATTTCTGTCTTTATTAATGTCAAGTTGTCATAACAAAGACATTTTAAACAATAAACTGTCAGAATTTACTGAATTACACTTAATGACAACAGTCATAAACATTCATAAAGACTCCTTCATGTTCATGACAGGTGTTATGTCATGTTTATGACATTGTCATGTCAGTCTTATGCACACCCCTTCAAATAAAGTGTTACCCAAATCTCATAGGAAGCCAATAAGTAATGACAATGCTCTAGCACTCATGACACCTTGGCAACGGCCTGCCTTGAGTTTCACATGGCTCAACATCACTTACATTTTCCTCAGACAATGCACAAGTCTAGCCATGAGCTGCTGTTTACTAATGTCTGCCCTGGAACCTGTGCACTATAATTTATAGTTAGCCAGAGCTGGTGGCTGCTATGCAATTTTGAGCTACTGTATTAGTTAGATTACTCTGCTTGTCTGCTTGAGTCCATTAGTATGAAGGCAGACTGGTGATTTAGCTTATCAACTTGAGCCCAAAACTCCTCTCCTGTCCTTATCACTCCACTAAATATGCCTTATGCATGCAAAACAGCTGCCAGCATTACACTGTTTGTTGAACCAGTCACATTCAAGAGGTTTAAATGATACCTGCTGTTTTAAAAGCATAAATCACTCAAATTCAAATGCACCTTGAAATTATTTTTTTTATCATAGGTACTCTTAATATTTGAGTGACGGAATCTAAAATAAAAATCCAGAAAGTCACATTGTATGATTTTTTTTTTTTTTTTTTTTGCCTTTTATTGGATGACAAAAGTATTTTATCACCTACAGTACCAACCAGTATGAATTCCACTCTCACAGACCTGTTAGTGTTTCTTTAAGAAGCTCTCCTGTTGGACAGTTGTCTTTTATACAGGTAACAGGTCAAACGGGTGCAGTTACTACAGGTAATGAGTGGAGAACAGGAGGGCTTCTTAAAGAGAAACTAACTGGTCTGTGAGAGCCGGAATTGGTAGGTGATCAAATTCTTAGGTCATGCGATAAAATGCAAATTAATTACTTAAAAATTATACAATGTGATTTTCTGGATTTTTTTTTAGATTCCGTCACTCACAGTTGAAGAGTACTTGTATGATAAGTACTCTTCAGTAAGTGTGTATGATAACAATGACAGACTTCTACATGCTTTGTAAGTGGGAAAACACTTGTTACGGTGATTGTTCTTTACATTTTATCCATCATTTCTGCAGTGCACACCGCTTTTGATATTACGTGATAAAATATTGATGCTTTTCTCTTTTCTACCATTTTTATGAGCAAAACTTTCATTTTGCTATTATCTAGAATGTCTTGATATATATTATACACAAACAATAGTTCCAATAGTTTTGTTAAATTAAACCCATTCAGTTTTTATTTGCATTGTGTCAGCATACAATTTCATTTGTTCCATTGTTATGATAATTTCTTCCCCCTTGTCATTGTTGTTTTGTCTTTTGTCCATCCCTTTCTGTTTACCTTTCAGTTTACATGTTTGTTGTCATTGTTTTTTTTGTTGCGTATATGACAGATGCCCCCACCACACCATCACCATCCACAACCTCCCCTGCACCCACCCTCCCAGACACTCCAGGTCCCTTAGACTCCAAGAATCTCAATTCTGCCGTCACCGGTAACAGAGGTACTGTACAACCCCACTGCCCTTCCTCCTCATCCTCCTCCTCACGCTCTTTCCTCTCCATCTCTTTATCTCTCTTTTTTCTGCCCATGCCGGTTTCCTCTGACTCGAGTCTGCAGCTCCAAGGACATCTGGAGAGAAGTGTTTTTGTACCCTGCAGTCACTCTGCACCTCTGTGTGTCCTCGCTTAGTTCATATCTCTTCCATTCACCATTCACCATTCAACTGTGTTCTAACTATGATTTCTAGCATCTCAACTTTGACAGTTTGAGCCCTTTGTGTGTCTTTATCTTTTTTCAACCCATCTTATTCAAGGTATGAATCCAAAAAAATAATACAAAATGCATCATTGTTTATTCATGCTAGTGTCGTTTCAAACTTGTATGCTGTTATTTTTTCTCCATTGAACACAAAAGGAGGATTTAAGAATCTTTACAGAAATTCCCCTTTGCTAAGGCTCTTAAAAAAGTTGTTTAGACACCAGTACATCTAAGCCTGGTTTCACCTTGGTAAAGCAAAATACCAATCCGGACTTGATGCTTACTTTTTTCCCAAGAAACACATGCACTCTCAGAAAAAAGGTAGAAAAGCCATCACTGGGGCTGTACCTTTTCAAAAGGGAAAACTTTTGTACTAATATACATTTTAGGTGATAATATGTACATTTTAGGGGCTAATATGGGCATTAAGGTGCTAATATGTACATTTTAGGTGCTAATAAGGACATTTGGGTGCTTAATATGTACATTTTAGGTGCTAATATGTACATTTTAGGTGCTAATATGTACCATTAAGGTACCAATATGCACCCTTTAAGTACTTTTGAAAAGGTACAGCCCAGTGACAGCTTTTGTACTTTATTTTCTTACTTTTTTCCCAAGAAGCACATGCACTCTCAGAAAAAAAGGTACTGTACAAAAGCCGTCACTGGGGCTGTACCTTTTCAAAAGGGAAAACTTCTGTCCATGTTAGGTACTAATATGTACATTTTAGGTGCTAATATGTACCATTAAGGTACCAATATACACCCTTTAGGTACTTTTGAAAAGGTACAGCCCCAGTGACAGCTTTTGTACCTTTTTTCCTGAGAGTGGTGAAAAGTTTAAACATTTAGGAGAGCAATTAAAAACTTTAGGCGAGCAGAAAATACAGTAATTATCAAACAGAATAATAGTTATAAACACATACTAGAACAATACTATAAAATCTATATACTATGTTAAATAATGTTTTGCCTGCTGTTTAATCAAAAAGATAAAATATGCTCTCTTACAGCAATCTAGCACATAATATAATACAAACACCATAAACATTGTAAACATTGTCATAATTCATCAGCAGTAGATCCCAAGCAGTCTATTGGCATAGCCACATGGAATGAATTGCTTTTAACTGCTCTAAGACTGTAGAATGCATTTTGATTTGAAACATACAGTCCTACTGCTCGCATTTATTTGATGAAATCATAGCCTTTTGAAGTTTAATCACATTAGGCCGTGAATCATGATTCACGTTTTTTTCATTCCCAAATTTAAGCCCTCTTAAAGTAATAATTCAGACGTTTGATACCATTTACAATATTTAAGACTTTTTTTATGACATGCGGAGACTTTTGCACGCATGCACCTAAATACATTTTACAGTTTGCACACATCTATTTTTAGTCGCAAATGCGAGTTTTGAACCTTGCCACTGGTTCTTACATGTCGTATATCACAATGTCAAACAGCATATGGGTTTGGGACAAGTTTTGGGGGTGAGAAAATGGTCACCTTAAATATCCTCTACCCTGGTGTGTATGCATCTTTAGAGGATCTGGACAACAGTTCCCATCAGTTAAGTACAGACAGCAAGCCTGGAGGCATATACCATGTGGCATAAGTGTTCTTTAGCTCCTAGCCGTGAATGTCTGGTCTCAGGGGTATCAGGGTCTGTTTTGTTTCTTGTTTATGAGTGCTTCAGCTAAGTATATACACTGTGATTTATAAGGCGAAAATACAAAATTCACAATCCCCATGGACTCTCCAAAGGGTCGTTTGAATGTCTACCTATTTTTGTGCCACTTGTGAGGGGTACAGCCCTGTTGGTGCAACTTTGAGGGAAGTGTTTGCACAAAAACTAAATGGCTGTGTTTGTATTGTATCAACCTTTCCGTTCTTCAAAGTGGCTTTCTTGTTTAAATTTGATGATTACTTGAACTAAATATGGAATTTTGTAGAAGATTAATGTTTGTCCAAGTTATATGCCAGGTTATGCTGGAATTATCCTTTAACTGCATTGTGTTTACAACCAGTAAGTCAACCAGAATGCAATCAGCGATTTGTTAAAAAAAATACCACACATGCCTTTCGTCGAAGCAAATTTTTTTCTCTGAGCTTGTAATGCTGAACGTCTGCAGTGTTAACAGATCTGATTTCTCTAAATGCATTAGCAGCTCATTCTCCAGCCTGCGATCAATGGGGGCGTACCAGCGGCGAATTTCTGGCCTCATCGTTCTGCCAGGCTTAATGGGAATAATAACTCTTCCTCAAAGAAACACAGGGCCCTGACGATGCCATCAGTGCGCCTCCCGTCCCTGTTAAATCTGCCAAATGCGTTTTTATGGCTTGCAAATTAGCTCTGACCTTATGAAGCTGAAAGGTTGAATAAAGTACTAGGGATGCTGAGAATTTTAAAATATTTACAGCTCACTTTTCATAATCAGCATGAAAGCGCCCTGCCGTAGACCCCTGCGCTATTATTGTCCCACCGAGACACTTTTACAGGGAAAAAGATTGGTCATGCCTTTTGTCTTTGGACAGGGAGAGGAAAGTGCAGAAATTTATCTGTTTTAGGGAGGGACTGGGTTTAGGTTCATTAGCCAAGGCCAGAAATGAAAGGGAGGACAACAAAGTGCAGCAGTTTTGCAAAATTATTACAAAACTTTTTTAAACTTGTCCAGCGTCTGCCAAGAATTATCCGGCTTAATTGGATTTAACCCCAGGACATAAACAGAGAAGGGTCTATGGTGGAAGTCGTGAAGTTTTTGATGCTTTGGAATATGTTGGCTTGGGGAAAAAAACCCAATTATTTCGAATTATGTCCTATTATTTCCGCTGTAGGTTACTGTGGATTCCTCCAAGACCCTTTGTCAAAAGAGACACGTTATACATGGAAACGACTAGCTTCCTGCAAGGAGTATTTCAGTGTGGAGTGGAACATTTGTTTCTTGGAGCGTTGACCAGAAGCCTAGCAATTACTCAACATGGCCACACCGCAGGAGCATTATGGGCCGATGTGGGCCTGTCAGTTGTGGCCTGGATACTGCCTCGTTCATGGGCTGTAGTCCCAGTAAGAAGCAAACAAATGAGCAATCCTCAGAGAATCATTTGCCAGTTCTAACACTTTGTTCCTGGTCTGCAAGCAACACATGCCGCCTTGGAAAGCTTTGTTCATCCAATTAGTTCTTTATGAGAAGTCTCGAGCCATGTTTTAGATTCTTGAGTTATCATGTGAACACTTGGAGCTACGTATGTGTGAATCACAAGACGAGGGTTATCACGATTCAGTGCATTTAAAAGTACAGAGGGGCCCTGATGATTTAAGACTTTTTATGGATTGACAGTAAAAATGTTGCATGGTACAACCTTAAAGGGGTCATATAATGCCATTCTTGTACAAATTAATATGAATCTTTACGGTCTAAATGAAAACTTTGTAATATACTTTTATTCAAAATTATCATTTGTATTGTTATGTCTCCCCATTAATAGGTCTAGAACTAATAGGGAAAGTAACATATAAGTATTACATTTAGTTATAAAAAGAAAAGAAAATGGGTTCAGTTACTTATAACTTGTGTTGAGATGAATCAGACAGAGACAGATTTCGTTGAATGCTTTTTAGCAGGCCATAGTAATAATATGATGGTTTTACAGTTACAAAATGAAGAAATAATTATTTACTTAATATACAAATGATAATACAAAACCTAGAACACAGGAATACATGAAAAATATACATGAAAATAAACAATTCTCCAGCAACGAATCAGCATCTAAATAACAAACATAAATAATGAAGTAGCACCTAAGAACAAGAAGTCTTTTACATTTATGAGTGCAATGTAGGTTTGCAAATATCAACAGTTTGGTTAAATGTTTTCCTGAAATTTGAATGAATTTTGCCAGATAATCTCAAAAATGTTCCCGTAATAATAAGCACAAAAAAATAATTTTATGATTGTGTGATCATAACTGTTAGCGTACACATCCAGGGGTGCAGCAACAATCTGAAATGTAGGAGGGACACATTATAAAATTTATCAGCTTTGCTCATGAATATTAATTAGGTGACTTAACATTTGTCCTTGCTAAATAGCAGGTAAGCCTCTTACACAGAGGCTTTTCTTGGTCTTAAAGTCTTTAAATTGTAGGTGGTTTTGCAATTGCAATATTCCTTCTTGGCACAGCAGCAAAACTCTTCCCAAAAAGTGGAGGAGGCACACTTTGAAATATTTAAAAGCATTATAATATTTGCAGTGCTCCTGGGTACAATCCATCTCTTCAGTTTCACAGACATTACTTATCCTGTCTCAATTGATGATAATCATTACAGACAATTACTTTAGAGACATATATCCAGAAAACGAATCCCGAATAGGGTTTTAGAAGTGTAGAGTGAGGATTTCATCTTGGAAATCATTCATCCTGCTGCTTATTCTCAATAGAAGGATTAAAATGATTTTAAAATTCATATCAATGAACATCTTAGAATTATTGATTTGAACTCCAAGAAAGGTGTATTCTAGGATGAAAAAGCTTTTCCTCAGAGGGGCTGCCAGAGAACACCAGCAAAAAAAAAAAAAAAAAAAAAACGTCTCTGTTTAAATAGCTAAGTCAAAGTTTCAGAGGTTTCAGCTGCCATGTCCCTGGAGGGTCAGTTAAATATTGAGACTAGACTCCTGAGCGCCCTCCTTTCTCTCCTTTCTGAAAATGATGCAACACAGGAGGAATTAAAATGTAATGCAAAGGTTTTTTTTTCCTCGGTCACGCAGCACGGTTATTGATGATCTGTCACATTAAGTCATGTCGAGGGAAGACTTATGGTAACAATTTAAAATATAACAGGAAAGAGAAAAAAGAAAAATCATTAAACTCTGCCATCGAATATGAATTACGAATAAGACTCTCTTCATTCATTTAGTTTCCGTGGAAAGCAGACACTTTAAGTAATCCTCTGGAAGCCTTGAGCTGCTTTAATTTGCCGAAATAACCACTCTCGCCGTTTTCCAGCATTCACTGCTGATCAAGTTCGAAGCATGACAGCCTAATTATGAATGTTACAGTATAAAGCCTCCAAATCATTCGGTATCTTGCCTGCTCGTGCCTCTCGGTGGAGAACACCTGCATTTGTTTTCTTTTTCACCCTATTTGGGTTAAATCATTGTGTCTCTCTCCAGACTCACTTTTTCAAGCACAATTAGAAGCTGTAATTTGTTTTGAAAATCTAATTAAACCACACTGACCAACTCAATGGTCACCTTTGGCTTTAGATCAACTCTCAAGAGCCTCCGGTATGTAAATCCGCCCTCTAAAGATTCACGGGTCATTTAAGAGGCTTCTGTGCTGGGCAAAGGGATGTAAAAGATGGACAACAAGCATTTAGCCTTTTTTCCATTTTCTGCGTGGATGGAGAATGGATGGAATGGTTGATTTGGATGTTTAATGTTTAACGTGTATTCTCTAAATGGGGCCCCCGGGGAGGGCCACAACTCAAATACAACAGCCTCCATTTCTTCCTGATAACAATTTTCCATTAGACACAATTGTCAAATGTTCTATCTCAGCAGAAAATGGGGAATAGTTATATTAAACAGTGCATTAAGCCATTATTCATCTTTATTTATTTAGTCAGAGACCTCTAATATGATTTAATTGGCTGTTTGCCAAAGTGGTGTGAAGAGAAGTGAGCCTGTACATGAAGGAAGATATCAAGAACTATAGGATCTTTAAGTCTGAGGCAGATTATTCATATGCCCTCCCAGACAAAAAAGACACTATGTCCATTAACTGGGAAATCAGCCAAAGCTATGCTTTTAGATTGTTTAAGAGACTGTAAAATTCTCATGAAATACTTATAGGAATTTTTATTGACCAGTTTCTAGGGCTTGTGGGTCACAAGAAGGTCTATAATACCTAGAGAAAGCCAACCATTAGCATTCCCATTCATCTCAATGGCATTCATAAGTGGATAAAAATGCTTTTTACCAACAGAACAAGCAAAAAACCTATCCAAATTGTCATATAGAGTACAGTACGTTTACAGTGAGATATGTCAACATTGAGCCTCTTGTTTGAACATGTCCAAACCTCCAAATTTAAATGTTTATTTACGTTTATTTTATATGCCATTTTTAAACAGTGGCATCACCAAATGGTATTGCAAAAATAATCTGTTACTTTCCCGCCTCTGTTTGCCTTTGGTTGTTTAAACAGATAACCTCACCACGGGTGGAGTCAATGTACTAATAAATGTCTTATAGTCATCACTTGCATATTAAAGGTGCAGTATGGAATATTGACAGCTAGTGGTTGAAAAGGATACTGCAGTTCAAATTCAAAATATTGGAGAGAAAACAAAATATTGTTTCACCTGCCCCCTCCTCCTCAGACTCAATGCTCACCTGGGTTGCCAGATTGAGAACATGCAAAAGGAGCAAGTGCAATTGACCATAAAAGCAGAGGAGACTTGCATCATGTGTTGATTTATCCGTGTTTTAATATTCCTCTGGTGATTGAGCTTTTTGGATGGATGGCAAGGCTTTTTAGTTGGGTAGAATCTACGATATCTGACCTAGTTGGTTTGCTGGCTTCCCTGCCAATCACTCTTCCGCCAACTGGCTACCCGGGGTGTCGAAATACTGTTGGGTAAATTGGCAGTGGGCAGAATCACACAGACCAAACACAAACATTATGACAAGGAATGCACATTTCACAGTAGCATAACTGGCTGTAGCATTGTTTTGTAGCATTTTACCTAAATAAATGAAAACATATTATTGTATGTTTATGCTTTAGTATACAGCACCTTTAAATTAAATATAGGACAAAGTATGCAGCAAAAATGTAGTATACCACCTTTCAATATATAATGTATAAAAATGTTTAAGAAAAATAAGTAAACCATTTTCTAATCCTTAAATTTGTAAATAATCTATTTAAATGTGGAAGTTTGCAGATGTTCTCCGACACTGAGGACTAATGTTGATGTATCTCATTGTAAACAGCTTAATATCCAACCGAGTTTCTAATCAAGTCTAATGAGCTCACACTTAAACTCATAATTTGGTTAATAACGCCATCTTTCCATTCCACTGCATTTTACAATTTCTGCGTAATTTGGTTTGCTTCTGGTTGATTGTGGTGGAACATTTGAATCCAAGAGTCAGAGCAAATCATGCATACAGCAATCAAATCATAAATGCCATTAAATAGCTTGTGCTGAATTTTCATATTAGGTGATTTATTGGGAGGTTTCCATTCAATTTGCTTTGCGCATAGACTCGTGCTTTGAATGAGGGCGGTGTTTTGATATGTTACAATTCTTTCGGTAGGCCAACCATCTTTTCTGCACCTTTCGATTCGGAAGCACATCAGCAAATGGTCCTGTAAATGTTCATTTCCAGTGTTCGATTGTACCATGAAGGTGAAGCTTTCCAGTTCAGCACTTTCTCTGTCGCTGTCCTTCAATAGCCCACCGATGTATAGAAGATCACCGAAGCGTTGACGTTCGCTTTCCTACATCAATTTTACACCCAGCCCACACTCACCATGGCCCTTTAAGGCATTTATTCAAATATCAAGATTACCGTAGCAATAATCTCCTAGACAGCATTGCCGGTCTCCTGAATTAGCATGTGGAGTTAATGGTAACGCTCACCTTGAAATGTCATCCCGACAAGAGCGCAACATGACCGCCCCTGCTGCTCCTGCCCCCACCCCGAGGCCTCTTCATAACCTCCTACCACGTGGGTTTGTTAAAAGAGTGCTTCCTGCATGTTTTTCCTCTGAAACGGTTTTCTTTAAGAATTCATGTGACCGCAGGGGTTCACGCACCGGGTGCCGTTGCCTTTCTCACTGTTGTTTAGCCACAGCCGGATTGAAAGCCTCTTCTCAGATGTGCTGCTTGTGAGTTTATATCCTACTACACCATCAGAGTGTTGTGTTTTCACTGCCGTTAATTTGTTACATTTGCCTGAGCCACAAAATGCAGGGGCCAGGCAAAGGAATTGTGAATATTAAAATAGGAATGTGTGTGCAGTGCTTCAATATTAAATCATAAGGGAAGGACTCTCGCAGGCCTTATTAAAAGATAATGTGTGCTAGGGGAGAGGAAACATCACTTTTCTGCTGGTGGATCTTGCTACTTTAAGCTCTATGTTGTGCATGTTTATGGACAAACACTCTGATGAGTTAAGTTTGTGTGCATAAGGAAAGAAAATGAAAAACTGACATAAAAAGAAGAGCAGGGTTATACAGTATTAGTAAAGGGGAACATAAAGCATGAACTGAAGGAAGTAAAACAAAATTATTCCTTCACTTTATCATAAATATGATTTATTACAAGTGTACAGTATATACACCCGGTAAAATGAATTTTTAAAAGAAAAAAAGGTGTTAAAAATTGTTAAAAATGTATTGACTAATGAGATGAACTATGTAACTCTCTAACTGTAGAAATTATCCTTAGTTAGGGTAAACCTTTACAATAAGGTTTAAATGTATTAACTAACATGAACTGACATGTGCAATACACAAACATAAGCAATACATATTGTTACTATATTTGTTAACATTAGTTAAAGGAGTAGTTCACTTTTAAAAAAAACTTTTGCTAATAATTTACTCACCCCCATGTCATCCAAGATGTCCATGTCATTCTTTCTTCAGTCGAAAAGAAATTAAGGTTTTTGATGAAAACATTCCAGGATTTTTCTCCATATAATGCACTTGTTCAAGATCCAAAACACAGTTTCAGTGCAAACTGTTCAAAGGGCTTTAAATGATTCCAGACAATGATTAAGGGTCTTATATAGCGAAACGATCGCTCATTTAAAAAAAAAAATACGTTTAAGTTTTATAAGCACAAATGTTCACCTTGCTCTGTTCTGTGATGCGCGTACATGACTCTCCTGTTCGAACTCGTTCATCAAAATGAACGAATCTTTTTCCGAGTCAATTAGTTCATTTCGTTCGTTAAATGAACCAAATGACACAAATCATAATCAAAAAATAAACAAATCTTTTTTCGTGTCATTTGGTTCATTAAAGCTCTTTGAACAGTTTGTAGTTTTCACTGAAACTGTCTTTTGGACCTTGAACCATTTGGTTATTTGGCATTATATGAAGAAAAATCCCGGAATGTTTTCATCAAAAACCTTAATTTGTTTTCGACTGAAGAAAGAATGACATGAATATCTTGGATGACATGGGGGTGAGTAAATCATCAGCAAAAGTTTTTTTTTTTTTTTTTAAAGTGAACTACTCCTTTAAGAGAAAATATGATCATTCTCCCATGTTACTTCACTGTGCATTAACAAATGCTACTTTAGTTTTATTTAATTGTATTAGTAAATTATGAAATTAACATAACAAAGATTAATAAATGCGTGCAGGTCATTATTAGTTAACTAATGTAGTTAATTAATGTTAACTAATGAAACCCTGATGTAATAGCTAGTTGGAGATTACCAAGCCTCTCGCAGTGTCAATGGACTCGCCCTAGGACAGCACTCAGCATGGCAACCCCCCTGCGCTGCGCATTGACAAAAATAGAGCGAGGACAGAGAAGGGCTAATTATCACAACACCAAGAGATGTACTTGAGATTCACAGTCTAATGTTCAGGGACAAAAGTGTCTGAACACACACCAGAACAGAGATTTAGAATGGCAATACCAAGCATTTTGTTTTGTTACTTTTCTCCTAAGACAGGTGTTAGTCCATGTGAGTCCATTTGATAGTCGAATGCTGAAGTCACACGCACCTGTGGTGAAATACTTTTTGGGACTTAAGTTTGATTTATTGATGTCATAAAAATTGAGAGAGTTTAATACCACAGCCTTTCACTGTTGGAAATTCAGAAACATGTGCTGTCAGATACGAGTAGCCGCTCCACATTTCATATTTCAGCGAGCCGCTAAAAGGTTGATAGAGATCTGCACATATTTTGTGTTTTTATTGTGATTGATTGTCACGGCAAAGTCAGATGCAGTTTTTTGTAGGTTTTATACTCCTCTTGTAAACACAACAAAGAGAAGAAATGCTATTATTGAGAGAGAGAGAGAGAGAGAGAGAGAGAGAGAGAGAGACAGTGAGATGTCAATCAGAGGGATGGAGTCGACGCGCCCAGCCGATGTCGATCCGAGGTGGGATTCTCCATTACTGAAATGTAGTGTTTGAATGGCTCCCTGGCCCTGAGTTTATCCCGGCTTTGTGCGGCTGATACAGTAATTGCAGGCGGTGATTAGGAAGATCCCGCAGCACAAAGCACAGCCCGGATTAAACGCACACGCTGAGGCAGATGCAACGCATGCTGTCAATTATAATATACCACTCCAAAATGGCACTAAGCGGGGAAATAATAAAGAACCACAGCTCACAGAGAGAAAGGTCACGGGCCCATCTTTTAAATTAACAATACGCTCGAGGTTTGAGTTTTCTGGTCGAGATGAAATGAAGTCGCCCACAATTTGAACAGCAGGTATTGTCTTCTACAACTACACTACACCACAATTTACACTACACCCTTAAAAAAGAAGGTTCTTTTTATCATTGGTGATTTTTAACCTTTAACATCCATGGAAAAGTTCTATTGTCGTGGAAAAAAGGTTCTTTATATTATTAAAATGTTCTAAGGAACGACTCATCACTTCTGGGAAGACGTTCCACTGGGAGATTTGCTCCTGGAGCATCAGTGACCCCGTTGAAAGGACTTTTGACCATAGTGTATTTTTGTTAGTTACGAGCAGCTCATGACAGACTGGAAAACACTGTGTGTTTGTTATGGCTCATGTCTTCCTCTTTACTTTCATTCTGTGCATGCATAAAACCCTGTCCAACCCCCATATGGCTCGATCTGTCGGTTCAGAGACTTTAAACTCCTTGAGCAGACAGGAGAGGGCTGAAGCTTTAGTCCAAACTATCTGTTGTCAACCTTCTGATATTTTGAAAGATAAAAGTATGAATAAATCAGAAAGGTTACCAACAATATTTTCTCAATCTCTCTCTCTCTCTCTCTTACAGATCCTAATGCCCAGAAAAACGTGCCAGATCACGCTCTAATCGGAGGAGTAGTCGCTGTTGTCGTTTTCGCAACTTTGTGCTTAATTATTGTATTGGGACGCTACCTGGCACGGCATAAAGGTATGATTTTTTCCTTTACTGTCTGTAAAATCAAAAATGCATCATCTACAGTGGGCTTCAAATTTCTGAGATCCAAAACCTGCAAATCAACATTTTTAGTCATTTGAATAATTTCAATCATTTAAAATAAAGGAAATGCATAATGAAATTCTTGGTCACCTCCACGAGGCTCTTCTCCCATTATTGCTCAGTTTGGCCGGACGGCCAGCTTTAAGAAGAGTCCTAGTGGTTCCAAACTTCTTCCATTTACGAATGATGGAGGCCACTCTGGTTATTGGGACCTTTAATGCTACAGAAATATTTCTGTACCCTTCCCCAGATCTGTGCCTCGATACAGTCCTGTCTCAGAGGTCACACAGCAAAGGCTGTGAATACATGTACATGTGTTATTTTTGTTTTGTTTTTTTATAAATTTGCAAAGATCTCAAACAGACTTCTTTCACGTTGTTATTATGGGGTATTGTTTGTAGAATTGCGAGGAGAATAAAGAATTTAATCAATTTTGGAATAAGGATGTAACATAACAAAATGTGGAAAAAGTAAAGCGCTGTGAATACTTTCCGGATGCCCCGTACATGCGTTTTCATGCGATGCAAGGGGGGCGTTACTGAAACCTAGTGATTACAGTTTATAATTCAGTTTATAATAAGTTATAATTAAGGATATTTTTTTCTTACAAAAACGCATTACTTATATGTATTTCTATATATATATATATATATATATATATATATATATATATATATACCCTACACTGAAGGAATGTCCTCTAAAAATTCAGCTTATTATTTTTTAAATTTTTTACTTTAGCTTATTGTTTTCAATATTCTTTTTTAAAAATATATTTCACAATAATATCTTAATTGACTTTTTACCAGTAGTACATCAAAACTAATAGCATTGTCACAAGTATCTTGTGAGGTTCAAGTTACTTGAAAGATCACTTATTATAATATAACTGACACTTTATTTTACAGTCCTTGGTACATGTAGCTAATGTAGTAATAAAAATAAATTATGCAGAATTACAGGCAAATAGTCCAGCCCTATAGTAAGTACACATACAATAGCTAATTATTATTACTCACATAAATATATAATTACACGTTAACAGGGACACCTTCAAATAAAGTGTAACCTATTTTTCCTACATAAACATTGAAGTTTCCATTTAGAAGTTTTTGAAAATCACATTGTTTTTTAAATCAAGAAATTGCTTGTGTGTTTCAGGCACGTATTTGACAAATGAGGCCAAAGGAGCAGATGATGCCCCGGACGCAGACACAGCCATCATCAATGCCGACGGCAACCACGCACACGCAGAAGAAAAGAAAGAGTATTTCATTTAGACTGCAAATGGCACTGCGCTCCTCTCTCTCCTCTCATTCCTTCCCTCCTTCCCTGCACAGGAACTTCTTCAGACAGCAGTGGAAGCTTCTTCTCACATTTGTTGTTTTGTTTTGGGTTATTTTTTCATTTCATTTTGGTTTTCTTTTGCCTTTTTCAATAACAGCTCACCTGCTACTTTTTTACGAGCAACTTATTTGCTGAAGATGTCACCTTTTGTAATCATTACATAGCTGTAAAACACGCCCAAAGTAGTCCAAAAATGTCTAAATCTCCAAATATGAAAAAAGAAAATTGTCTGCAGCCATCTTTCAGTAAGGACTCGCCCTCCATCTTCTCACAGTGCCTAAATATACAAATGTTCGCTGAATTTCAGTCAATGCCTTTGTTTGTCAGGCCTCTGATTGGTTGCTTGCTTTTATCTTCAGCGTTATGATTTTTAAAAATGTTTTGTGGTCTGTTTCTGTTTTAATTCATTTCTACTTTTGTTTCGGTTGTGATTCATGCTGAATCCATTTGTTATGCTGTTTCTCCCAAAAAAAAAAAAAGATGTACAGTAGTAAAAAAATATACTCAGACTTGAAGTGAGGGAGGTTCCCTTTTTATTCTACAGATTTTTAGGTGTTAATAATGTTATCGGTACGTAGAGACGCTCCATTCTCCAAAAGACCATTACATGATGTGAAACTGACAGCTCACACTATGACTAAAATCAGTATTTTGTACTTGAACTGTAGATATTGGTACGTAAATGAATAGCTCCACAGAAGATCTCAGTGTGTTCCACCTGAAAATCACCTTGTGTTTTTAAAAATTAGGATAAGCAGTTAGGTTAACCAGCTCTGGTTACCAGATAAACCATAGCGGGTTAGTGATATAGCAACCAGGCAAAGAAAGAAAGAAGAAGCCCAGTCGTGTGTGTTTGTGTAGTATGATGATGCATCTCCACTGCTTGGTTCTTATGACAACCGCTTATTCTTACACTGATCGGCCCATAACAACAGATCCACGGTCCAGGCGGGAAACATCCGTACGCCATCCTTCAGCTGTTTACACAACCATTTTGCTGAACACAAGATATCTCACAAAACAAAAAGTGATACTTTAAAAGGAACAAAAATAAGTAGTGCGCAACTATTTCAGTGCTCTTAAACCTTCATGTCATTGGTCAGATCAATAGGCCTATACAGATCCCCAAAAAACATTACAAATGTTATAACAATGCTGATATGTTGCTGATATGCAACTTTCACCTGCTCATTCCATAGCGTGAGGTTTAGGCCGAACAAATTAATAAGCACAAAAAAACTATTGAGTGAGGTCTAATGCAACAATCATGACATAAAAATTTGATTTTCATTACCCAGACTGGACATCAGTACACTAAAGTCATGGATTATGTTGATGGTTGGAAGTGTTTTTGAAACAACAGTATCTTTTTTTCCGTTCTTTTGTTGATTTCTATGATGAATAGACAACCTTGCTAAGGCTGTATAATATATCTGCTAAATGTGGTAACTAGTGAAAATTGTTGTTAGACTTTGGGATCCCTAATTCCATCAAGTTTGTATATTAGCTGATCTAAATATTGGTGGGGGAAAAAACTCTTTTTTCATCTTATTTGTTATTAAAAGATTATTCACAACTTCACAACCTTTGCTATAGCTCAAGGCATGTATATACTGTATAAGTATCACGTTTTGGGGAAACATTTTTGAAAGCTAATTTTTTTTGTTTTGTTTGACTGTAAATTATTTAATTTTGCTTAATTGAAAACCACTCAATGAGTATGACGGCAATTGTATGACAGCAGTGGGATACTTGTTAAAATGGCAAAGCTATGTATTTGTCGAATGAAAACACTTTTACCTGATGTTTGTTTCCTGTAAATGATGACGATTATTGTTCATACTCGGCATTGCTTTCGCAGTCTGTCTCCGTTCTCACAATGAAAAGATATCGGTGAAGCTTAAAAAACCAATTGATGGTCAAGCTTTACATGTCTGATGGTAATATCTCGAAAACATCTTTTCATTTTAGTCCTAATGCACCACAATGACACATATCACTTCCATATACACGTACAGTATGTAACTCAAACGTAATTGTAATGTCACATGTATCCCTAATATGTGTGAATATATTAATGGCTAGAAATATGGTATCCTTTGACAGAGCCAACGTTAAGCGTTGCATACGACTTAAGGCCAAACCGTTTATCAGTGCACACAGAATCAATTTAAGCCTTATGAAATGAAACGTGCCGACACGATTACCTTTCATTTATTTCTCTTCTCTTGCTACTTTCTGTCTCTGTGGATTGGCTCAGTGTCTGGCAAAGTAACCGCTAACAATGTTTGGTACTTGTCTGTCTGATCGACCTAATGCTGCCTTTGTGGTCAGTAAATCACATGCTATTGTCAAGAAAATATATTCACTTGCTCAGATTTTGACCCGTTACAGAACATACTCAACCTTTCTAAGAATAAATCAGCTTCTTTTATCACCATAATTGCCTTTGTGTTTGTAGTGGGAGCTTCATGTTGTTTTGTCGCTTCAGCTCTTCTCTTGCGGGTTCTTGTCTCATTAAAGACTTGTTTCTTTTCCTTCAAACTTGCCTTTGTACATTTTGCATGTTGCATTGTCAGCTCATATTCACATTTTAATGCATCAGAATGCATTTCCAGTGTGATGGGTTTTTTTTGTTCAGCTAGTGATCGCAGTGGAATGGTTCATAGCTAAAACGATGGCCTAAAACTTTTGGATTACACCTGGGATTTATTCAGTATATCTGTGACAATTTGCCATTTTAGTCATAGTTTATTTACTGTTGTTGGTGTGGAAGGACTATTAAAACACAGGCTGTTCTGTTCCAAAATCTTAAGTAGTTAACATGCTCGCAATGCAAAATAAACGTAATATTGTGTTTATTGGTGAAAAGTATTCAAATTAATTATAAAATTGTTATTTTATTAAAAATTGGTTTGCTCTAGAAAGTTTAAATGCTCATTAGAGTATCATGTCATAAGCTTAGCAGCACGCTAACTATATGTTAAAATCAACTGAATTGCTGCCAATGTTAAGTGTTCTAAATTGTTCACTTATGAGGTTCCATTACAGTTAGAATGCTCACTAGGTTTTGGAACAGCAAGAAGTCTGCAAGTGACAACAATTCATGCACAACTGTTACGTCTCTGAACATTATGATCAGGGAAAAAAGGTTCCATATGTTCACATAAAATGCAACTGGTTTGTTTCTGCTCCTGACAGACTATAAAAATACAGACTACTCTGTAAAAATGAACATGCTTTAACTAATCAATAGAATTGTGGCAACAGATTACAAGCAATATTAATAATTAAATTTAACAAATTACAATTGAGTAGTAATCAAATTGTTCCTTAAAAGTTGACCATTTAAAATGATTAAAGTTTACACCAAAACATTGAACAAAAATATCTCACTAACAGATAGAAGTCAAATATTAATTAAGAACTTTTTATTTTATATTGCCAACATTGAAGACACCTGATGTTAACAAGCAGAATCACTGAAGGAGAAAACCGTCATTTTAAAACAAACCTAAAAACAAATACTGATCACCATAATGGTGACATAAATGTATTTATTTTTTTGGTTGTTGTTGTTGTAAGTTTTACTAATTTTAAATGATTAACTTTTAAGGAATTAATTTGATTAATTATTACTCAATTCTAATTTGTTAAATTGAATTAATAATATTACTTGTAATCTGTTGCCACAATTTTTTTATTAGATAAAGCATATTCATTTTTAATATTTTAAAAGACAGAATAACTACATTTCAACTAAGAGAGAACCATCTAAAATAAAGCGTTTATGATCACAGTGATATGCAGAAATAGTAAAATGCACTCACTCTCATCAACCTTCTTTTTTTATTTACTAAAAAAGTTTTGGTTCAGTATATTTCACTGAAATTAAAGCATTTGTGCATATAGGCTCTTTTAACAAACCCCAAATTTATGAGAAACAACAGTAACACTGTAAATCAAAAACTGTTAGTTTTTTCACCCAATTACATCATTTTAATAATTTGCTTTTTTTTTTTTTTTTTTTTTTTTTTGCATCTCAGGTATGAATCAAGTGTTTGTTTTTCCTTTCTAATATCATACAGGTAGCTCATACCAATGTATTTTTTAATTGCTTAATCATACTGCATTTACAATTATACTGTTTATCTTTTTTCATGTGTATATATGCTTGTTGCTTCACATATCTCCAATTCATGACACACAAGTTGTATATTGTTTAAACAAGCCGTCCAGTTGCTGTTATGAAATGTAGACCAGAAAAAGATGCACACCAATTTAGCTAGTAATGTGTTACACTAAGAGGGCTGTTGTCATAGTAAGGACACAACATATGTAGGTCAAGATCAAATAGTTTGAAGGAAACAATGTTTTCACAGTTTTTCACATGACCTTGCTAGATTTAGCACCTGCACTGACGACACCACAATGCTGTTCCAGAAACTTCTGTAGTTAAATAAAAAAAAAATAATAATAATAAGCAGACAAGCGCTATTTAAATTTCACCACGTTCCTCTCACGTTGCAAAACAATTGTGCGTGCCAATGAAGCAGATGTAGTGTGTAGCATACTGTGCACTGGTAGATCGACTTCCTGGTTTCTACGCGAATCGGCCTCTCTAGCTCTTGAAATGATAGTGACTTCAGAACACGAAGGGTTTGTGCTTCTTGTAGCAAGCTGAAATGAAAACGCCTCATTTGGTTTCTTTTTTTTAAAATGTGTTCCTTGGTGTATTCATTTGATTCGAAATTCGATTTTAAGCCTAATTCACATGTATGGAATGAAATTGTTAAATAAATAAATGCTAAAATTTCCTGTCTGTTCTTCTTACTGTCTAAATACACCACAATTAACGTGGATTTTCTCCATTCATTTCTTAATGTCTGTCCATATATCTGCAGAACCAAGCACCAAATCCATCCAGAACATCTTATCACAAGCATCTATTGAATAGGGTGCAAACACAAGAAAAACAAGATTTGTAATGCAGCCTATTATTTAATTATTATAATTAGCGTTAGTAATCTTATAATTGATATTAATCAACTAACAATCTTATAATCAACTAATTTTTCTTTTTCTTTTTTTTTTGTATATTCAATTAGTTAATTTTAAAAAGGCTAGTCAAATAATTAGCCTGATCAGGCTGTTGGGATCTAGGTTTATTTATTTATGCCTATAGCCTATTTTAAATATTCTCTTTATTGATAGCATGAGGCTTTTCCTACAATCGCTATAGCCTATACCTTCATACGTACAAATACAATTTGTTATAAAAGTCAGTTTATAAAGGCAAAAGCAAAAACAGGAAGTGGAAATGAGCGCATGAGTGGTATCTGCTCCCATCTACTGGGAGCCCATTCTCATTCTCATTTTGACCATGCTTCAACATCTCACGCTTTAGGCACCCTTTAGCGTCAGTTACATGACGCGATCCTCAGCCCATTCTCACTCCCAAGGCGTCACCACCCACCTTGGGAAGCATTTGGACATGCTTCAATATCTGACGCTTTAGGCGCCCTTTAGCGTCAGTTAGATGACGCCCTAGGATCGCGTGTACCCTACCCCCACACCTAAACCTAACCGCGTCCTCTAACTGACGCTTTCCTTTAGCGTCAGTTAAATGACGCCGTAGGATCGCGTCATGAAAGTGACGCTAAAGGGCGCCTAAAACGTCAAATATTGAAGCATGGTCAAAGGTGACGCCTTGGGGTGAGAATGCGTTGCGATCCTAGGACGTCATCTAACTGACGCTAAAGGTGACGTCATAGATGACGCGTCTAAAGCCTGTTTTATGCTTCTGCGTCGAATCGACGGCGTACCCCCGCAGACACCTATCCGTCGACGCGAACCCCTCTCCGACCCCTCCGCCGTAGCTCGACGTGCACCTCCAAAAATTTGTAACTACGCGTCGAGGCGACGCAGACAGCAAGGGCTTTGATTGGTCAGATTAAACATAATTTCAGGAGTGTAGCTTTTCCGATTTCCCCCTCCTGTTATAGCGCTATTTTTAACATTTGCACCCTCGTTCTTTTAATTATAACACTCTTAAAGAAAGTAACGTTAAATAAAGAATTAAACTAAAAATAAACTGTTTTTTTATTTCATTGTTAATATATGTCTATATTCTTTTCAATCAATAAATCAACGTTTGTTTTGAAACGCAGTTTGTTGTTTATTTTCAATACAATGTTCACGGTTTCATCATTGATAATACAGTACTAACCAAGTCTGCCACTGGACACATTATCCTTCCATAGCACAGTTCCATGTGGAGACTGAAAAAATCCTTCAAGTCATTCCGAACAGCTATCGTTATGGCAGCTCGGGTGGAACCTTTATTTTACTGTCTATGGGTGGAACGGGCCCTGGACATCCGTGTTGATTCTGTGGGGATAAAGTTTTGTGTCGTCTTGTTATTCAACGTCGATTAGCTCCAGCTGGCAGCTGAAACAACATTATCTCTCTTTCGCTCGCGGCGCACGGAACCAAAGAGATTCGCGAACCCCCCTAGCGTTCTAGCGGCGAAATGCACCGCGAAGCACCACAACCTCAAGCAGAAGTATAAAACGGCCACGACGCCGTAGTAGTGACGACGTAGCTACGCCGTGGAGTTGACGCGGAAGCATAATGTGGCCTTAACCCTAACCCTACCCCAGACCTAAACCTAACCGCGTCATTTAACTGAGGCTTTACCTTTAGCGTCAGGTAGATGATACCCTAGGGTCGCGTCATGTAACTGACGCTAAAGGGTTCCTAAAGTGTCAGATATTGTCCAAGTGTCTAATAAGCAATGATGGGAATAACGGTGTTATAAATAAACGGCATTACTAACGGCGTTATCTTTCTCAGTAACGATCTACTCAGAACACCCTAGCAACAGACAAGGAACACCATAACAACAAGCAGACACTGTTACCTGCCTAGCAACACCCTAACAACCACCCTGAATGACTAAAGTTTTCTAGACAGCCGTTATTTTTCTAGCTGTCTTTGCTTTTAGGCCAGTACACATTAGGAACAAATAACTATAATGATACGGACAGTTCTAAATATAAAAGAATAGCAGAGTCCACATCACAACTAAAACAGACCAGAGAAATATTGTTGGAATCACTTTCAGATTTTTTTTTTTATTATTTATTTTTTGGAGAACAATCAGAAACCATCCTGCTTTAAAGAGCTTGAGTATTTAAAGTGGCAGGCAACAAAACTGGACAGAAGTCTAAATAAACAGAATGAAATCTTCCGATGGTTTGGAAGATAACATAGTTATCTTTATCTGTATTGTTCTTAGTGTGAACGGGACTTAAACATGTTGTTTTTGCATGCTCATTGCATTGGTTGCCTGAGCTGCTGGATGTTCTGGAATTTAATAGACGCAGACATGGCTGCTATCATGGAGACAGATACAAACTATGAGAGATAAAGACTGCACCAGACCCCTGAGGGAAAGAGAGACAGCAGCCCTCAGGGCAAGAAACCGCGATCATTGTGAAATAACCACAGGGGACGTGTCTTCACTCCTACACACACACTCACACCGAGGTCAACCCACCACAAAAACCCTCTCCCTCTTTTCAAAACTGCCACATTGCTCAGGTCTTTTATGACTCGGAAGATCAAGACTAAACACAACAGCCAAACAATAGTTTTAGCTGAGTAAAGAAACAAGTGCTATAATAGTTTTTATCATGAGACATATTTTGAAATCCAGAACATCCACAAAGACACAAATGTGTATGTGCATGTCATACACCATTATGAATTGTCAAAAAAAAATACAGCATTGTTAGTTTTACTATTAAATAAATACATTATATTGTTTATTAATATTTCAAAGTAGCTTTTACTTTTAAATTTCAGTTTTCATTTTAATTTTAGTTGTAGTTTTTCAGCTAAAAAAAAAAAACATACTTGTGCATAAGAACTCATCATTTATAAAAGCATTTAAATGCAAATAAAAGGTTCGCTTTTCTGCTGAACCGCTTCCCCTTCTGAACAAGGTTTTCGAGAAAAAAAAAAAAACGTTTTTAACAAACTGAGGCACGAGTCAAAAGTGGTCTGTGGTAAATCAACATCATGCCACAGGTGCCATTGATAGAGTTGAACTTGTTTAGAACCCAGAAGATTGCTTTAATAATGACTATCTGTGAGAATCAACTACTTTTTAATTAGGCAAGTTGAATGAACTTAATTACTTAAAAAACAATTGATGTAAGGGTGAGTAATCATAATGCTCCTTGAAATCGAGTTAAAGTAAATTCCATCAAGCTTTCTGGAATTAAATCTACTAAATGACAGCTTACCTGTCTAATTTCCAATACCAGATAAGATGTCTACCTAACTCTAAATGCATTCGTGCCTGTTCTGAGAGCATTTCCTCATGCTGTTGAATATGGAGGCAGAGCTTAACCCCCTCAGACCTGAATTATGTTTCAGGTTTCTGAAAAATATAAAAGTACATTTTCTCAGCTCATTAGGTTTCTATAAATTAAAACAAATGAAAAAAAAATTATATAATTGCTTTCATTGTGATTTTTTTGTCCATTCCAATGGACATCAGGTCAAAACAGGTGTACTTCCCAAAAATGTACCAACATGAAATAAATTAATAAACATAAAATTTGTTGGTCTATACTTTTTCAAGGTCAAAAAAATTCCAGCAGTATACCATTTCAACTATAATTTTGAGGTTTTTGTTTTACAGATTGCACATTGTTTGTAACAAACTAAATATATTCGAATCAATCAATCTGGTCATATTAGAGTCATTTTCTGTGTGCATCTTTCTTTTTTAAAACAAAAATTTGAACATTATAACATTACAACTTTAATCGTAAGGTTTTTCCTTTATATTGCACATTTGTTTATTCATTACAAAACAAACCTAGGAATCAATCAATACATTCATGTTAGAGTCATTTCCTGTGTGCATCCTGTGTTTTCTTGTATTTTTGGAGTACTGGCAGGACGGTTGCCAGCAAGTCACTGTATTTCGATTTCCAGTAACTCTAGCTAGTCCAAAGCCGAAAAAAAGGTCCATTCCAGCGTAGGGTCGTACAGACGTGGGTTGGCGGCTGAACGCGCCGGCCCCCCGAAATTTTTGGGGGACCGGCCGATGGCACCCCCGGGCCTCGCCGAATGGGGTGAGGCAGGTGGTCGGGTTGGGCACGGGAGGAGCCGAAGTTTCGGAAACTCTGAGGCAGTTCCGCAAAGGCCCCCTCTGTGGAGCCACCTTCGAAACGTCCCACGAACTCACTACTCGTCCGACTGACCACCGCTTCCACCGGGCGTCCGGCACCCCTGTCAACTTTTTCGGTGCAAAAAAAAAAGTTTATCTCATCTTCTTGAAACTATGGATTCTGATAGAAGGCCATGAGACTTAGACCTGAGTGCAAAAATGGAGTCTCTAGACCCTTCAAGAGCTGAGATATGGACATCCCACATTGCATTTATGCCATTATAAATATCTCAACATCTCAGCTCTGGAAGGGTCTAGAGCCTCCATTTTTGCACTCAGGTCTAAGTCACATGGCCCTCTATCAGAATCCTGAGTTTCGAGAAGATTATAGAAACTCAAAATGTCGACACGAAAAAATGTTGACTTTTTCGGTGCAAAAAAAAAGTTTCTCTGATCTTCTTGAAACTCTGGATTCTGATAGAGGGCCATGAGACTTAGACCTGAGTGCAAAAATTGAGTCTCTAGACCCTTCCTGAGCTGAGATATTGAGATAACATGTAGCCTTTATGCCATTATAAAAATAGTGGGTTCATGGACGGTGGAATTATGGGATGGCGCTTGGTGCCACAGACTCAGGGGGCCCCCCTGAGTGCAGTAAAATAGTTTTTGTCATGACAGGAACTTTAATTAAAATGTCCAAAAATTACAACACCCAAATCCCCATTCAATAGATTGCAGGAGGGCTACGTGGGATCTCAATAACTTTGCTCAGGAAGTGTCTCGAGACTCCATTTTTGCACTCAGGTCTAAGTCTCGTGGCCCTCTATCAGAATCCAGAGTTTTGAGAAGAGTGGAGAAACTTATTTTTTTGCACCAAAATTTTTTTTTTGTTTTGTTCTGATATTCTTGAAACTCTGGATTCTGATAGAGGGCCATGAGACTTAGACCTGAGTGCAAAAATGGAGGCTCTAGACCCTTCCAGAGCTGAGATATTTATAATTCTACCAGAAAGACACAGGAGATACGTTGAAAGCAGAATACATTTATTGACAGCTCAGCAAGCATAAATTTATGAGTTATTTGGCGTAGGGCCCGTCCTTAGCGAGCAAAGCAAGGTTAGCCGAATCTGCATGTCCCGCCTAAGATAAAGGCAGGGGCGCAGCCGACCCCCTGGAGGTAAGGAAGATTCTATCCCGTTGGTGGTTATGGGGAGGATGGAGGAGAAGGTACCATCTTGGTGGTGGCTGGGGAGGATGGAGGTGAATGGCAGCGTCAGCATCTGCGAACTCAGACAAGTGTAAGTACCAATCTTTTATACTATGACTGTTAACACCTGATTGGTTAGTAATGAGGTAATACATGACGCGCTGATTGATTCTTCCTGACAGAACTTAAGCTAAAGCTTTCATTGGCATAAATGCTACGTGGGATCTCAATATCACAGCTCTGGAAGGGTCTAGAGACTCCATTTTCCACTCAGGTATAAGTCTCATGGCCCTCTATCAGAATCCAAAGTTTTGAGAAGATTGGAGAAACTTATTTTTTTTGCACCGAAAAAAAAAACGAAAGGGATACCACTGTCGTTTTTTTTGGGGGGTCGAAATTTTGAGTTTCTCTGATCTTCTTGAAACTCTGGATTCTGATAGAGGGCCATGAGACTTGGACCTGAGTGCAAAAATGGAGGCTCTAGACCCTTCCAGAACTGAGATATTGAGATTTTTATAGTGGCTTAAAAGCTACGTGGGATCTCAATATCTCAGCTCTGGAAGGGTCTAGAGACTCCATTTTTGTCTCATGGCCCTCTATCAGAATCCAGAGTTTTGATAAGATTGGAGAAACTTATTTTTTCGCACCGAAAAAAAAAAACGAAAGGGGTACCACTGTCATTTTTTTGGGGGGGGTCGAAATTTTGAGTTTCTCTGATCTTCTCAAAACTCTTGATTCTGATAGAGGGCCATGAGACTTAGACCTGAGTAGAAAAATGGAGTCTCTAGACCCTTCCAGAGCTGAGATATTGAGATTTTTATAGTGGCATTAAAGCTACGTGGGATCTCAATATATCAGCTCTGGAAGGGTCTAGAGACTCCATTTTTGCACTCAGGTATAAGTCTCATGGCCCTCTATCAGAATACAGAGTTTTGAGAAGATTGGAGAAACTTATTTTTTCGCATCGGAAAAAAAAAAACGAAAGGGGTACCACTGTCTTTTTTTGGGGGGGTCGAAATTTTGAGTTTCTCTGATCTTCTTGAAACTCTGGATTCTGATAGAGGGCCATGAAACTTAGACCTGAGTGCAAAAATGGAGGCTCTAGACCCTTCCAGAGCTGAGATATTTATAATTCTACCAGAAAGACACAGGAGATACGTTGAAAAGCAGAATACATTTATTGACAGCTCAGCAAGCATAAATTTGTGAGTTCTTTGGCGTAGGCCCCGTCCTTAGCGAGCAAAGCGAGGTTAGCCGAATCTGCATGTCCCGCCTGAGATGAAGGCAGGGGCGCAGCCGACCCCCTGGAGGTAAGGAAGGGTTCTATCCCGTTGGTGGTTATGGGGAGGATGGAGGGGAAGGTACCATCTTGGTGGTGGTTGGGGAGGATGGAGGTCTCCTGGCCCTCTATCAGAATCCAGAGTTTTGAGAAGATTGGAGAAACTTCATTTTTCGCCCGAAAAAAAAAAATACTAAAGGGGTACCACTGTCGTTTTTTTTTCGGGTCGAATTTTTGAGTTTCGATATCTCAGGTCTGGAAGGGTCTAGAGCCTCCATTTTTGCACTCAGGTTTATGTCTCATGGCCCTCTATCAGAATCCAGAGTTTTGAGAAGATTGGAGAAACTTCATTTTTCGCCCAAAAAAAAAAAAAACTAAAGGGGTACCACTGTCGTTTTTTTTTTTCGGGTCGAATTTTTGAGTTTCGATATCTCAGCTCTGGAAGGGTCTAGAGCCTCAATTTTTGCACTCAGGTTTATATCTCATGGCCCTCTATCAGAATCCAGAGTTTTGAGAAGATTGGAGAAACTTCGTTTTTCGCCTGAAAAAAAAACGAAAGGGGTACCACTGTCGTTTTTTTTTTCGGGTCGAATTTTTTAGTTTCGATATCTCAGCTCTGGAAGGGTCTAGAGCCTCAATTTTTGCACTCAGGTTTATGTCTCCTGGCCCTCTATCAGAATCCAGAGTTTTGAGAAGATTCGAGAAACTTCATTTTTCGCCCGAAAAAAAACCGAAAGGGGTACCACTGTTGTTGTTTTTTTTTCGGGCTGAATTTTTGAGTTTCGATATCTCAGCTCTGGAAGGGTCTAGAGCCTCCATTTTTAAACTAAGGTTTATGTCTCCTGGCCCTCTATCAGAATCCAGAGTTTTGAGAAGATTGGAGAAACTTAATTTTTCGCCCGAAAAAAAAACGAAAGGGGTACCACTGTCGGTTTTTTTTTCGGGTCGAATTTTTGAGTTTCGATATCTCAGCTCTGGAAGGGTCTAGAGCCTCAATTTTTGCACTCAGGTTTATGTCTCATGGCCCTCTATCAGAATCCAGAGTTTTGAGAAGATTAGAGAAACTTCATTTTTCGCCCAAAAAAAAAAACGAAAGGGGTACACTCTCGGTTTTTTTTTTCGGGTCATATTTTTGAGTTTCGATATCACAGCTCTGGAAGGGTCTAGAGCCTCCATTTTGCACTCAGGTCTAAGTCTCATGGCCCTCTATCAGAATCCAGAGTTTTGGGAAGATTGGAGAAACTTAATTTTTCGTCCAAAAAAAAAACGTAAGGGGTACCACTGTCATTTTTTTTTTGGGCCGAATTTTTGAGTTTCGATATCTCAGCTCTGGAAGGGGCTAGAGCCTCCATTTTTGCACTCAGGTCTAAGTCTCATGGCCCTCTATCAGAATAAAGAGTTTTGGGAAGATTGGAGAAACTTAGTTTTTCGCCCAAAAAAAAAAAAACGTAAGGGGTACAACTGTCGTTTTTTTTTCGGGCAGAATTTTTGAGTTTCGATATCTCAGCTCTGGAAGGGGCAAGAGCCTCCATTTTTGCACTCAGGTCTAAGTCTCATGGCCCTCTATCAGAATCCAGAGTTTTGGGAAGATTGGAGAAACTTAATTTTTCACCCAAAAAAAAAAACGTAAGGGGTACCACTGTCGTTTTTTTTTTTCGGGCCGAATTTTTGAGTTTCGATATCTCAGCTCTGGAAGGGGCTAGAGCCTCCATTTTTGCACTCAGGTCTAAGTCTCATGGCACTTTATCAGAATCCAGAGTTTTGGGAAGATTGGAGAAACTTATTTTTTCACCCAAAAAAAAAAAACGTAAGGGGTACCACTGTCGTTTTTTTTTCGGGCCGAATTTTTGAGTTTCGATATCTCAGCTCTGGAAGGGTCTAGAGCCTCAATTTTTGCACTCAGGTTTATATCTCATGGCCCTCTATCAGAATCCAGAGTTTTGAGAAGATTGGAGAAACTTCGTTTTTCGCCCGAAAAAAAAACGAAAGGGGTACCACTGTCGTTTTTTTTTTCGGGTCGAATTTTTTAGTTTCGATATCTCAGCTCTGGAAGGGTCTAGAGCCTCAATTTTTGCTCTCAGGTTTATGTCTCCTGGCCCTCTATCAGAATCCAGAGTTTTGAGAAGATTCGAGAAACTTCATTTTTCGCCCGAAAAAAAACCGAAAGGGGTACCACTGTTGTTTTTTTTTTTCGGGCTGAATTTTTGAGTTTCGATATCTCAGCTCTGGAAGGGTCTAGAGCCTCCATTTTTAAACTAAGGTTTATGTCTCCTGGCCCTCTATCAGAATCCAGAGTTTTGAGAAGATTGGAGAAACTTAATTTTTCGCCCGAAAAAAAAACGAAAGGGGTACCACTGTCGGTTTTTTTTTTCGGGTCGAATTTTTGAGTTTCGATATCTCAGCTCTGGAAGGGTCTAGAGCCTCAATTTTTGCACTCAGGTTTATTTCTCATGGCCCTCTATCAGAATCCAGAGTTTTGAGAAGATTAGAGAAACTTCATTTTTCGCCCAAAAAAAAAAACGAAAGGGGTACACTCTCGGTTTTTTTTTTCGGGTCATATTTTTGAGTTTCGATATCACAGCTCTGGAAGGGTCTAGAGCCTCCATTTTGCACTCAGGTCTAAGTCTCATGGCCCTCTATCAGAATCCAGAGTTTTGAGAAGATCGGAGAAACTTCATTTTTCGCCCAAAAAAAAAACGTAAGGGGTACCACTGTCGTTTTTTTTTTTCGGGCCGAATTTTCGAGTTTCGATATCTCAGCTCTGGAAGGGGCTAGAGCCTCCATTTTTGCACTCAGGTCTAAGTCTCATGGCCCTCTATCAGAATCCAGAGTTTTGGGAAGATTGGAGAAACTTAATTTTTTGTCCAAAAAAAAAAACGTAAGGGGTACCACTGTCATTTTTTTTTTGGGCCGAATTTTTGAGTTTCGATATCTCAGCTCTGGAAGGGGCTAGAGCCTCCATTTTTGCACTCAGGTCTAAGTCTCATGGCCCTCTATCAGAATAAAGAGTTTTGGGAAGATTGGAGAAACTTAGTTTTTCGCCCAAAAAAAAAAAAAACGTAAGGGGTACAACTGTCGTTTTTTTTTCGGGCAGAATTTTTGAGTTTCGATATCTCAGCTCTGGAAGGGGCAAGAGCCTCCATTTTTGCACTCAGGTCTAAGTCTCATGGCACTCTATCAGAATCCAGAGTTTTGGGAAGATTGGAGAAACTTAATTTTTCGTCCAAAAAAAAAACGTAAGGGGTACCACTGTCGTTTTTTTTTCGAGCCGAATTTTTGAGTTTCGATATCTCAGCTCTGGAAGGGGCTAGAGCCTCCATTTTTGCACTCAGGTCTAAGTCTCATGGCCCTCTATCAGAATCCAGAGTTTTGGGAAGATTGGAGAAACTTAATTTTTCGTCCAAAAAAAAAAAACGTAAGGGGTACCACTGTCATTTTTTTTTCGGGCCGAATTTTTGAGTTTCGATATCTCAGCTCTGGAAGGGGCTAGAGCCTCCATTTTTGCACTCAGGTCTAAGTCTCATGGCCCTCTATCAGAATCCAGAGTTTTGGGAAGATTGGATAAACTTAATTTTTCAACCAAAAAAAAAACGTAAGGGGTACCACTGTCGTTTTTTTTTTCGGGCCGAATTTTTGAGTTTCAATATCTCAGCTCTGGAAGGGGCTAGAGCCTCCATTTTTGCACTCAGGTCTAAGTCTCATGGCACTCTATCAGAATCCAGAGTTTTGGGAAGATTGGAGAAACTTAATTTTTCGCCCAAAAAAAAAAACGTAAGGGGTACCACTGTCATTTTTTTTTTCGGGCCGAATTTTTGAGTTTCGATATCTCAGCTCTAGAAGGGGCTAGAGCCTCCAATTTTGCACTCAGGTCTAAGTCTCATGGCACTCTATCAGAATCCAGAGTTTTGGGAAGATTGGAGAAACTTAATTTTTGCCCGAAAAAAAAAACGTAAGGGGTACCACTGTCGTTTTTTTTTTCGGGCCGAATTTTTGAGTTTCGATATCTCAGCTCTGGAAGGGGCTAGAGCCTCCATTTTTGCACTCAGGTCTAAGTCTCATGGCCCTCTATCAGAATCCAGAGTTTTGTGAAGATTGGATAAACTTAATTTTTCGCCCAAAAAAAAAACGTAAGGGGTACCACTGTCGTTTTTTTTTTCGGGCCGAATTTTTGAGTTTCGATATCTCAGCTCTGGAAGGGGCTAGAGCCTCCATTTTTGCACTCAGGTCTAAGTCTCATGGCCCTCTATCAGAATCCAGAGTTTTGGGAAGATTGGAGAAACTTAATTTTTCGCCCAAAAAAAAAAAACGTAAGGGGTACCACTGTCATTTTTTTTTCGGGCCGAATTTTTGAGTTTCGATATCTCAGCTCTGGAAGGGGCTAGAGCCTCCATTTTTGCACTCAGGTCTAAGTCTCATGGCCCTCTATCAGAATCCAGAGTTTTGGGAAGATTGGAGAAACTTAATTTTTCACCCAAAAAAAAAAACGTAAGGGGTACCACTGTCGTTTTTTTTTTTCGGGCCGAATTTTTGAGTTTCGATATCTCAGCTCTGGAAGGGGCTAGAGCCTCCATTTTTGCACTCAGGTCTAAGTCTCATGGCACTTTATCAGAATCCAGAGTTTTGGGAAGATTGGAGAAACTTATTTTTTCACCCACAAAAAAAAAAACGTAAGGGGTACCACTGTCGGTTTTTTTTCGGGCCGAATTTTTGAGTTTCGATATCTCAGCTCTGGAAGGGGCTAGAGCCTCCATTTTTGCACTCAGGTCTAAGTCTCATGGCCCTCTATCAGAATTTGGGAAGATTGGATAAACTTAATTTTTCGCCCAAAAAAAAACCGTAAGGGGTACCACTGTCGTTTTTTTTTCGGGCCTAATTTTTGAGTTTCGATATCTCAGCTCTGGAAGGGGCTAGAGCCTCCATTTTTGCACTCAGGTCTAAGTCTCATGGCCCTCTATCAGAATTTGGGAAGATTGGAGAAACTTAATTTTTCGCCCAAAAAAAAACCCTAAGGGGTACCACTGTCGTTTTTTTTTTTTTGGGCCTAATTTTTGAGTTTCGATATCTCAGCTCTGGAAGGGGCTAGAGCCTCCATTTTTGCACTCAGGTCTAAGTCTCATGGCCCTCTATCAGAATCCAGAGTTTTGGGAAGATTGGAGAAACTTAATTTTTCGCCCAAAAAAAAAAAACGTAAGGGGTACCACTGTCGTTTTTTTTTCGGGCCGAATTTTTGAGTTTCGATATCTCAGCTCTGAAAGGGGCTAGAGCCTCCATTTTTGCACTCAGGTCTAAGTCTCATGGCCCTCTATCAGAATTTGGGAAGATTGGAGAAACTTAATTTTTCGCCCAAAAAAAAAAAACCTAAGGGGTACCACTGTCGTTTTTTTTTTCGGGCCTAATTTTTGAGTTTCGATATCTCAGCTCTGGAAGGGGCTAGAGCCTCCATTTTTGCACTCAGGTCTAAGTCTCATGGCCCTCTATCAGAATTTGGGAAGATTGGAGAAACTTAATTTTTCGCCCCAAAAAAAACCGTAAGGGGTACCACTGTCGTTTTTTTTTTTTTCGGGCCTAATTTTTGAGTTTCGATATCTCAGCTCTGGAAGGGGCTAGAGCCTCCATTTTTGCACTCAGGTCTAAGTCTCATGGCCCTCTATCAGAATTTGGGAAGATTGGAGAAACTTAATTTTTCGCCCCCAAAAAAAAACGTAAGGGGTACCACTGTCGTTTTTTTTTTCGGGCCTAATTTTTGAGTTTCGATATCTCAGCTCTGGAAGGGGCTAGAGCCTCCATTTTTGCACTCAAGTCTAAGTCTCATGGCCCTCTATCAGAATTTGGGAAGATTGGAGAAACTTAATTTTTCGCCCAAAAAAAAAACCTAAGGGGTACCACTGTCGTTTTTTTTTTCGGGCCTAATTTTTGAGTTTCGATATCTCAGCTCTGGAAGGGGCTAGAGCCTCCATTTTTGCACTCAGATCTAAGTCTCATGGCCCTCTATCAGAATTTGGGAAGTTTGGAGAAACTTAATTTTTCGCCCAAAAAAAAAACGTAAGGGGTACCACTGTCGTTTTTTTTTTCGGGCCTAATTTTTGAGTTTCGATATCTTAGCTCTGGAAGGGGCTAGAGCCTCAATTTTTGCACTCAAGTCTAAGTCTCATGGCCCTCTATCAGAATTTGGGAAGATTGGAAAAACTTAATTTTTCGCCCCAAAAAAAAAAACGTAAGGGGTACCACTGTCGTTTTTTTTTCGGGCCTAATTTTTGAGTTTCTATATCTCAGCTCTGGAAGGGGCTAGAGCCTCCATTTTTGCACTCAAGTCTAAGTCTCATGGCCCTCTATCAGAATTTGGGAAGATTGGAGAAACTTAATTTTTCGCCCAAAAAAAAAACGTAAGGGGTACCACTGTTGTTTTTTTTTTCGGGCCTAATTTTTGAGTTTCGATATCTCAGCTCTGGAAGGGGCTAGAGCCTCCATTTTTGCACTCAAGTCTAAGTCTCATGGCCTTCTATCAGAATTTGGGAAGATTGGAGAAACTTAATTTTTCGCCCAAAAAAAAAAACCTAAGGGGTACCACTGTCGTTTTTTTTTTCGGGCCTAATTTTTGAGTTTCGATATCTCAGCTCTGGAAGGGGCTAGAGCCTCCATTTTTGCACTCAGATCTAAGTCTCATGGCCCTCTATCAGAATTTGGGAAGATTGGAGAAACTTAATTTTTTGCCCAAAAAAAAAACGTAAGGGGTACCACTGTCGTTTTTTTTTCAGGCCTAATTTTTGAGTTTCGATATCTCAGCTCTGGAAGGGGCTAGAGCCTCCATTTTTGCACTCAGGTCTAAGTCTCATGGCCCTCTATCAGAATTTGGGAAGATTGGAGAAACTTAATTTTTCGCCCAAAAAAAAAAACGTAAGGGGTACCACTGTCGTTTTTTTTTTTCGGGCCTAATTTTTGAGTTTCGATATCTCAGCTCTGGAAGGGGCTAGAGCCTCCATTTTTGCACTCAAGTCAAAGTCTCATGGCCCTCTATCAGAATTTGGGAAGATTGGAAAAACTTAATTTTTCGCCCAAAAAAAAAAACCGTAAGGGGTACCACTGTCGTTTTTTTTTCGGGCCTAATTTTTGAGTTTCGATATCTCAGCTCTGGAAGGGGCTTAGAGCCTCCATTTTTGCACTCAGGTCTAAGTCTCATGGCCCTCTATCAGAATTTGGGAAGATTGGAGAAACTTAATTTTTCGCCCAAAAAAAAAACGTAAGGGGTACCACTGTGGTTTTTTTTTTTCGGGCCTAATTTTCGAGTTTCGATATCTCAGCTCTGGAAGGGGCTAGAGCCTCCATTTTTGCACTCAAGTCTAAGTCTCATGGCCCTCTATAAGAATTTGGGAAGATTGGAGAAACTTAATTTTTCGCCCAAAAAAAAAAACCTAAGGGGTACCACTGTCGTTTTTTTTTCGGGCCTAATTTTTGAGTTTCGATATCTCAGCTCTGGAAGGGGCTAGAGCCTCCATTTTTGCACTCAGGTCTAAGTCTCATGGCCCTCTATCAGAATTTGGGAAGATTGGAGAAACTTAATTTTTCGCCCAAAAAAAAAACCTAAGGGGTACCACTGTCGTTTTTTTTTTCGGGCCTAATTTTTGAGTTTCGATATCTCAGCTCTGGAAGGGGCTAGAGCCTCCATTTTTGCACTCAGGTCTAAGTCTCATGGCCCTCTATCAGAATTTGGGAAGATTTGAGAAATTTAATTTTTCGCCCAAAAAAAAAAAACGTAAGGGGTACCACTGTCGTTTTTTTTTTCGGGCCTAATTTTTGAGTTTCGATATCTCAGCTCTGGAAGGGGCTAGAGCCTCCATTTTTGCGCTCAGTTCTAAGTCTCATGGCCCTCTATCAGAATTTGGGAAGATTGGAGAAACTTAATTTTTCGCCCAAAAAAAAAAACGTAAGGGGTACCACTGTCGTTTTTTTTTTCTGGCCTAATTTTTGAGTTTCGATATCTCAGCTCTAGAAGGGGCTAGAGCCTCCATTTTTGCACTCAGGTCTAAGTCTCATGGCCCTCTATCAGAATCCAGAGTTTTGGGAAGATTGGAGAAACTTAATTTTTCGCCCAAAAAAAAAAACGTAAGGGGTACCACTGTCATTTTTTTTTTCGGGCCGAATTTTTGAGTTTCGATATCTCAGCTCTGGAAGGGGCTAGAGCCTCCATTTTTGCACTCAGGTTTAAGTCTTATGGCACTATATCAGAATCCAGAGTTTTGGGAAGATTGGAGAAACTTAATTTTTCGCCCGAAAAAAAAAACGTAAGGGGTACCACTGTCGTTTTTTTTTTCGGGCCGAATTTTTGAGTTTCGATATCTCAGCTCTGGAAGGGGCTAGAGCCTCCATTTTGCACTCAGGTCTAAGTCTCATGGCCCTCTATCAGAATCCAGAGTTTTGTGAAGATTGGATAAACTTAATTTTTCGCCCAAAAAAAAAAACGTAAGGGGTACCACTGTCATTTTTTTTTCGGGCCGAATTTTTGAGTTTCGATATCTCAGCTCTGGAAGGGGCTAGAGCCTCCATTTTTGCACTCAGGTCTAAGTCTCATGGCCCTCTATCAGAATCCAGAGTTTTGGGAAGATTGGAGAAACTTAATTTTTCACCCAAAAAAAAAAACGTAAGGGGTACCACTGTCGTTTTTTTTTCGGGCCGAATTTTTGAGTTTCGATATCTCAGCTCTGGAAGGGGCTAGAGCCTCCATTTTTGCACTCAGGTCTAAGTCTCATGGCACTCTATCAGAATCCAGAGTTTTGGGAAGATTGGAGAAACTTATTTTTTCACCCACAAAAAAAAAACGTAATGGGTACCACTGTCGTTTTTTTTTCGGGCCGAATTTTTGAGTTTCGATATCTCAGCTCTGGAAGGGGCTAGAGCCTCCATTTTTGCACTCAGGTCTAAGTCTCATGGCCCTCTATCAGAATCCAGAGTTTTGGGAAGATTGGAGAAACTTAATTTTTCGTCCAAAAAAAAAACGTAAGGGGTACCACTGTCATTTTTTTTTTCGAGCCGAATTTTTGAGTTTCGATATCTCAGCTCTGGAAGGGGCTAGAGCCTCCATTTTTGCACTCAGGTCTAAGTCTCATGGCCCTCTATCAGAATCCAGAGTTTTGGGAAGATTGGAGAAACTTAATTTTTCGCCCAAAAAAAAAAACGTAAGGGGTACCACTGTCATTTTTTTTTCGGGCCGAATTTTTGAGTTTCGATATCTCAGCTCTGGAAGGGGCTAGAGCCTCCATTTTTGCACTCAGGTCTAAGTCTCATGGCACTCTATCAGAATCCAGAGTTTTGGGAAGATTGGAGAAACTTATTTTTTCACCCACAAAAAAAAAACGTAAGGGGTACCACTGTCGTTTTTTTTTCGGGCCGAATTTTTGAGTTTCGATATCTCAGCTCTGGAAGGGGCTAGAGCCTCCATTTTTGCACTCAGGTCTAAGTCTCATGGCCCTCTATCAGAATTTGGGAAGATTGGAAAAACTTAATTTTTCGCCCAAAAAAAAACCGTAAGGGGTACTACTGTCGTTTTTTTTTCGGGCCTAATTTTTGAGTTTCGATATCTCAGCTCTGGAAGGGGCTAGAGCCTCCATTTTTGCACTCAGGTCTAAGTCTCATGGCCCTCTATCAGAATCCAGAGTTTTGGGAAGATTGGAGAAACTTAATTTTTCGTCCAAAAAAAAAAACGTAAGGGGTACCACTGTCGTTTTTTTTTTCGAGCCGAATTTTTGAGTTTCGATATCTCAGCTCTGGAAGGGGCTAGAGCCTCCATTTTTGCACTCAGGTCTAAGTCTCATGGCCCTCTATCAGAATCCAGAGTTTTGGGAAGATTGGAGAAACTTAATTTTTCGCCCAAAAAAAAAAAACGTAAGGGGTACCACTGTCGTTTTTTTTTTTCGGGCCGAATTTTTGAGTTTCGATATCTCAGCTCTGGAAGGGGCTAGAGCCTCCATTTTTGCACTCAGGTCTAAGTCTCATGGCACTCTATCAGAATCCAGAGTTTTGGGAAGATTGGAGAAACTTATTTTTTCACCCACAAAAAAAAAACGTAAGGGGTACCACTGTCGTTTTTTTTTCGGGCCGAATTTTTGAGTTTCGATATCTCAGCTCTGGAAGGGGCTAGAGCCTCCATTTTTGCACTCAGGTCTAAGTCTCATGGCCCTCTATCAGAATTTGGGAAGATTGGAAAAACTTAATTTTTCGCCCAAAAAAAAAACCGTAAGGGGTACCACTGTCGTTTTTTTTTCGGGCCTAATTTTTGAGTTTCGATATCTCAGCTCTGGAAGGGGCTAGAGCCTCCATTTTGCACTCAGGTCTAAGTCTCATGGCCCTCTATCAGAATCCAGAGTTTTGTGAAGATTGGATAAACTTAATTTTTCGCCCAAAAAAAAAAACGTAAGGGGTACCACTGTCGTTTTTTTTTCGGGCCGAATTTTTGAGTTTCGATATCTCAGCTCTGGAAGGGGCTAGAGCCTCCATTTTTGCACTCAGGTCTAAGTCTCATGGCCCTCTATCAGAATCCAGAGTTTTGGGAAGATTGGAGAAACTTAATTTTTCACCCACAAAAAAAAAACGTAAGGGGTACCACTGTCGTTTTTTTTTCGGGCCGAATTTTTGGGTTTCGATATCTCAGCTCTGGAAGGGGCTAGAGCCTCAATTTTTGCACTCTGGTCTAAGTCTCATGGCCCTCTATCAGAATCCAGAGTTTTGGGAAGATTGGAGAAACTTAATTTTTCGTCCAAAAAAAAAACGTAAGGGGTACCACTGTCGTTTTTTTTTTCGAGCCGAATTTTTGAGTTTCGATATCTCAGCTCTGGAAGGGGCTAGAGCCTCCATTTTTGCACTCAGGTCTAAGTCTCATGGCCCTCTATCAGAATCCAGAGTTTTGGGAAGATTGGAGAAACTTAATTTTTCGCCCAAAAAAAAAAAACGTAAGGGGTACCACTGTCATTTTTTTTTCGGGCCGAATTTTTGAGTTTCGATATCTCAGCTCTGGAAGGGGCTAGAGCCTCCATTTTTGCACTCAGGTCTAAGTCTCATGGCCCTCTATCAGAATCCAGAGTTTTGGGAAGATTGGAGAAACTTAATTTTTCACCCAAAAAAAAAAACGTAAGGGGTACCACTGTCGTTTTTTTTTTCGGGCCTAATTTTTGAGTTTCGATATCTCAGCTCTGGAAGGGGCTAGAGCCTCCATTTTTGCACTCAAGTCTAAGTCTCATGGCCCTCTATCAGAATTTGGGAAGATTGGAGAAACTTATTTTTTCGCCCAAAAAAAAAAACCTAAGGGGTACCACTGTCGTTTTTTTTTTCGGGCCTAATTTTTGAGTTTCGATATCTCAGCTCTGGAAGGGGCTAGAGCCTCCATTTTTGCACTCAGATCTAAGTCTCATGGCCCTCTATCAGAATTTGGGAAGTTTGGAGAAACTTAATTTTTCGCCCAAAAAAAAAACGTAAGGGGTACCACTGTCGTTTTTTTTTTTTCGGGCCTAATTTTTGAGTTTCGATATCTTAGCTCTGGAAGGGGCTAGAGCCTCCATTTTTGCACTCAAGTCTAAGTCTCATGGCCCTCTATCAGAATTTGGGAAGATTGGAAAAACTTAATTTTTCGCCCCAAAAAAAAAACGTAAGGGGTACCACTGTCGTTTTTTTTTTCGGGCCTAATTTTTGAGTTTCTATATCTCAGCTCTGGAAGGGGCTAGAGCCTCCATTTTTGCACTCTAGTCTAAGTCTCATGGCCCTCTATCAGAATTTGGGAAGATTGGAGAAACTTAATTTTTCGCCCAAAAAAAAAACGTAAGGGGTACCACTGTCGGTTTTTTTTTTCGGGCCTAATTTTTGAGTTTCGATATCTCAGCTCTGGAAGGGGCTAGAGCCTCCATTTTTGCACTCAAGTCTAAGTCTCATGGCCTTCTATCAGAATTTGGGAAGATTGGAGAAACTTAATTTTTTGCCCAAAAAAAAAAAACCTAAGGGGTACCACTGTCGTTTTTTTTTTTTCGGGCCTAATTTTTGAGTTTCGATATCTCAGCTCTGGAAGGGGCTAGAGCCTCCATTTTTGCACTCAGATCTAAGTCTCATGGCCCTCTATCAGAATTTGGGAAGATTGGAGAAACTTAATTTTTCGCCCAAAAAAAAAACGTAAGGGGTACCACTGTCGTTTTTTTTTCAGGCCTAATTTTTGAGTTTCGATATCTCAGCTCTGGAAGGGGCTAGAGCCTCCATTTTTGCACTCAGGTCTAAGTCTCATGGCCCTCTATAAGAATTTGGGAAGATTGGAGAAACTTAATTTTTCGCCCAAAAAAAAAAACGTAAGGGGTACCACTGTCGTTTTTTTTTTCGGGCCTAATTTTTGAGTTTCGATATCTCAGCTCTGGAAGGGGCTAGAGCCTCCATTTTTGCACTCAGGTCAAAGTCTCATGGCCCTCTATCAGAATTTGGGAAGATTGGAAAAACTTAATTTTTCGCCCAAAAAAAACGTAAGGGGTACCACTGTCGTTTTTTTTTCGGGCCTAATTTTTGAGTTTCGATATCTCAGCTCTGGAAGGGGCTAGAGCCTCCATTTTTGCACTCAGGTCTAAGTCTCATGGCCCTCTATCAGAATTTGGGAAGATTGGAGAAACTTAATTTTTCGCCCAAAAAAAAAAACGTAAGGGGTACCACTGTCGTTTTTTTTTTCTGGCCTAATTTTTGAGTTTCGATATCTCAGCTCTGGAAGGGGCTAGAGCCTCCATTTTTGCACTCAGGTCTAAGTCTCATGGCCCTCTATAAGAATTTGGGAAGATTGGAGAAACTTAATTTTTCGCCCAAAAAAAAAAACGTAAGGGGTACCACTGTCGTTTTTTTTTTCGGGCCTAATTTTTGAGTTTCGATATCTCAGCTCTGGAAGGGGCTAGAGCCTCCATTTTTGCACTCAGGTCTAAGTCTCATGGCCCTCTATCAGAATTTGGGAAGATTGGAGAAACTTAATTTTTCGCCCAAAAAAAAAACGTAAGGGGTACCACTGTCGTTTTTTTTTCGGGCCTAATTTTTGAGTTTCGATATCTCAGCTCTGGAAGGGGCTAGAGCCTCCATTTTTGCACTCATGTCTAAGTCTCATGGCCCTCTATCAGAATTTGGGAAGATTGGAGAAACTTAATTTTTCGCCCAAAAAAAAAAACCTAAGGGGTACCACTGTCGTTTTTTTTTTCGGGCCTAATTTTTGAGTTTCGATATCTCAGCTCTGGAAGGGGCTAGAGCCTCCATTTTTGCACTCAGGTCAAAGTCTCATGGCCCTCTATCAGAATTTGGGAAGATTGGAAAAACTTAATTTTTCGCCCCAAAAAAAACGTAAGGGGTACCACTGTCGTTTTTTTTTTCGGGCCTAATTTTTGAGTTTCGATATCTCAGCTCTGGAAGGGGCTAGAGCCTCCATTTTTGCACTCAGGTCTAAGTCTCATGGCCCTCTATCAGAATTTGGGAAGATTGGAGAAACTTAATTTTTCGCCCAAAAAAAAAACCTAAGGGGTACCACTGTCGTTTTTTTTCGGGCCTAATTTTTGAGTTTCGATATCTCAGCTCTGGAAGGGGCTAGAGCCTCCATTTTTGCACTCAGGTCTAAGTCTCATGGCCCTCTATCAGAATTTGGGAAGATTGAAGAAACTTAATTTTTCGCCCAAAAAAAAAAACGTAAGGGGTACCACTGTCGTTTTTTTTTTTCGGGCCTAATTTTTGAGTTTCGATATCTCAGCTCTGGAAGGGGCTAGAGCCTCCATTTTTGCACTCAAGTCTAAGTCTCATGGCCCTCTATAAGAATTTGGGAAGATTGGAGAAACTTAATTTTTCGCCCAAAAAAAAAACCTAAGGGGTACCACTGTCGTTTTTTTTTCGGGCCTAATTTTTGAGTTTCGATATCTCAGCTCTGGAAGGGGCTAGAGCCTCCATTTTTGCACTCAGGTCTAAGTCTCATGGCCCTCTATCAGAATTTGGGAAGATTGGAGAAACTTAATTTTTTTGCCCAAAAAAAAAACGTAAGGGGTACCACTGTCGTTTTTTTTTTTCGGGCCTAATTTTTGAGTTTCGATATCTCAGCTCTGGAAGGGGCTAGAGCCTCCATTTTTGCACTCAGATCTAAGTCTCATGGCCCTCTATCAGAATTTGGCAAGATTGGAGAAACTTAATTTTTCGCCCAAAAAAAAAAACGTAAGGGGTACCACTGTCGTTTTTTTTTTCGGGCCTAATTTTTTAGTTTCGATATCTCAGCTCTGGAAGGGGCTAGAGCCTCCATTTTTGCACTCAAGTCTAAGTCTCATGGCCCTCTATCAGAATTTGGGAAGATTGGAGAAACTTAATTTTTCGCCCAAAAAAAAAAACCTAAGGGGTACCACTGTCGTTTTTTTTCGGGCCTAATTTTTGAGTTTCGATATCTCAGCTCTGGAAGGGGCTAGAGCCTCCATTTTTGCACTCAGGTCAAAGTCTCATGGCCCTCTATCAGAATTTGGGAAGATTGGAAAAACTTAATTTTTCGCCCAAAAAAAAACGTAAGGGGTACCACTGTCGTTTTTTTTTTCGGGCCTAATTTTTGAGTTTCGATATCTCAGCTCTGGAAGGGGCTAGAGCCTCCATTTTTGCACTCAGGTCTAAGTCTCATGGCCCTCTATCAGAATTTGGGAAGATTGGAGAAACTTAATTTTTCGCCCAAAAAAAAAAACCTAAGGGGTACCACTGTCGTTTTTTTTTTCGGGCCTAATTTTTGAGTTTCGATATCTCAGCTCTGGAAGGGGCTAGAGCCTCCATTTTTGCACTCAGGTCTAAGTCTCATGGCCCTCTATCAGAATTTGGGAAGATTGAAGAAACTTAATTTTTCGCCCAAAAAAAAAACGTAAGGGGTACCACTGTCGTTTTTTTTTTTCTGGCCTAATTTTTGAGTTTCGATATCTCAGCTCTGGAAGGGGCTAGAGCCTCCATTTTTGCACTCAAGTCTAAGTCTCATGGCCCTCTATAAGAATTTGGGAAGATTGGAGAAACTTAATTTTTCGCCCAAAAAAAAAAACCTAAGGGGTACCACTGTCGTTTTTTTTTCGGGCCTAATTTTTGAGTTTCGATATCTCAGCTCTGGAAGGGGCTAGAGCCTCCATTTTTGCACTCAGGTCTAAGTCTCATGGCCCTCTATCAGAATTTGGGAAGATTGGAGAAACTTAATTTTTTGCCCAAAAAAAAAACGTAAGGGGTACCACTGTCGTTTTTTTTTTCGGGCCTAATTTTTGAGTTTCGATATCTCAGCTCTGGAAGGGGCTAGAGCCTCCATTTTTGCACTCAGATCTAAGTCTCATGGCCCTCTATCAGAATTTGGGAAGATTGGAGAAACTTAATTTTTCGCCCAAAAAAAAAACGCAAGGGGTACCACTGTCGTTTTTTTTTCGGGCCTAATTTTTGAGTTTCGATATCTCAGCTCTGGAAGGGGCTAAAGCCTCCATTTTTGCACTCAAGTCTAAGTCTCATGGCCCTCTATCAGAATTTGGGAAGATTGGAGAAACTTAATTTTTCGCCCAAAAAAAAAAACCTAAGGGGTACCACTGTCGTTTTTTTTTTCGGGCCTAATTTTTGAGTTTCGATATCTCAGCTCTGGAAGGGGCTAGAGCCTCCATTTTTGCACTCAGGTCTAAGTCTCATGGCCCTCTATCAGAATTTGGGAAGATTGGAGAAACTTAATTTTTTGCCCAAAAAAAAAAACGTAAGGGGTACCACTGTCGTTTTTTTTTTCGGGCCTAATTTTTGAGTTTCGATATCTCAGCTCTGGAAGGGGCTAGAGCCTCCATTTTTGCACTCAGGTCTAAGTCTCATGGCCCTCTATCAGAATTTGGGAAGATTGGAGAAACTTAATTTTTCGCCCAAAAAAAAAAACGTAAGGGGTACCACTGTCGTTTTTTTTTTCGGGCCTAATTTTTGAGTTTCGATATCTCAGCTCTGGAAGGGGCTAGAGCCTCCATTTTTGCACTCAAGTCTAAGTCTCATGGCCCTCTATCAGAATTTGGGAAGATTGGAGAAACTTAATTTTTCGCCCAAAAAAAAAAAACCTAAGGGGTACCACTGTCGTTTTTTTTTCGGGCCTAATTTTTGAGTTTCGATATCTCAGCTCTGGAAGGGGCTAGACCCTCCATTTTTGCACTCAGATCTAAGTCTCATGGCCCTCTATCAGAATTTGGGAAGATTGGAGAAACTTAATTTTTCGCCCAAAAAAAAAACGTAAGGGGTACCACTGTCGTTTTTTTTTCGGGCCTAATTTTTGAGTTTCGATATCTCAGCTCTGGAAGGGGCTAGAGCCTCCATTTTTGCACTCAGGTCAAAGTCTCATGGCCCTCTATCAGAATTTGGGAAGATTGGAAAAACTTAATTTTTCGCCCCCAAAAAAACGTAAGGGGTACCACTGTCGTTTTTTTTTTCAGGCCTAATTTTTGTGTTTCGATATCTCAGCTCTGGAAGGGGCTAGAGCCTCCATTTTTGCACTCAGGTCTAAGTCTCATGGCCCTCTATCAGAATTTGGGAAGATTGGAGAAACTTAATTTTTCGCCCAAAAAAAAAAACGTAAGGGGTACCACTGTCGTTTTTTTTTTCGGGCCTAATTTTTGAGTTTCGATATCTCAGCTCTGGAAGGGGCTAGAGCCTCCATTTTTGCACTCAAGTCTAAGTCTCATGGCCCTCTATCAGAATTTGGGAAGATTGGAGAAACTTAATTTTTCGCCCAAAAAAAAAAAACCTAAGGGGTACCACTGTCGTTTTTTTTTTCGGGCCTAATTTTTGAGTTTCGATATCTCAGCTCTGGAAGGGGCTAGAGCCTCCATTTTTGCACTCAGGTCAAAGTCTCATGGCCCTCTATCAGAATTTGGGAAGATTGGAGAAACTTAATTTTTCGCCCAAAAAAAAAACGTAAGGGGTACCACTGTCGTTTTTTTTTCGGGCCTAATTTTTGAGTTTCGATATCTCAGCTCTGGAAGGGGCTAGAGCCTCCATTTTTGCACTCAGGTCAAAGTCTCATGGCCCTCTATCAGAATTTGGGAAGATTGGAAAAACTTAATTTTTCACCCAAAAAAAAAACGTAAGGGGTACCACTGTCGTTTTTTTTTTTCGGGCCTAATTTTTGAGTTTCGATATCTCAGCTCTGGAAGGGGCTAGAGCCTCCATTTTTGCACTCAGGTCTAAGTCTCATGGCCCTCTATCAGAATTTGGGAAGATTGGAGAAACTTAATTTTTCGCCCAAAAAAAAAAACCTAAGGGGTACCACTGTCGTTTTTTTTTCGGGCCTAATTTTTGAGTTTCGATATCTCAGCTCTGGAAGGGGCTAGAGCCTCCATTTTTGCACTCAGATCTAAGTCTCATGGCCCTCTATCAGAATTTGGGAAGATTGGAGAAACTTAATTTTTCGCCCAAAAAAAAAAAAACGTAAGGGGTACCACTGTCGTTTTTTTTTTCGGGCCTAATTTTTGAGTTTCGATATCTCAGCTCTGGAAGGGGCTAGAGCCTCCATTTTTGCACTCAAGTCTAAGTCTCATGGCCCTCTATCAGAATCCAGAGTTTTAGGAAGATTGGAGAAACTTAATTTTTCGCCCAAAAAAAAAAAACGTAAGGGGTACCACTGTCGTTTTTTTTTTCGGGCCTAATTTTTGAGTTTCGATATCTCAGCTCTGGAAGGGGCTAGAGCCTCCATTTTTGCACTCAGGTCTAAGTCACATGGCCCTCTGACAGAATTTGGGAAGATTGGAGAAACTTAATTTTTCGCCCAAAAAAAAACAGTGGTACCCCTTACGTTTTTTTTTTTTTTTTGGGGCGAAAAATTAAGTTTCTCCAATCTTCCCAAAACTCTGGATTCTGATAGAGGGCCATGAGACTTAGACCTGAGTGCAAAAATTGAGGCTCTAGCCCCTTCCAGAGCTGAGATATTGAAACTCAAAAATTCACCCGAAAAAAAACGACAGTGGTACCCCTTACGTTTTTGTTTTTTTTTGGGGCGAAAAATTAAGTTTCTCCAATCTTCCCAAAACTCTGGATTCTGATAGAGGGCCATGAGACTTAGACCTGAGTGCAAAAATGGAGGCTCTAGCCCCTTCCAGAGCTGAGATATCGAAACTCAAAAATTCGGCCCGAAAAAAAAACGACAGTGGTACCCCTTACGTTTTTTTTTTTTTGGGCGAAAAATTAAGTTTCTCCAATCTTCCCAAAACTCTGGATTCTGATAAAGGGCCATGAGACTTAGACAAGAGTGCAAAAATGGAGGCTCTAGCCCCTTCCAGAGCTGAGATATCGAAACTCAAAAATTCGGCCCGGAAAAAAAAACGACAGTGGTACCCCTTACGTTTGTTTTTTTTGGGGCGAAAAATTAAGTTTCTCCAATCTCCCCAAAACTCTGGATTCTAATAGAGGGCCATGAGACTTAGACCTGAGTGCAAAAATGGAGGCTCTAGCCCCTTCCAGAGCTTTGATATCGAAACTCAAAAATTCGGGCCGAAAAAAAAACGACAGTGGTACCCCTTACGTTTTTTTTTTTTTTGGGCAAAAAATTAAGTTTCTCCAATCTTCCCAAAACTCTGGATTCTGATAGAGGGCCATGAGACTTAGACCTGAGTGCAAAAATGGAGGCTCTAGCCCCTTCCAGAGCTGAGATATCGAAACTCAAAAATTCGGCCCGAAAAAAAACGACAGTGGTACCCCTTACGTTTTTTTTTTTTTGGGCGAAAAATTAAGTTTCTCCAATCTTCCCAAAACTCTGGATTCTGATAGAGGGCCATGAGACTTAGACCTGAGTGCAAAAATGGAGGCTCTAGCCCCTTCCAGAGCTGAGATATCGAAACTCAAAAATTTGGCCCGAAAAAAAAACGACAGTGGTACCCCTTACGTTTTTTTTTTTGGGCGAAAAATTAAGTTTCTCCAATATTCCCAAAACTCTGGATTCTGATAGAGGGCCATGAGACTTAGACCTGAGTGCAAAAATGGAGGCTCTAGCCCCTTCCAGAGCTGAGATATCGAAACTCAAATATTCGGCCCGAAAAAAAAACGACAGTGGTACCCCTTACGTTTTTTTTTTAGGGCGAAAATTAAGTTTCTCCAATCTTCCCAAAACTCTGGATTCTGATAGAGGGCCATGAGACTTAGACCTGAGTGCAAAAATGGAGGCTCTAGCCCCTTCCAGAGCTGAGATATCGAAACTCAAAAATTCGGCCCGAAAAAAAAACGACAGTGGTATCCCTTAGGTTTTTTTTGGGGGGGCGAAAAATTAAGTTTCTCCAATCTTCCCAAAACTCTGGATTCTGATAGAGGGCCATGAGACTTAGACCTGAGTGCAAAAATGGAGGCTCTAGCCCCTTCCAGAGCTGAGATATCGAAACTCAAAAATTCGGGCCGAAAAAAAAACGACAGTGGTACCCCTTACGTTTTTTTTTTTTGGGGCGAAACATTTAGTTTCTCCAATCTTCCCAAAACTCTGGATTCTGATAGAGGGCCATGAGACTTAGACCTGGGTGCAAAAATGGAGGCTCTAGCCCCTTCCAGAGCTGAGATATCGAAACTCAAAAATTCGGCCCGAAAAAAAAACGACAGTGGTACCCCTTACGTTTTTTTTTTTTGGGCGAAAAATTAAGTTTCTCCAATCTTCCCAAAACTCTGGATTCTGATAGAGGGCCATGAGACTTAGACCTGAGTGCAAAAATGGAGGCTCTAGCCCCTTCCAGAGCTGAGATATCGAAACTCAAAAATTCGGCCCGAAAAAAAAACGACAGTGGTACCCCTTACGTTTTTTTTTTTTGGGCGAAAAATTAAGTTTCTCCAATCTTCCCAAAACTCTGGATTCTGATAGAGGGCCATGAGACTTAGACCTGAGTGCAAAAATGGAGGCTCTAGCCCCTTCCAGAGCTGAGATATCGAAACTCAAAAATTCGGCCCGAAAAAAAAACGACAGTGGTACCCCTTACGTTTTTTTTTTTTGGGCGAAAAATTAAGTTTCTCCAATCTTCCCAAAACTCTGGATTCTGATAGAGGGCCATGAGACTTAGACCTGAGTGCAAAAATGGAGGCTCTAGCCCCTTCCAGAGCTGAGATATCGAAACTCAAAAATTCGGGCCGAAAAAAAAACGACAGTGGTACCCCTTACGTTTTTTTTTTTTTGGGGCGAAAAATTTAGTTTCTCCAATCTTCCCAAAACTCTGGATTCTGATAGAGGGCCATGAGACTTAGACCTGAGTGCAAAAATGGAGGCTCTAGCCCCTTCCAGAGCTGAGATATCGAAACTCAAAAATTCGGGCCGAAAAAAAACGACAGTGGTACCCCTTACGTTTTTTTTTTTTGGGGCGAAAAATTAAGTTTCTCCAATCTTCCCAAAACTCTGGATTCTGATAGAGGGCCATGAGACTTAGACCTGAGTGCAAAAATGGAGGCTCTAGCCCCTTCCAGAGCTGAGATATCGAAACTCAAAAATTCGGGCCGAAAAAAAAACGACAGTGGTACCCCTTACGTTTTTTTTTTTTTTGGGCGAAAAATTTAGTTTCTCCAATCTTCCCAAAACTCTGGATTCTGATAGAGGGCCATGAGACTTAGACCTGAGTGCAAAAATGGAGGCTCTAGCCCCTTCCAGAGCTGAGATATCGAAACTCAAAAATTCGGCCCGAAAAAAAAACGACAGTGGTACCCCTTACGTTTTTTTTTTTTGGGGCGAAAAATTAAGTTTCTCCAATCTTCCCAAAACTCTGGATTCTGATAGAGGGCCATGAGACTTAGACCTGAGTGCAAAAATGGAGGCTCTAGCCCCTTCCAGAGCTGAGATATCGAAACTCAAAAATTCGGCCCGAAAAAAAAACGACAGTGGTACCCCTTACGTTTTTTTTTTTTGGGCGAAAAATTAAGTTTCTCCAATCTTCCCAAAACTCTGGATTCTGATAGAGGGCCATGAGACTTAGACCTGAGTGCAAAAATGGAGGCTCTAGCCCCTTCCAGAGCTGAGATATCGAAACTCAAAAATTCGGCCCGAAAAAAAAACGACAGTGGTACCCCTTACGTTTTTTTTTTTTGGGCGAAAAATTAAGTTTCTCCAATCTTCCCAAAACTCTGGATTCTGATAGAGGACCATGAGACTTAGACCTGAGTGCAAAAATGGAGGCTCTAGCCCCTTCCAGAGCTGAGATATCGAAACTCAAAAATTCGGCCCGAAAAAAAAAACGACAGTGGTACCCCTTACGTTTTTTTTTTTGGGCTAAAAATTAAGTTTCTCCAATCTTCCCAAAACTCTGGATTCTGATAGAGGGCCATGAGACTTAGACCTGAGTGCAAAAATGGAGGCTCTAGCCCCTTCCAGAGCTGAGATATCGAAACTCAAAAATTCGGCCCGAAAAAAAAACGACAGTGGTACCCCTTACGTTTTTTTTTTTTGGGCGAAAAATTAAGTTTCTCCAATCTTCCCAAAACTCTGGATTCTGATAGAGGGCCATGATACTTAGACCTGAGTGCAAAAATGGAGGCTCTAGCCCCTTCCAGAGCTGAGATATCGAAACTCAAAAATTCGGCCCGAAAAAAAAACGACAGTGGTACCCCTTACGTTTTTTTTTTTTGGGCTAAAAATTAAGTTTCTCCAATCTTCCCAAAACTCTGGATTCTGATAGAGGGCCATGAGACTTAGACCTGAGTGCAAAAATGGAGGCTCTAGCCCCTTCCAGAGCTGAGATATCGAAACTCAAAAATTCGGCCCGAAAAAAAAACGACAGTGGTATCCCTTAGGTTTTTTTTGGGGGGGCGAAAAATTAAGTTTCTCCAATCTTCCCAAAACTCTGGATTCTGATAGAGGGCCATGAGACTTAGACCTGAGTGCAAAAATGGAGGCTCTAGCCCCTTCCAGAGCTGAGATATCGAAACTCAAAAATTCGGGCCGAAAAAAAAACGACAGTGGTACCCCTTACGTTTTTTTTTTTTGGGGCGAAACATTTAGTTTCTCCAATCTTCCCAAAACTCTGGATTCTGATAGAGGGCCATGAGACTTAGACCTGGGTGCAAAAATGGAGGCTCTAGCCCCTTCCAGAGCTGAGATATCGAAACTCAAAAATTCGGCCCGAAAAAAAAACGACAGTGGTACCCCTTACGTTTTTTTTTTTTGGGCGAAAAATTAAGTTTCTCCAATCTTCCCAAAACTCTGGATTCTGATAGAGGGCCATGAGACTTAGACCTGAGTGCAAAAATGGAGGCTCTAGCCCCTTCCAGAGCTGAGATATCGAAACTCAAAAATTCGGCCCGAAAAAAAAACGACAGTGGTACCCCTTACGTTTTTTTTTTTTGGGCGAAAAATTAAGTTTCTCCAATCTTCCCAAAACTCTGGATTCTGATAGAGGGCCATGAGACTTAGACCTGAGTGCAAAAATGGAGGCTCTAGCCCCTTCCAGAGCTGAGATATCGAAACTCAAAAATTCGGCCCGAAAAAAAAACGACAGTGGTACCCCTTACGTTTTTTTTTTTTGGGCGAAAAATTAAGTTTCTCCAATCTTCCCAAAACTCTGGATTCTGATAGAGGGCCATGAGACTTAGACCTGAGTGCAAAAATGGAGGCTCTAGCCCCTTCCAGAGCTGAGATATCGAAACTCAAAAATTCGGGCCGAAAAAAAAACGACAGTGGTACCCCTTACGTTTTTTTTTTTTTGGGGCGAAAAATTTAGTTTCTCCAATCTTCCCAAAACTCTGGATTCTGATAGAGGGCCATGAGACTTAGACCTGAGTGCAAAAATGGAGGCTCTAGCCCCTTCCAGAGCTGAGATATCGAAACTCAAAAATTCGGGCCGAAAAAAAACGACAGTGGTACCCCTTACGTTTTTTTTTTTTGGGGCGAAAAATTAAGTTTCTCCAATCTTCCCAAAACTCTGGATTCTGATAGAGGGCCATGAGACTTAGACCTGAGTGCAAAAATGGAGGCTCTAGCCCCTTCCAGAGCTGAGATATCGAAACTCAAAAATTCGGGCCGAAAAAAAAACGACAGTGGTACCCCTTACGTTTTTTTTTTTTTTGGGCGAAAAATTTTGTTTCTCCAATCTTCCCAAAACTCTGGATTCTGATAGAGGGCCATGAGACTTAGACCTGAGTGCAAAAATGGAGGCTCTAGCCCCTTCCAGAGCTGAGATATCGAAACTCAAAAATTCGGCCCGAAAAAAAAACGACAGTGGTACCCCTTACGTTTTTTTTTTTTGGGGCGAAAAATTAAGTTTCTCCAATCTTCCCAAAACTCTGGATTCTGATAGAGGGCCATGAGACTTAGACCTGAGTGCAAAAATGGAGGCTCTAGCCCCTTCCAGAGCTGAGATATCGAAACTCAAAAATTCGGCCCGAAAAAAAAACGACAGTGGTACCCCTTACGTTTTTTTTTTTTGGGCGAAAAATTAAGTTTCTCCAATCTTCCCAAAACTCTGGATTCTGATAGAGGGCCATGAGACTTAGACCTGAGTGCAAAAATGGAGGCTCTAGCCCCTTCCAGAGCTGAGATATCGAAACTCAAAAATTCGGCCCGAAAAAAAAACGACAGTGGTACCCCTTACGTTTTTTTTTTTTGGGCGAAAAATTAAGTTTCTCCAATCTTCCCAAAACTCTGGATTCTGATAGAGGACCATGAGACTTAGACCTGAGTGCAAAAATGGAGGCTCTAGCCCCTTCCAGAGCTGAGATATCGAAACTCAAAAATTCGGCCCGAAAAAAAAAAACGACAGTGGTACCCCTTACGTTTTTTTTTTTGGGCTAAAAATTAAGTTTCTCCAATCTTCCCAAAACTCTGGATTCTGATAGAGGGCCATGAGACTTAGACCTGAGTGCAAAAATGGAGGCTCTAGCCCCTTCCAGAGCTGAGATATCGAAACTCAAAAATTCGGCCCGAAAAAAAAACGACAGTGGTACCCCTTACGTTTTTTTTTTTTGGGCGAAAAATTAAGTTTCTCCAATCTTCCCAAAACTCTGGATTCTGATAGAGGGCCATGATACTTAGACCTGAGTGCAAAAATGGAGGCTCTAGCCCCTTCCAGAGCTGAGATATCGAAACTCAAAAATTCGGCCCGAAAAAAAAACGACAGTGGTACCCCTTACGTTTTTTTTTTTGGGCGAAAAATTAAGTTTCTCCAATCTTCCCAAAACTCTGGATTCTGATAGAGGGCCATGAGACTTAGACCTGAGTGCAAAAATGGAGGCTCTAGCCCCTTCCAGAGCTGAGATATCGAAACTCAAAAATTCGGCCCGAAAAAAAAACGACAGTGGTACCCCTTACGTTTTTTTTTTTTGGGCGAAAAAGTAAGTTTCTCCAATCTTCCCAAAACTCTGGATTCTGATAGAGGGCCATGAGACTTAGACCTGAGTGCAAAAATGGAGGCTCTAGCCCCTTCCAGAGCTGAGATATCGAAACTCAAAAATTCGGCCCGAAAAAAAAAACGACAGTGGTACCCCTTACGTTTTTTTTTTTGGGTGAAAAATTAAGTTTCTCCAATCTTCCCAAAACTCTGGATTCTGATAGAGGGCCATGAAACTTAGACCTGAGTGCAAAAATGGAGGCTCTAGCCCCTTCCAGAGCTGAGATATCGAAACTCAAAAATTCGGCCCGAAAAAAAAACGACAGTGGTACCCCTTACGTTTTTTTTTTTTGGGCGAAAAATTACGTTTCTCCAATCTTCCCAAAACTCTGGATTCTGATAGAGGGCCATGAGACTTAGACCTGAGTGCAAAAATTGAGGCTCTAGCCCCTTCCAGAGCTGAGATATTGAAACTCAAATATTCGGCCCGAAAAAAAAAACGACAGTGGTACCCCTTACGTTTTTTTTTTTTTGGGCGAAAAATTAAGTTTCTCCAATCTTCCCAAAACTCTGGATTCTGATAGAGGGCCATGAGACTTAGACCTGAGTGCAAAAATGGAGGCTCTAGCCCCTTCCAGAGCTGAGATATTGAAACTCAAAAATTCGGCCCGAAAAAAAAACGACAGTGGTACCCCTTACGTTTTTTTTTTTTGGGCGAAAAATTAAGTTTCTCCAATCTTCCCAAAACTCTGGATTCTGATAGAGGGCCATTAGACTTAGACCTGAGTGCAAAAATGGAGGCTCTAGCCCCTTCCAGAGCTGAGATATCGAAACTCAAAAATTCAGCCCGAAAAAAAAACGACAGTGGTACCCCTTACGTTTTTTTTTTTGGGGCGAAAAATTAAGTTTCTCCAATCTTCCCAAAACTCTGGATTCTGATAGAGGGCCATGAGACTTAGACCTGAGTGCAAAAATGGAGGCTCTAGCCCCTTCCAGAGCTGAGATATCGAAACTCAAAAATTCGGCCCGAAAAAAAAACGACAGTGGTACCCCTTACGTTTTTTTTTTTTTTGGGCGAAAAAGTAAGTTTCTCCAATCTTCCCAAAACTCTGGATTCTGATAGAGGGCCATGAGACTTAGACCTGAGTGCAAAAATTGAGGCTCTAGCCCCTTCCAGAGCTGAGATATTGAAACTCAAATATTCGGCCCGGAAAAAAAAACGACAGTGGTACCCCTTACGTTTTTTTTTGGGGGCGAAAAATTAAGTTTCTCCAATCTTCCCAAAACTCTGGATTCTGATAGAGGGCCATGAGACTTAGACCTGAGTGCAAAAATGGAGGCTCTAGCCCCTTCCAGAGCTGAGATATCGAAACTCAAAAATTCGGCCCGAAAAAAAAAACGACAGTGGTACCCCTTACGTTTTTTTTTTTGGGTGAAAAATTAAGTTTCTCCAATCTTCCCAAAACTCTGGATTCTGATAGAGGGCCATGAAACTTAGACCTGAGTGCAAAAATGGAGGCTCTAGCCCCTTCCAGAGCTGAGATATCGAAACTCAAAAATTCGGCCCGAAAAAAAAACGACAGTGGTACCCCTTACGTTTTTTTTTGGGGGCGAAAAATTAAGTTTCTCCAATCTTCCCAAAACTCTGGATTCTGATAGAGGGCCATGAGACTTAGACCTGAGTGCAAAAATGGAGGCTCTAGCCCCTTCCAGAGCTGAGATATCGAAACTCAAAAATTCGGCCCGAAAAAAAAAACGACAGTGGTACCCCTTACGTTTTTTTTTTTGGGTGAAAAATTAAGTTTCTCCAATCTTCCCAAAACTCTGGATTCTGATAGAGGGCCATGAAACTTAGACCTGAGTGCAAAAATGGAGGCTCTAGCCCCTTCCAGAGCTGAGATATCGAAACTCAAAAATTCGGCCCGAAAAAAAAACGACAGTGGTACCCCTTACGTTTTTTTTTTTTGGGCGAAAAATTACGTTTCTCCAATCTTCCCAAAACTCTGGATTCTGATAGAGGGCCATGAGACTTAGACCTGAGTGCAAAAATTGAGGCTCTAGCCCCTTCCAGAGCTGAGATATTGAAACTCAAATATTCGGCCCGAAAAAAAAAACGACAGTGGTACCCCTTACGTTTTTTTTTTTTGGGCGAAAAATTAAGTTTCTCCAATCTTCCCAAAACTCTGGATTCTGATAGAGGGCCATGAGACTTAGACCTGAGTGCAAAAATGGAGGCTCTAGCCCCTTCCAGAGCTGAGATATTGAAACTCAAAAATTCGGCCCGAAAAAAAAACGACAGTGGTACCCCTTACGTTTTTTTTTTTGGGCGAAAAATTAAGTTTCTCCAATCTTCCCAAAACTCTGGATTCTGATAGAGGGCCATTAGACTTAGACCTGAGTGCAAAAATGGAGGCTCTAGCCCCTTCCAGAGCTGAGATATCGAAACTCAAAAATTCAGCCCGAAAAAAAAACGACAGTGGTACCCCTTACGTTTTTTTTTTTGGGGCGAAAAATTAAGTTTCTCCAATCTTCCCAAAACTCTGGATTCTGATAGAGGGCCATGAGACTTAGACCTGAGTGCAAAAATGGAGGCTCTAGCCCCTTCCAGAGCTGAGATATCGAAACTCAAAAATTCGGCCCGAAAAAAAAACGACAGTGGTACCCCTTACGTTTTGTTTTTTTTTGGGCGAAAAAGTAAGTTTCTCCAATCTTCCCAAAACTCTGGATTCTGATAGAGGGCCATGAGACTTAGACCTGAGTGCAAAAATTGAGGCTCTAGCCCCTTCCAGAGCTGAGATATTGAAACTCAAATATTCGGCCCGGAAAAAAAAACGACAGTGGTACCCCTTACGTTTTTTTTTGGGGGCGAAAAATTAAGTTTCTCCAATCTTCCCAAAACTCTGGATTCTGATAGAGGGCCATGAGACTTAGACCTGAGTGCAAAAATGGAGGCTCTAGCCCCTTCCAGAGCTGAGATATCGAAACTCAAAAATTCGGCCCGAAAAAAAAAACGACAGTGGTACCCCTTACGTTTTTTTTTTTGGGTGAAAAATTAAGTTTCTCCAATCTTCCCAAAACTCTGGATTCTGATAGAGGGCCATGAAACTTAGACCTGAGTGCAAAAATGGAGGCTCTAGCCCCTTCCAGAGCTGAGATATCGAAACTCAAAAATTCGGCCCGAAAAAAAAACGACAGTGGTACCCCTTACGTTTTTTTTTTTTGGGCGAAAAATTACGTTTCTCCAATCTTCCCAAAACTCTGGATTCTGATAGAGGGCCATGAGACTTAGACCTGAGTGCAAAAATTGAGGCTCTAGCCCCTTCCAGAGCTGAGATATTGAAACTCAAATATTCGGCCCGAAAAAAAAAACGACAGTGGTACCCCTTACGTTTTTTTTTTTTGGGCGAAAAATTAAGTTTCTCCAATCTTCCCAAAACTCTGGATTCTGATAGAGGGCCATGAGACTTAGACCTGAGTGCAAAAATGGAGGCTCTAGCCCCTTCCAGAGCTGAGATATTGAAACTCAAAAATTCGGCCCGAAAAAAAAACGACAGTGGTACCCCTTACGTTTTTTTTTTTGGGCGAAAAATTAAGTTTCTCCAATCTTCCCAAAACTCTGGATTCTGATAGAGGGCCATTAGACTTAGACCTGAGTGCAAAAATGGAGGCTCTAGCCCCTTCCAGAGCTGAGATATCGAAACTCAATAATTCAGCCCGAAAAAAAAACGACAGTGGTACCCCTTACGTTTTTTTTTTTGGGGCGAAAAATTAAGTTTCTCCAATCTTCCCAAAACTCTGGATTCTGATAGAGGGCCATGAGACTTAGACCTGAGTGCAAAAATGGAGGCTCTAGCCCCTTCCAGAGCTGAGATATCGAAACTCAAAAATTCAGCCCGAAAAAAAAAACGACAGTGGTACCCCTTACGTTTTTTTTTTTTGGGGCGAAAAATTAAGTTTCTCCAATCTTCCCAAAACTCTGGATTCTGATAGAGGGCCATGAGACTTAGACCTGAGTGCAAAAATGGAGGCTCTAGCCCCTTCCAGAGCTGAGATATCGAAACTCAAAAATTCGGCCCGAAAAAAAAAACGACAGTGGTACCCCTTACGTTTTTTTATTTTGGGCGAAAAATTAAGTTTCTCCAATCTTCCCAAAACTCTGGATTCTGATAGAGGACCATGAGACTTAGACCTGAGTGCAAAAATGGAGGCTCTAGCCCCTTCCAGAGCTGAGATATCGAAACTCAAAAATTCGGGCCGAAAAAAAACGACAGTGGTACCCCTTACGTTTTTTTTTTTTGGGCGAAAAATTAAGTTTCTCCAATATTCCCAAAACTCTGGATTCTGATAGAGGGCCATGAGACTTAGACCTGAGTGCAAAAATGGAGGCTCTAGCCCCTTCCAGAGCTGAGATATCGAAACTCAAAAATTCGGGCCGAAAAAAAAACGACAGTGGTACCCCTTACGTTTTTTTTTTTTTGGGCGAAAAATTTAGTTTCTCCAATCTTCCCAAAACTCTGGATTCTGATAGAGGGCCATGAGACTTAGACCTGAGTGCAAAAATGGAGGCTCTAGCCCCTTCCAGAGCTGAGATATCGAAACTCAAAAATTCGGCCCGAAAAAAAAACGACAGTGGTACCCCTTACGTTTTTTTTTTTGGGGCGAAAAATTAAGTTTCTCCAATCTTCCCAAAACTCTGGATTCTGATAGAGGGCCATGAGACTTAGACCTGAGTGCAAAAATGGAGGCTCTAGCCCCTTCCAGAGCTGAGATATCGAAACTCAAAAATTCGGCCCGAAAAAAAAACGACAGTGGTACCCCTTACGTTTTTTTTTTTGGGGCGAAAAATTAAGTTTCTCCAATCTTCCCAAAACTCTGGATTCTGATAGAGGGCCATGAGACTTAGACCTGAGTGCAAAAATGGAGGCTCTAGCCCCTTCCAGAGCTGAGATATCGAAACTCAAAAATTCGGCCCGAAAAAAAAACGACAGTGGTACCCCTTACGTTTTTTTTTTTTGGGCGAAAAATTAAGTTTCTCCAATCTTCCCAAAACTCTGGATTCTGATAGAGGACCATGAGACTTAGACCTGAGTGCAAAAATGGAGGCTCTAGCCCCTTCCAGAGCTGAGATATCGAAACTCAAAAATTCGGCCCGAAAAAAAAAACGACAGTGGTACCCCTTACGTTTTTTTTTTTTGGGCTAAAAATTAAGTTTCTCCAATCTTCCCAAAACTCTGGATTCTGATAGAGGGCCATGAGACTTAGACCTGAGTGCAAAAATGGAGGCTCTAGCCCCTTCCAGAGCTGAGATATCGAAACTCAAAAATTCGGCCCGAAAAAAAAACGACAGTGGTACCCCTTACGTTTTTTTTTTTTTTGGGCGAAAAAGTAAGTTTCTCCAATCTTCCCAAAACTCTGGATTCTGATAGAGGGCCATGAAACTTAGACCTGAGTGCAAAAATGGAGGCTCTAGCCCCTTCCAGAGCTGAGATATCGAAACTCAAAAATTCGGCCCGAAAAAAAAACGACAGTGGTACCCCTTACGTTTTTTTTTTTTGGGCGAAAAATTACGTTTCTCCAATCTTCCCAAAACTCTGGATTCTGATAGAGGGCCATGAGACTTAGACCTGAGTGCAAAAATTGAGGCTCTAGCCCCTTCCAGAGCTGAGATATTGAAACTCAAATATTCGGCCCGAAAAAAAAAACGACAGTGGTACCCCTTACGTTTTTTTTTTTTGGGCGAAAAATTAAGTTTCTCCAATCTTCCCAAAACTCTGGATTCTGATAGAGGGCCATGAGACTTAGACCTGAGTGCAAAAATGGAGGCTCTAGCCCCTTCCAGAGCTGAGATATTGAAACTCAAAAATTCGGCCCGAAAAAAAAACGACAGTGGTACCCCTTACGTTTTTTTTTTTGGGCGAAAAATTAAGTTTCTCCAATCTTCCCAAAACTCTGGATTCTGATAGAGGGCCATTAGACTTAGACCTGAGTGCAAAAATGGAGGCTCTAGCCCCTTCCAGAGCTGAGATATCGAAACTCAAAAATTCAGCCCGAAAAAAAAAACGACAGTGGTACCCCTTACGTTTTTTTTTTTGGGGCGAAAAATTAAGTTTCTCCAATCTTCCCAAAAACTCTGGATTCTGATAGAGGGCCATGAGACTTAGACCTGAGTGCAAAAATGGAGGCTCTAGCCCCTTCCAGAGCTGAGATATCGAAACTCAAAAATTCGGCCCGAAAAAAAAAACGACAGTGGTACCCCTTACGTTTTTTTATTTTGGGCGAAAAATTAAGTTTCTCCAATCTTCCCAAAACTCTGGATTCTGATAGAGGACCATGAGACTTAGACCTGAGTGCAAAAATGGAGGCTCTAGCCCCTTCCAGAGCTGAGATATCGAAACTCAAAAATTCGGGCCGAAAAAAAACGACAGTGGTACCCCTTACGTTTTTTTTTTTGGGCGAAAAATTAAGTTTCTCCAATATTCCCAAAACTCTGGATTCTGATAGAGGGCCATGAGACTTAGACCTGAGTGCAAAAATGGAGGCTCTAGCCCCTTCCAGAGCTGAGATATCGAAACTCAAAAATTCGGCCCGAAAAAAAAAACGACAGTGGTACCCCTTACGTTTTTTTTTTTTGGGCGAAAAATTAAGTTTCTCCAATCTTCCCAAAACTCTGGATTCTGATAGAGGGCCATGAGACTTAGACCTGAGTGCAAAAATGGAGGCTCTAGCCCCTTCCAGAGCTGAGATATCGAAACTCAAAAATTCGGGCCGAAAAAAAACGACAGTGGTACCCCTTACGTTTTTTTTTTTTGGGGCGAAAAATTAAGTTTCTCCAATCTTCCCAAAACTCTGGATTCTGATAGAGGGCCATGAGACTTAGACCTGAGTGCAAAAATGGAGGCTCTAGCCCCTTCCAGAGCTGAGATATCGAAACTCAAAAATTCGGCCCGAAAAAAAAACGACAGTGGTACCCCTTACGTTTTTTTTTTTTGGGCGAAAAATTAAGTTTCTCCAATCTTCCCAAAACTCTGGATTCTGATAGAGGGCCATGATACTTAGACCTGAGTGCAAAAATGGAGGCTCTAGCCCCTTCCAGAGCTGAGATATCGAAACTCAAAAATTCGGCCCGAAAAAAAAACGACAGTGGTACCCCTTACGTTTTTTTTTTTGGGCGAAAAATTAAGTTTCTCCAATCTTCCCAAAACTCTGGATTCTGATAGAGGGCCATGAGACTTAGACCTGAGTGCAAAAATGGAGGCTCTAGCCCCTTCCAGAGCTGAGATATCGAAACTCAAAAATTCGGCCCGAAAAAAAAACGACAGTGGTACCCCTTACGTTTTTTTTTTTTTGGGCGAAAAATTAAGTTTCTCCAATCTTCCAAAAACTCTGGATTCTGATAGAGGGCCATGAGACTTAGACCTGAGTGCAAAAATTGAGGCTCTAGCCCCTTCCAGAGCTGAGATATTGAAACTCAAATATTCGGCCCGGAAAAAAAAACGACAGTGGTACCCCTTACGTTTTTTTTTTGGGGCGAAAAATTAAGTTTCTCCAATCTTCCCAAAACTCTGGATTCTGATAGAGGGCCATGAGACTTAGACCTGAGTGCAAAAATGGAGGCTCTAGCCCCTTCCAGAGCTGAGATATCGAAACTCAAAAATTCGGCCCGAAAAAAAAAACGACAGTGGTACCCCTTACGTTTTTTTTTTTGGGTGAAAAATTAAGTTTCTCCAATCTTCCCAAAACTCTGGATTCTGATAGAGGGCCATGAAACTTAGACCTGAGTGCAAAAATGGAGGCTCTAGCCCCTTCCAGAGCTGAGATATCGAAACTCAAAAATTCGGCCCGAAAAAAAAACGACAGTGGTACCCCTTACGTTTTTTTTTTTTGGGCGAAAAATTACGTTTCTCCAATCTTCCCAAAACTCTGGATTCTGATAGAGGGCCATGAGACTTAGACCTGAGTGCACAAATTGAGGCTCTAGCCCCTTCCAGAGCTGAGATATTGAAACTCAAATATTCGGCCCGAAAAAAAAAACGACAGTGGTACCCCTTACGTTTTTTTTTTTTTGGGCGAAAAATTAAGTTTCTCCAATCTTCCCAAAACTCTGGATTCTGATAGAGGGCCATGAGACTTAGACCTGAGTGCAAAAATGGAGGCTCTAGCCCCTTCCAGAGCTGAGATATTGAAACTCAAAAATTCGGCCCGAAAAAAAAACGACAGTGGTACCCCTTACGTTTTTTTTTTTTGGGCGAAAAATTAAGTTTCTCCAATCTTCCCAAAACTCTGGATTCTGATAGAGGGCCATGAGACTTAGACCTGAGTGCAAAAATGGAGGCTCTAGCCCCTTCCAGAGCTGAGATATCGAAACTCAAAAATTCAGCCCGAAAAAAAAAACGACAGTGGTACCCCTTACGTTTTTTTTTTTTTTGGGCGAAAAATTAAGTTTCTCCAATCTTCCCAAAACTCTGGATTCTGATAGAGGGCCATGAGACTTAGACCTGAGTGCAAAAATGGAGGCTCTAGCCCCTTCCAGAGCTGAGATATCGAAACTCAAAAATTCGGCCCGAAAAAAAAAACGACAGTGGTACCCCTTACGTTTTTTTATTTTGGGCGAAAAATTAAGTTTCTCCAATCTTCCCAAAACTCTGGATTCTGATAGAGGGCCATGAGACTTAGACCTGAGTGCAAAAATGGAGGCTCTAGCCCCTTCCAGAGCTGAGATATCGAAACTCAAAAATTCGGGCCGAAAAAAAACGACAGTGGTACCCCTTACGTTTTTTTTTTTGGGCGAAAAATTAAGTTTCTCCAATATTCCCAAAACTCTGGATTCTGATAGAGGGCCATGAGACTTAGACCTGAGTGCAAAAATGGAGGCTCTAGCCCCTTCCAGAGCTGAGATATCGAAACTCAAAAATTCGGGCCGAAAAAAACGACAGTGGTACCCCTTACGTTTTTTTTTTTTGGGCGAAAAATTAAGTTTCTCCAATCTTCCCAAAACTCTGGATTCTGATAGAGGGCCATGAGACTTAGACCTGAGTGCAAAAATTGAGGCTCTAGCCCCTTCCAGAGCTGAGATATCGAAACTCAAAAATTCGGCCAGAAAAAAAAACGACAGTTGTACCCCTTACGTTTTTTTATTTTGGGCGAAAAATTAAGTTTCTCCAATCTTCCCAAAACTCTGGATTCTGATAGAGGGCCATGAGACTTAGACCTGAGTGCAAAAATGGAGGCTCTAGCCCCTTCCAGAGCTGAGATATCGAAACTCAAAAATTCAGCCCGAAAAAAAAACGACAGTGGTACCCCTTACGTTTTTTTTTTTGGGCGAAAAATTAAGTTTCTCCAATCTTCCCAAAACTCTGGATTCTGATAGAGGGCCATGAGACTTAGACCTGAGTGCAAAAATGGAGGCTCTAGCCCCTTCCAGAGCTGAGATATCGAAACTCAAAAATTCGGGCCGAAAAAAAAAACGACAGTGGTACCCCTTACGTTTTTTTTTTGGGCGAAAAATTAAGTTTCTCCAATCTTCCCAAAACTCTGAATTCTGATAGAGGGCCATGAGACTTAGACCTGAGTGCAAAAATGGAGGCTCTAGCCCCTTCCAGAGCTGAGATATCGAAACTCAAAAATTCGGCCCGGAAAAAAAAACGACAGTGGTACCCCTTACGTTTTTTTTTTTTTGGGGCGAAAAATTAAGTTTCTCCAATCTTCCCAAAACTCTGGATTCTGATAGAGGGCCATGAGACTTAGACCTGAGTGCAAAAATGGAGGCTCTAGCCCCTTCCAGAGCTGAGATATCGAAACTCAAATATTCGGCCCGAAAAAAAAACGACAGTGGTCCCCTTTACGTTTTTTTTTTTTTGGGCGAAAAATTAAGTTTCTCCAATCTTCCCAAAACTCTGGATTCTGATAGAGGGCCATGAGACTTAGACCTGAGTGCAAAAATGGAGGCTCTAGCCCCTTCCAGAGCTGAGATATCGAAACTCAAAAATTCGGCCCGAAAAAAAAACGACAGTGGTACCCCTTACGTTTTTTTTTTTGGGCGAAAAATTAAGTTTCTCCAATCTTCCCAAAACTCTGGATTCTGATAGAGGGCCATGAGACTTAGACCTGAGTGCAAAAATGGAGGCTCTAGCCCCTTCCAGAGCTGAGATATCGAAACTCAAAAATTCGGGCCGAAAAAAAAACGACAGTGGTACCCCTTACGGTTTTTTTTTTTTGGGCGAAAAATTAAGTTTCTCCAATCTTCCCAAAACTCTGGATTCTGATAGAGGGCCATGAGACTTAGACCTGAGTGCAAAAATGGAGGCTCTAGCCCCTTCCAGAGCTGAGATATCGAAACTCAAAAATTCGGCCCGAAAAAAAAACGACAGTGGTACCCCTTACGTTTTTTTTTTTTGGGCGAAAAATTAAGTTTCTCCAATCTTCCCAAAACTCTGGATTCTGATAGAGGGCCATGAGACTTAGACCTGAGTGCAAAAATGGAGGCTCTAGCCCCTTCCAGAGCTGAGATATCGAAACTCAAAAATTCGGCCCGAAAAAAAAACGACAGTGGTACCCCTTACGTTTTTTTTTTTTGGGCGAAAAATTAAGTTTCTCCAATCTTCCCAAAACTCTGGATTCTGATAGAGGGCCATGAGACTTAGACCTGAGTGCAAAAATGGAGGCTCTAGCCCCTTCCAGAGCTGAGATATCGAAACTCAAAAATTCGGCCCGAAAAAAAAAACGACAGTGGTACCCCTTACGTTTTTTTATTTTGGGCGAAAAATTAAGTTTCTCCAATCTTCCCAAAACTCTGGATTCTGATAGAGGGCCATGAGACTTAGACCTGAGTGCAAAAATGGAGGCTCTAGCCCCTTCCAGAGCTGAGATATCGAAACTCAAAAATTCGGGCCGAAAAAAAACGACAGTGGTACCCCTTACGTTTTTTTTTGGGCGAAAAATTAAGTTTCTCCAATATTCCCAAAACTCTGGATTCTGATAGAGGGCCATGAGACTTAGACCTGAGTGCAAAAATGGAGGCTCTAGTCCCTTCCAGAGCTGAGATATCGAAACTCAAAAATTCGGGCCGAAAAAAACGACAGTGGTACCCCTTACGTTTTTTTTTTTTTGGGCGAAAAATTAAGTTTCTCCAATCTTCCCAAAACTCTGGATTCTGATAGAGGGCCATGAGACTTAGACCTGAGTGCAAAAATTGAGGCTCTAGCCCCTTCCAGAGCTGAGATATCGAAACTCAAAAATTCGGCCAGAAAAAAAAACGACAGTGGTACCCCTTACGTTTTTTTATTTTGGGCGAAAAATTAAGTTTCTCCAATCTTCCCAAAACTCTGGATTCTGATAGAGGGCCATGAGACTTAGACCTGAGTGCAAAAATGGAGGCTCTAGCCCCTTCCAGAGCTGAGATATCGAAACTCAAAAATTCAGCCCGAAAAAAAAAACGACAGTGGTACCCCTTACGTTTTTTTTTTTTGGGCGAAAAATTAAGTTTCTCCAATCTTCCCAAAACTCTGGATTCTGATAGAGGGCCATGAGACTTAGACCTGAGTGCAAAAATGGAGGCTCTAGCCCCTTCCAGAGCTGAGATATCGAAACTCAAAAATTCGGGCCGAAAAAAAAACGACAGTGGTACCCCTTACGGTTTTTTTTTTTTGGGCGAAAAATTTAGTTTCTCCAATCTTCCCAAAACTCTGGATTCTGATAGAGGGCCATGAAACTTAGACCTGAGTGCAAAAATGGAGGCTCTAGCCCCTTCCAGAGCTGAGATATCGAAACTCAAATATTCGGCCCGAAAAAAAAGCGACAGTGGTATCCCTTACGTTTTTTTTTTGGGCGAAAAATTAAGTTTCTCCAATCTTCCCAAAACTCTGAATTCTGATAGAGGGCCATGAGACTTAGACCTGAGTGCAAAAATGGAGGCTCTAGCCCCTTCCAGAGCTGAGATATCGAAACTCAAAAATTCGGCCCGGAAAAAAAAACGACAGTGGTACCCCTTACGTTTTTTTTTTTTGGGGCGAAAAATTAAGTTTCTCCAATCTTCCCAAAACTCTGGATTCTGATAGAGGGCCATGAGACTTAGACCTGAGTGCAAAAATGGAGGCTCTAGCCCCTTCCAGAGCTGAGATATCGAAACTCAAATATTCGGCCCGAAAAAAAAACGACAGTGGTACCCCTTACGTTTTTTTTTTTTTGGGCGAAAAATTAAGTTTCTCCAATCTTCCCAAAACTCTGGATTCTGATAGAGGGCCATGAGACTTAGACCTGAGTGCAAAAATGGAGGCTCTAGCCCCTTCCAGAGCTGAGATATCGAAACTCAAAAATTCGGCCCGAAAAAAAAACGACAGTGGTACCCCTTACGTTTTTTTTTTTTGGGCGAAAAATTAAGTTTCTCCAATCTTCCCAAAACTCTGGATTCTGATAGAGGGCCATGAGACTTAGACCTGAGTGCAAAAATGGAGGCTCTAGCCCCTTCCAGAGCTGAGATATCGAAACTCAAAAATTCGGGCCGAAAAAAAAACGACAGTGGTACCCCTTACGGTTTTTTTTTTTTGGGCGAAAAATTAAGTTTCTCCAATCTTCCCAAAACTCTGGATTCTGATAGAGGGCCATGAGACTTAGACCTGAGTGCAAAAATGGAGGCTCTAGCCCCTTCCAGAGCTGAGATATCGAAACTCAAAAATTCGGCCCGAAAAAAAAACGACAGTGGTACCCCTTACGTTTTTTTTTTTTGGGCGAAAAATTAAGTTTCTCCAATCTTCCCAAAACTCTGGATTCTGATAGAGGGCCATGAGACTTAGACCTGAGTGCAAAAATGGAGGCTCTAGCCCCTTCCAGAGCTGAGATATCGAAACTCAAAAATTCGGCCCGAAAAAAAAACGACAGTGGTACCCCTTACGTTTTTTTTTTTTGGGCGAAAAATTAAGTTTCTCCAATCTTCCCAAAACTCTGGATTCTGATAGAGGGCCATGAGACTTAGACCTGAGTGCAAAAATGGAGGCTCTAGCCCCTTCCAGAGCTGAGATATCGAAACTCAAAAATTCGGCCCGAAAAAAAAAACGACAGTGGTACCCCTTACGTTTTTTTATTTTGGGCGAAAAATTAAGTTTCTCCAATCTTCCCAAAACTCTGGATTCTGATAGAGGGCCATGAGACTTAGACCTGAGTGCAAAAATGGAGGCTCTAGCCCCTTCCAGAGCTGAGATATCGAAACTCAAAAATTCGGGCCGAAAAAAAACGACAGTGGTACCCCTTACGTTTTTTTTTGGGCGAAAAATTAAGTTTCTCCAATATTCCCAAAACTCTGGATTCTGATAGAGGGCCATGAGACTTAGACCTGAGTGCAAAAATGGAGGCTCTAGTCCCTTCCAGAGCTGAGATATCGAAACTCAAAAATTCGGGCCGAAAAAAACGACAGTGGTACCCCTTACGTTTTTTTTTTTTTTGGGCGAAAAATTAAGTTTCTCCAATCTTCCCAAAACTCTGGATTCTGATAGAGGGCCATGAGACTTAGACCTGAGTGCAAAAATTGAGGCTCTAGCCCCTTCCAGAGCTGAGATATCGAAACTCAAAAATTCGGCCAGAAAAAAAAACGACAGTGGTACCCCTTACGTTTTTTTATTTTGGGCGAAAAATTAAGTTTCTCCAATCTTCCCAAAACTCTGGATTCTGATAGAGGGCCATGAGACTTAGACCTGAGTGCAAAAATGGAGGCTCTAGCCCCTTCCAGAGCTGAGATATCGAAACTCAAAAATTCAGCCCGAAAAAAAAAACGACAGTGGTACCCCTTACGTTTTTTTTTTTTGGGCGAAAAATGAAGTTTCTCCAATCTTCCCAAAACTCTGGATTCTGATAGAGGGCCATGAGACTTAGACCTGAGTGCAAAAATGGAGGCTCTAGCCCCTTCCAGAGCTGAGATATCGAAACTCAAAAATTCGGCCCGAAAAAAAAAACGACAGTGGTACCCCTTACGTTTTTTTTTTTGGGTGAAAAATTAAGTTTCTCCAATCTTCCCAAAACTCTGGATTCTGATAGAGGGCCATGAAACTTAGACCTGAGTGCAAAAATGGAGGCTCTAGCCCCTTCCAGAGCTGAGATATCGAAACTCAAAAATTCGGCCCGAAAAAAAAACGACAGTGGTACCCCTTACGTTTTTTTTTTTTGGGCGAAAAATTACGTTTCTCCAATCTTCCCAAAACTCTGGATTCTGATAGAGGGCCATGAGACTTAGACCTGAGTGCAAAAATTGAGGCTCTAGCCCCTTCCAGAGCTGAGATATTGAAACTCAAATATTCGGCCCGAAAAAAAAAACGACAGTGGTACCCCTTACGTTTTTTTTTTTTGGGCGAAAAATTAAGTTTCTCCAATCTTCCCAAAACTCTGGATTCTGATAGAGGGCCATGAGACTTAGACCTGAGTGCAAAAATGGAGGCTCTAGCCCCTTCCAGAGCTGAGATATTGAAACTCAAAAATTCGGCCCGAAAAAAAAACGACAGTGGTACCCCTTACGTTTTTTTTTTTGGGCGAAAAATTAAGTTTCTCCAATCTTCCCAAAACTCTGGATTCTGATAGAGGGCCATTAGACTTAGACCTGAGTGCAAAAATGGAGGCTCTAGCCCCTTCCAGAGCTGAGATATCGAAACTCAATAATTCAGCCCGAAAAAAAAACGACAGTGGTACCCCTTACGTTTTTTTTTTTGGGGCGAAAAATTAAGTTTCTCCAATCTTCCCAAAACTCTGGATTCTGATAGAGGGCCATGAGACTTAGACCTGAGTGCAAAAATGGAGGCTCTAGCCCCTTCCAGAGCTGAGATATCGAAACTCAAAAATTCAGCCCGAAAAAAAAAACGACAGTGGTACCCCTTACGTTTTTTTTTTTTGGGGCGAAAAATTAAGTTTCTCCAATCTTCCCAAAACTCTGGATTCTGATAGAGGGCCATGAGACTTAGACCTGAGTGCAAAAATGGAGGCTCTAGCCCCTTCCAGAGCTGAGATATCGAAACTCAAAAATTCGGCCCGAAAAAAAAAACGACAGTGGTACCCCTTACGTTTTTTTATTTTGGGCGAAAAATTAAGTTTCTCCAATCTTCCCAAAACTCTGGATTCTGATAGAGGACCATGAGACTTAGACCTGAGTGCAAAAATGGAGGCTCTAGCCCCTTCCAGAGCTGAGATATCGAAACTCAAAAATTCGGGCCGAAAAAAAACGACAGTGGTACCCCTTACGTTTTTTTTTTTTGGGCGAAAAATTAAGTTTCTCCAATATTCCCAAAACTCTGGATTCTGATAGAGGGCCATGAGACTTAGACCTGAGTGCAAAAATGGAGGCTCTAGCCCCTTCCAGAGCTGAGATATCGAAACTCAAAAATTCGGGCCGAAAAAAAAACGACAGTGGTACCCCTTACGTTTTTTTTTTTTTGGGCGAAAAATTTAGTTTCTCCAATCTTCCCAAAACTCTGGATTCTGATAGAGGGCCATGAGACTTAGACCTGAGTGCAAAAATGGAGGCTCTAGCCCCTTCCAGAGCTGAGATATCGAAACTCAAAAATTCGGCCCGAAAAAAAAACGACAGTGGTACCCCTTACGTTTTTTTTTTTGGGGCGAAAAATTAAGTTTCTCCAATCTTCCCAAAACTCTGGATTCTGATAGAGGGCCATGAGACTTAGACCTGAGTGCAAAAATGGAGGCTCTAGCCCCTTCCAGAGCTGAGATATCGAAACTCAAAAATTCGGCCCGAAAAAAAAACGACAGTGGTACCCCTTACGTTTTTTTTTTTGGGGCGAAAAATTAAGTTTCTCCAATCTTCCCAAAACTCTGGATTCTGATAGAGGGCCATGAGACTTAGACCTGAGTGCAAAAATGGAGGCTCTAGCCCCTTCCAGAGCTGAGATATCGAAACTCAAAAATTCGGCCCGAAAAAAAAACGACAGTGGTACCCCTTACGTTTTTTTTTTTTGGGCGAAAAATTAAGTTTCTCCAATCTTCCCAAAACTCTGGATTCTGATAGAGGACCATGAGACTTAGACCTGAGTGCAAAAATGGAGGCTCTAGCCCCTTCCAGAGCTGAGATATCGAAACTCAAAAATTCGGCCCGAAAAAAAAAACGACAGTGGTACCCCTTACGTTTTTTTTTTTTGGGCTAAAAATTAAGTTTCTCCAATCTTCCCAAAACTCTGGATTCTGATAGAGGGCCATGAGACTTAGACCTGAGTGCAAAAATGGAGGCTCTAGCCCCTTCCAGAGCTGAGATATCGAAACTCAAAAATTCGGCCCGAAAAAAAAACGACAGTGGTACCCCTTACGTTTTTTTTTTTTTTGGGCGAAAAAGTAAGTTTCTCCAATCTTCCCAAAACTCTGGATTCTGATAGAGGGCCATGAAACTTAGACCTGAGTGCAAAAATGGAGGCTCTAGCCCCTTCCAGAGCTGAGATATCGAAACTCAAAAATTCGGCCCGAAAAAAAAACGACAGTGGTACCCCTTACGTTTTTTTTTTTTGGGCGAAAAATTACGTTTCTCCAATCTTCCCAAAACTCTGGATTCTGATAGAGGGCCATGAGACTTAGACCTGAGTGCAAAAATTGAGGCTCTAGCCCCTTCCAGAGCTGAGATATTGAAACTCAAATATTCGGCCCGAAAAAAAAAACGACAGTGGTACCCCTTACGTTTTTTTTTTTTGGGCGAAAAATTAAGTTTCTCCAATCTTCCCAAAACTCTGGATTCTGATAGAGGGCCATGAGACTTAGACCTGAGTGCAAAAATGGAGGCTCTAGCCCCTTCCAGAGCTGAGATATTGAAACTCAAAAATTCGGCCCGAAAAAAAAACGACAGTGGTACCCCTTACGTTTTTTTTTTTGGGCGAAAAATTAAGTTTCTCCAATCTTCCCAAAACTCTGGATTCTGATAGAGGGCCATTAGACTTAGACCTGAGTGCAAAAATGGAGGCTCTAGCCCCTTCCAGAGCTGAGATATCGAAACTCAAAAATTCAGCCCGAAAAAAAAAACGACAGTGGTACCCCTTACGTTTTTTTTTTTGGGGCGAAAAATTAAGTTTCTCCAATCTTCCCAAAAACTCTGGATTCTGATAGAGGGCCATGAGACTTAGACCTGAGTGCAAAAATGGAGGCTCTAGCCCCTTCCAGAGCTGAGATATCGAAACTCAAAAATTCGGCCCGAAAAAAAAAACGACAGTGGTACCCCTTACGTTTTTTTATTTTGGGCGAAAAATTAAGTTTCTCCAATCTTCCCAAAACTCTGGATTCTGATAGAGGACCATGAGACTTAGACCTGAGTGCAAAAATGGAGGCTCTAGCCCCTTCCAGAGCTGAGATATCGAAACTCAAAAATTCGGGCCGAAAAAAAACGACAGTGGTACCCCTTACGTTTTTTTTTTTGGGCGAAAAATTAAGTTTCTCCAATATTCCCAAAACTCTGGATTCTGATAGAGGGCCATGAGACTTAGACCTGAGTGCAAAAATGGAGGCTCTAGCCCCTTCCAGAGCTGAGATATCGAAACTCAAAAATTCGGCCCGAAAAAAAAAACGACAGTGGTACCCCTTACGTTTTTTTTTTTTGGGCGAAAAATTAAGTTTCTCCAATCTTCCCAAAACTCTGGATTCTGATAGAGGGCCATGAGACTTAGACCTGAGTGCAAAAATGGAGGCTCTAGCCCCTTCCAGAGCTGAGATATCGAAACTCAAAAATTCGGGCCGAAAAAAAACGACAGTGGTACCCCTTACGTTTTTTTTTTTTGGGGCGAAAAATTAAGTTTCTCCAATCTTCCCAAAACTCTGGATTCTGATAGAGGGCCATGAGACTTAGACCTGAGTGCAAAAATGGAGGCTCTAGCCCCTTCCAGAGCTGAGATATCGAAACTCAAAAATTCGGCCCGAAAAAAAAACGACAGTGGTACCCCTTACGTTTTTTTTTTTTGGGCGAAAAATTACGTTTCTCCAATCTTCCCAAAACTCTGGATTCTGATAGAGGGCCATGATACTTAGACCTGAGTGCAAAAATGGAGGCTCTAGCCCCTTCCAGAGCTGAGATATCGAAACTCAAAAATTCGGCCCGAAAAAAAAACGACAGTGGTACCCCTTACGTTTTTTTTTTTGGGCGAAAAATTAAGTTTCTCCAATCTTCCCAAAACTCTGGATTCTGATAGAGGGCCATGAGACTTAGACCTGAGTGCAAAAATGGAGGCTCTAGCCCCTTCCAGAGCTGAGATATCGAAACTCAAAAATTCGGCCCGAAAAAAAAACGACAGTGGTACCCCTTACGTTTTTTTTTTTTTGGGCGAAAAATTAAGTTTCTCCAATCTTCCAAAAACTCTGGATTCTGATAGAGGGCCATGAGACTTAGACCTGAGTGCAAAAATTGAGGCTCTAGCCCCTTCCAGAGCTGAGATATTGAAACTCAAATATTCGGCCCGGAAAAAAAAACGACAGTGGTACCCCTTACGTTTTTTTTTTGGGGCGAAAAATTAAGTTTCTCCAATCTTCCCAAAACTCTGGATTCTGATAGAGGGCCATGAGACTTAGACCTGAGTGCAAAAATGGAGGCTCTAGCCCCTTCCAGAGCTGAGATATCGAAACTCAAAAATTCGGCCCGAAAAAAAAAACGACAGTGGTACCCCTTACGTTTTTTTTTTTGGGTGAAAAATTAAGTTTCTCCAATCTTCCCAAAACTCTGGATTCTGATAGAGGGCCATGAAACTTAGACCTGAGTGCAAAAATGGAGGCTCTAGCCCCTTCCAGAGCTGAGATATCGAAACTCAAAAATTCGGCCCGAAAAAAAAACGACAGTGGTACCCCTTACGTTTTTTTTTTTTGGGCGAAAAATTACGTTTCTCCAATCTTCCCAAAACTCTGGATTCTGATAGAGGGCCATGAGACTTAGACCTGAGTGCACAAATTGAGGCTCTAGCCCCTTCCAGAGCTGAGATATTGAAACTCAAATATTCGGCCCGAAAAAAAAAACGACAGTGGTACCCCTTACGTTTTTTTTTTTTTTGGGCGAAAAATTAAGTTTCTCCAATCTTACCAAAACTCTGGATTCTGATAGAGGGCCATGAGACTTAGACCTGAGTGCAAAAATGGAGGCTCTAGCCCCTTCCAGAGCTGAGATATTGAAACTCAAAAATTCGGCCCGAAAAAAAAACGACAGTGGTACCCCTTACGTTTTTTTTTTTTGGGCGAAAAATTAAGTTTCTCCAATCTTCCCAAAACTCTGGATTCTGATAGAGGGCCATGAGACTTAGACCTGAGTGCAAAAATGGAGGCTCTAGCCCCTTCCAGAGCTGAGATATCGAAACTCAAAAATTCAGCCCGAAAAAAAAAACGACAGTGGTACCCCTTACGTTTTTTTTTTTTTTGGGCGAAAAATTAAGTTTCTCCAATCTTCCCAAAACTCTGGATTCTGATAGAGGGCCATGAGACTTAGACCTGAGTGCAAAAATGGAGGCTCTAGCCCCTTCCAGAGCTGAGATATCGAAACTCAAAAATTCGGCCCGAAAAAAAAAACGACAGTGGTACCCCTTACGTTTTTTTATTTTGGGCGAAAAATTAAGTTTCTCCAATCTTCCCAAAACTCTGGATTCTGATAGAGGGCCATGAGACTTAGACCTGAGTGCAAAAATGGAGGCTCTAGCCCCTTCCAGAGCTGAGATATCGAAACTCAAAAATTCGGGCCGAAAAAAAACGACAGTGGTACCCCTTACGTTTTTTTTTTTGGGCGAAAAATTAAGTTTCTCCAATATTCCCAAAACTCTGGATTCTGATAGAGGGCCATGAGACTTAGACCTGAGTGCAAAAATGGAGGCTCTAGCCCCTTCCAGAGCTGAGATATCGAAACTCAAAAATTCGGGCCGAAAAAAACGACAGTGGTACCCCTTACGTTTTTTTTTTTTGGGCGAAAAATTAAGTTTCTCCAATCTTCCCAAAACTCTGGATTCTGATAGAGGGCCATGAGACTTAGACCTGAGTGCAAAAATTGAGGCTCTAGCCCCTTCCAGAGCTGAGATATCGAAACTCAAAAATTCGGCCAGAAAAAAAAACGACAGTTGTACCCCTTACGTTTTTTTATTTTGGGCGAAAAATTAAGTTTCTCCAATCTTCCCAAAACTCTGGATTCTGATAGAGGGCCATGAGACTTAGACCTGAGTGCAAAAATGGAGGCTCTAGCCCCTTCCAGAGCTGAGATATCGAAACTCAAAAATTCAGCCCGAAAAAAAAACGACAGTGGTACCCCTTACGTTTTTTTTTTTGGGCGAAAAATTAAGTTTCTCCAATCTTCCCAAAACTCTGGATTCTGATAGAGGGCCATGAGACTTAGACCTGAGTGCAAAAATGGAGGCTCTAGCCCCTTCCAGAGCTGAGATATCGAAACTCAAAAATTCGGGCCGAAAAAAAAAACGACAGTGGTACCCCTTACGTTTTTTTTTTGGGCGAAAAATTAAGTTTCTCCAATCTTCCCAAAACTCTGAATTCTGATAGAGGGCCATGAGACTTAGACCTGAGTGCAAAAATGGAGGCTCTAGCCCCTTCCAGAGCTGAGATATCGAAACTCAAAAATTCGGCCCGGAAAAAAAAACGACAGTGGTACCCCTTACGTTTTTTTTTTTTTGGGGCGAAAAATTAAGTTTCTCCAATCTTCCCAAAACTCTGGATTCTGATAGAGGGCCATGAGACTTAGACCTGAGTGCAAAAATGGAGGCTCTAGCCCCTTCCAGAGCTGAGATATCGAAACTCAAATATTCGGCCCGAAAAAAAAACGACAGTGGTACCCCTTACGTTTTTTTTTTTTTGGGCGAAAAATTAAGTTTCTCCAATCTTCCCAAAACTCTGGATTCTGATAGAGGGCCATGAGACTTAGACCTGAGTGCAAAAATGGAGGCTCTAGCCCCTTCCAGAGCTGAGATATCGAAACTCAAAAATTCGGCCCGAAAAAAAAACGACAGTGGTACCCCTTACGTTTTTTTTTTTTGGGCGAAAAATTAAGTTTCTCCAATCTTCCCAAAACTCTGGATTCTGATAGAGGGCCATGAGACTTAGACCTGAGTGCAAAAATGGAGGCTCTAGCCCCTTCCAGAGCTGAGATATCGAAACTCAAAAATTCGGGCCGAAAAAAAAACGACAGTGGTACCCCTTACGGTTTTTTTTTTTTGGGCGAAAAATTAAGTTTCTCCAATCTTCCCAAAACTCTGGATTCTGATAGAGGGCCATGAGACTTAGACCTGAGTGCAAAAATGGAGGCTCTAGCCCCTTCCAGAGCTGAGATATCGAAACTCAAAAATTCGGCCCGAAAAAAAAACGACAGTGGTACCCCTTACGTTTTTTTTTTTTGGGCGAAAAATTAAGTTTCTCCAATCTTCCCAAAACTCTGGATTCTGATAGAGGGCCATGAGACTTAGACCTGAGTGCAAAAATGGAGGCTCTAGCCCCTTCCAGAGCTGAGATATCGAAACTCAAAAATTCGGCCCGAAAAAAAAACGACAGTGGTACCCCTTACGTTTTTTTTTTTTGGGCGAAAAATTAAGTTTCTCCAATCTTCCCAAAACTCTGGATTCTGATAGAGGGCCATGAGACTTAGACCTGAGTGCAAAAATGGAGGCTCTAGCCCCTTCCAGAGCTGAGATATCGAAACTCAAAAATTCGGCCCGAAAAAAAAAACGACAGTGGTACCCCTTACGTTTTTTTATTTTGGGCGAAAAATTAAGTTTCTCCAATCTTCCCAAAACTCTGGATTCTGATAGAGGGCCATGAGACTTAGACCTGAGTGCAAAAATGGAGGCTCTAGCCCCTTCCAGAGCTGAGATATCGAAACTCAAAAATTCGGGCCGAAAAAAAACGACAGTGGTACCCCTTACGTTTTTTTTTGGGCGAAAAATTAAGTTTCTCCAATATTCCCAAAACTCTGGATTCTGATAGAGGGCCATGAGACTTAGACCTGAGTGCAAAAATGGAGGCTCTAGTCCCTTCCAGAGCTGAGATATCGAAACTCAAAAATTCGGGCCGAAAAAAACGACAGTGGTACCCCTTACGTTTTTTTTTTTTTTGGGCGAAAAATTAAGTTTCTCCAATCTTCCCAAAACTCTGGATTCTGATAGAGGGCCATGAGACTTAGACCTGAGTGCAAAAATTGAGGCTCTAGCCCCTTCCAGAGCTGAGATATCGAAACTCAAAAATTCGGCCAGAAAAAAAAACGACAGTGGTACCCCTTACGTTTTTTTATTTTGGGCGAAAAATTAAGTTTCTCCAATCTTCCCAAAACTCTGGATTCTGATAGAGGGCCATGAGACTTAGACCTGAGTGCAAAAATGGAGGCTCTAGCCCCTTCCAGAGCTGAGATATCGAAACTCAAAAATTCAGCCCGAAAAAAAAACGACAGTGGTACCCCTTACGTTTTTTTTTTTTGGGCGAAAAATTAAGTTTCTCCAATCTTCCCAAAACTCTGGATTCTGATAGAGGGCCATGAGACTTAGACCTGAGTGCAAAAATGGAGGCTCTAGCCCCTTCCAGAGCTGAGATATCGAAACTCAAAAATTCGGGCCGAAAAAAAAACGACAGTGGTACCCCTTACGGTTTTTTTTTTTTGGGCGAAAAATTTAGTTTCTCCAATCTTCCCAAAACTCTGGATTCTGATAGAGGGCCATGAAACTTAGACCTGAGTGCAAAAATGGAGGCTCTAGCCCCTTCCAGAGCTGAGATATCGAAACTCAAATATTCGGCCCGAAAAAAAAGCGACAGTGGTATCCCTTACGTTTTTTTTTTGGGCGAAAAATTAAGTTTCTCCAATCTTCCCAAAACTCTGAATTCTGATAGAGGGCCATGAGACTTAGACCTGAGTGCAAAAATGGAGGCTCTAGCCCCTTCCAGAGCTGAGATATCGAAACTCAAAAATTCGGCCCGGAAAAAAAAACGACAGTGGTACCCCTTACGTTTTTTTTTTTTGGGGCGAAAAATTAAGTTTCTCCAATCTTCCCAAAACTCTGGATTCTGATAGAGGGCCATGAGACTTAGACCTGAGTGCAAAAATGGAGGCTCTAGCCCCTTCCAGAGCTGAGATATCGAAACTCAAATATTCGGCCCGAAAAAAAAACGACAGTGGTACCCCTTACGTTTTTTTTTTTTTGGGCGAAAAATTAAGTTTCTCCAATCTTCCCAAAACTCTGGATTCTGATAGAGGGCCATGAGACTTAGACCTGAGTGCAAAAATGGAGGCTCTAGCCCCTTCCAGAGCTGAGATATCGAAACTCAAAAATTCGGCCCGAAAAAAAAACGACAGTGGTACCCCTTACGTTTTTTTTTTTTGGGCGAAAAATTAAGTTTCTCCAATCTTCCCAAAACTCTGGATTCTGATAGAGGGCCATGAGACTTAGACCTGAGTGCAAAAATGGAGGCTCTAGCCCCTTCCAGAGCTGAGATATCGAAACTCAAAAATTCGGGCCGAAAAAAAAACGACAGTGGTACCCCTTACGGTTTTTTTTTTTTGGGCGAAAAATTAAGTTTCTCCAATCTTCCCAAAACTCTGGATTCTGATAGAGGGCCATGAGACTTAGACCTGAGTGCAAAAATGGAGGCTCTAGCCCCTTCCAGAGCTGAGATATCGAAACTCAAAAATTCGGCCCGAAAAAAAAACGACAGTGGTACCCCTTACGTTTTTTTTTTTTGGGCGAAAAATTAAGTTTCTCCAATCTTCCCAAAACTCTGGATTCTGATAGAGGGCCATGAGACTTAGACCTGAGTGCAAAAATGGAGGCTCTAGCCCCTTCCAGAGCTGAGATATCGAAACTCAAAAATTCGGCCCGAAAAAAAAACGACAGTGGTACCCCTTACGTTTTTTTTTTTGGGCGAAAAATTAAGTTTCTCCAATCTTCCCAAAACTCTGGATTCTGATAGAGGGCCATGAGACTTAGACCTGAGTGCAAAAATGGAGGCTCTAGCCCCTTCCAGAGCTGAGATATCGAAACTCAAAAATTCGGCCCGAAAAAAAAAACGACAGTGGTACCCCTTACGTTTTTTTATTTTGGGCGAAAAATTAAGTTTCTCCAATCTTCCCAAAACTCTGGATTCTGATAGAGGGCCATGAGACTTAGACCTGAGTGCAAAAATGGAGGCTCTAGCCCCTTCCAGAGCTGAGATATCGAAACTCAAAAATTCGGGCCGAAAAAAAACGACAGTGGTACCCCTTACGTTTTTTTTTGGGCGAAAAATTAAGTTTCTCCAATATTCCCAAAACTCTGGATTCTGATAGAGGGCCATGAGACTTAGACCTGAGTGCAAAAATGGAGGCTCTAGTCCCTTCCAGAGCTGAGATATCGAAACTCAAAAATTCGGGCCGAAAAAAACGACAGTGGTACCCCTTACGTTTTTTTTTTTTTTTGGGCGAAAAATTAAGTTTCTCCAATCTTCCCAAAACTCTGGATTCTGATAGAGGGCCATGAGACTTAGACCTGAGTGCAAAAATTGAGGCTCTAGCCCCTTCCAGAGCTGAGATATCGAAACTCAAAAATTCGGCCAGAAAAAAAAACGACAGTGGTACCCCTTACGTTTTTTTATTTTGGGCGAAAAATTAAGTTTCTCCAATCTTCCCAAAACTCTGGATTCTGATAGAGGGCCATGAGACTTAGACCTGAGTGCAAAAATGGAGGCTCTAGCCCCTTCCAGAGCTGAGATATCGAAACTCAAAAATTCAGCCCGAAAAAAAAAACGACAGTGGTACCCCTTACGTTTTTTTTTTTTGGGCGAAAAATTAAGTTTCTCCAATCTTCCCAAAACTCTGGATTCTGATAGAGGGCCATGAGACTTAGACCTGAGTGCAAAAATGGAGGCTCTAGCCCCTTCCAGAGCTGAGATATCGAAACTCAAAAATTCGGGCCGAAAAAAAAACGACAGTGGTACCCCTTACGGTTTTTTTTTTTGGGCGAAAAATTTAGTTTCTCCAATCTTCCCAAAACTCTGGATTCTGATAGAGGGCCATGAAACTTAGACCTGAGTGCAAAAATGGAGGCTCTAGCCCCTTCCAGAGCTGAGATATCGAAACTCAAAAATTCGGCCCGAAAAAAAAACGACAGTGGTACCCCTTACGTTTTTTTTTTTTGGGCGAAAAATTACGTTTCTCCAATCTTCCCAAAACTCTGGATTCTGATAGAGGGCCATGAGACTTAGACCTGAGTGCAAAAATTGAGGCTCTAGCCCCTTCCAGAGCTGAGATATTGAAACTCAAATATTCGGCCCGAAAAAAAAAACGACAGTGGTACCCCTTACGTTTTTTTTTTTGGGCGAAAAATTAAGTTTCTCCAATCTTCCCAAAACTCTGGATTCTGATAGAGGGCCATGAGACTTAGACCTGAGTGCAAAAATGGAGGCTCTAGCCCCTTCCAGAGCTGAGATATTGAAACTCAAAAATTCGGCCCGAAAAAAAAACGACAGTGGTACCCCTTACGTTTTTTTTTTGGGCGAAAAATTAAGTTTCTCCAATCTTCCCAAAACTCTGGATTCTGATAGAGGGCCATTAGACTTAGACCTGAGTGCAAAAATGGAGGCTCTAGCCCCTTCCAGAGCTGAGATATCGAAACTCAAAAATTCAGCCCGAAAAAAAAAACGACAGTGGTACCCCTTACGTTTTTTTTTTTGGGGGCGAAAAATTAAGTTTCTCCAATCTTCCCAAAACTCTGGATTCTGATAGAGGGCCATGAGACTTAGACCTGAGTGCAAAAATGGAGGCTCTAGCCCCTTCCAGAGCTGAGATATCGAAACTCAAAAATTCGGCCCGAAAAAAAAAACGACAGTGGTACCCCTTACGTTTTTTTATTTTGGGCGAAAAATTAAGTTTCTCCAATCTTCCCAAAACTCTGGATTCTGATAGAGGACCATGAGACTTAGACCTGAGTGCAAAAATGGAGGCTCTAGCCCCTTCCAGAGCTGAGATATCGAAACTCAAAAATTCGGGCCGAAAAAAAACGACAGTGGTACCCCTTACGTTTTTTTTTTTGGGCGAAAAATTAAGTTTCTCCAATATTCCCAAAACTCTGGATTCTGATAGAGGGCCATGAGACTTAGACCTGAGTGCAAAAATGGAGGCTCTAGCCCCTTCCAGAGCTGAGATATCGAAACTCAAAAATTCGGGCCGAAAAAAAAACGACAGTGGTACCCCTTACGTTTTTTTTTTTTTGGGCGAAAAATTTAGTTTCTCCAATCTTCCCAAAACTCTGGATTCTGATAGAGGGCCATGAGACTTAGACCTGAGTGCAAAAATGGAGGCTCTAGCCCCTTCCAGAGCTGAGATATCGAAACTCAAAAATTCGGCCCGAAAAAAAAACGACAGTGGTACCCCTTACGTTTTTTTTTTTGGGGCGAAAAATTAAGTTTCTCCAATCTTCCCAAAACTCTGGATTCTGATAGAGGGCCATGAGACTTAGACCTGAGTGCAAAAATGGAGGCTCTAGCCCCTTCCAGAGCTGAGATATCGAAACTCAAAAATTCGGCCCGAAAAAAAAACGACAGTGGTACCCCTTACGTTTTTTTTTTTTGGGCGAAAAATTAAGTTTCTCCAATCTTCCCAAAACTCTGGATTCTGATAGAGGGCCATGAGACTTAGACCTGAGTGCAAAAATGGAGGCTCTAGCCCCTTCCAGAGCTGAGATATCGAAACTCAAAAATTCGGCCCGAAAAAAAAACGACAGTGGTACCCCTTACGTTTTTTTTTTGGGGCGAAAAATTAATTTTCTCCAATCTTCCCAAAACTCTGGATTCTGATAGAGGACCATGAGACTTAGACCTGAGTGCAAAAAATGGAGGCTCTAGCCCCTTCCAGAGCTGAGATATCGAAACTCAAAAATTTTGCCGAAAAAAAAAACGACAGTGGTACCCCTTACGTTTTTTTTTTTGGGCTAAAAATTAAGTTTCTCCAATCTTCCCAAAACTCTGGATTCTGATAGAGGGCCATGAGACTTAGACCTGAGTGCAAAAATGGAGGCTCTAGCCCCTTCCAGAGCTGAGATATCGAAACTCAAAAATTCGGCCCGAAAAAAAAACGACAGTGGTACCCCTTACGTTTTTTTTTTTTGGGCGAAAAATTAAGTTTCTCCAATCTTCCCAAAACTCTGGATTCTGATAGAGGGCCATGAGACTTAGACCTGAGTGCAAAAATGGAGGCTCTAGCCCCTTCCAGAGCTGAGATATCGAAACTCAAAAATTCGGCCCGAAAAAAAAACGACAGTGGTACCCCTTACGTTTTTTTTTTTGGGGCGAAAAATTAAGTTTCTCCAATCTTCCCAAAACTCTGGATTCTGATAGAGGGCCATGAGACTTAGACCTGAGTGCAAAAATGGAGGCTCTAGCCCCTTCCAGAGCTGAGATATCGAAACTCAAAAATTCGGCCCGAAAAAAAAACGACAGTGGTACCCCTTACGTTTTTTTTTTTTGGGCGAAAAATTAAGTTTCTCCAATCTTCCCAAAACTCTGGATTCTGATAGAGGGCCATGAGACTTAGACCTGAGTGCAAAAATGGAGGCTCTAGCCCCTTCCAGAGCTGAGATATCGAAACTCAAAAATTCGGCCCGAAAAAAAAACGACAGTGGTACCCCTTACATTTTTTTTTTGGCGCGAAAAATTAATTTTCTCCAATCTTCCCAAAACTCTGGATTCTGATAGAGGACCATGAGACTTAGACCTGAGTGCAAAAAATGGAGGCTCTAGCCCCTTCCAGAGCTGAGATATCGAAACTCAAAAATTTTGCCGAAAAAAAAAACGACAGTGGTACCCCTTACGTTTTTTTTTTTGGGCTAAAAATTAAGTTTCTCCAATCTTCCCAAAACTCTGGATTCTGATAGAGGGCCATGAGACTTAGACCTGAGTGCAAAAATGGAGGCTCTAGCCCCTTCCAGAGCTGAGATATCGAAACTCAAAAATTCAGCCCGAAAAAAAAAACGACAGTGGTACCCCTTACGTTTTTTTTTTTGGGGCGAAAAATTAAGTTTCTCCAATCTTCCCAAAACTCTGGATTCTGATAGAGGGCCATGAGACTTAGACCTGAGTGCAAAAATGGAGGCTCTAGCCCCTTCCAGAGCTGAGATATCGAAACTCAAAAATTCGGCCCGAAAAAAAAACCGACAGTGGTACCGCTTACGTTTTTTTAATTTGGGCGAAAAATTAAGTTTCTCCAATCTTCCCAAAACTCTGGATTCTGATAGAGGACCATGAGACTTAGACCTGAGTGCAAAAATGGAGGCTCTAGCCCCTTCCAGAGCTGAGATATCGAAACTCAAAAATTCGGGCCGAAAAAAAACGACAGTGGTACCCCTTACGTTTTTTTTTTTGGGCGAAAAATTAAGTTTCTCCAATATTCCCAAAACTCTGGATTCTGATAGAGGGCCATGAGACTTAGACCTGAGTGCAAAAATGGAGGCTCTAGCCCCTTCCAGAGCTGAGATATCGAAACTCAAAAATTCGGCCCGAAAAAAAAAACGACAGTGGTACCCCTTACGTTTTTTTTTTTTGGGCGAAAAATTAAGTTTCTCCAATCTTCCCAAAACTCTGGATTCTGATAGAGGGCCATGAGACTTAGACCTGAGTGCAAAAATGGAGGCTCTAGCCCCTTCCAGAGCTGAGATATCGAAACTCAAAAATTCGGGCCGAAAAAAAACGACAGTGGTACCCCTTACGTTTTTTTTTTTTGGGGCGAAAAATTAAGTTTCTCCAATCTTCCCAAAACTCTGGATTCTGATAGAGGGCCATGAGACTTAGACCTGAGTGCAAAAATGGAGGCTCTAGCCCCTTCCAGAGCTGAGATATCGAAACTCAAAAATTCGGCCCGAAAAAAAAACGACAGTGGTACCCCTTACGTTTTTTTTTTTTGGGCGAAAAATTAAGTTTCTCCAATCTTCCCAAAACTCTGGATTCTGATAGAGGGCCATGATACTTAGACCTGAGTGCAAAAATGGAGGCTCTAGCCCCTTCCAGAGCTGAGATATCGAAACTCAAAAATTCGGCCCGAAAAAAAAACGACAGTGGTACCCCTTACGTTTTTTTTTTTTGGGCAAAAAAATAAGTTTCTCCAATCTTCCCAAAACTCTGGATTCTGATAGAGGGCCATGAGACTTAGACCTGAGTGCAAAAATGGAGGCTCTAGCCCCTTCCAGAGCTGAGATATCGAAACTCAAAAATTCGGCCCGAAAAAAAAACGACAGTGGTACCCCTTACGTTTTTTTTTTTTGGGCGAAAAATTAAGTTTCTCCAATCTTCCAAAAACTCTGGATTCTGATAGAGGGCCATGAGACTTAGACCTGAGTGCAAAAATTGAGGCTCTAGCCCCTTCCAGAGCTGAGATATTGAAACTCAAATATTCGGCCCGAAAAAAAAACGACAGTGGTACCCCTTACGTTTTTTTTTTGGGGCGAAAAATTAAGTTTCTCCAATCTTCCCAAAACTCTGGATTCTGATAGAGGGCCATGAGACTTAGACCTGAGTGCAAAAATGGAGGCTCTAGCCCCTTCCAGAGCTGAGATATCGAAACTCAAAAATTCGGCCCGAAAAAAAAACCGACAGTGGTACCCCTTACGTTTTTTTTTTTGGGTGAAAAATTAAGTTTCTCCAATCTTCCCAAAACTCTGGATTCTGATAGAGGGCCATGAAACTTAGACCTGAGTGCAAAAATGGAGGCTCTAGCCCCTTCCAGAGCTGAGATATCGAAACTCAAAAATTCGGCCCGAAAAAAAAACGACAGTGGTACCCCTTACGTTTTTTTTTTTTGGGCGAAAAATTACGTTTCTCCAATCTTCCCAAAACTCTGGATTCTGATAGAGGGCCATGAGACTTAGACCTGAGTGCACAAATTGAGGCTCTAGCCCCTTCCAGAGCTGAGATATTGAAACTCAAATATTCGGCCCGAAAAAAAAAACGACAGTGGTACCCCTTACGTTTTTTTTTTTTGGGCGAAAAATTAAGTTTCTCCAATCTTCCCAAAACTCTGGATTCTGATAGAGGGCCATGAGACTTAGACCTGAGTGCAAAAATGGAGGCTCTAGCCCCTTCCAGAGCTGAGATATTGAAACTCAAAAATTCGGCCCGAAAAAAAAACGACAGTGGTACCCCTTACGTTTTTTTTTTTTGGGCGAAAAATTAAGTTTCTCCAATCTTCCCAAAACTCTGGATTCTGATAGAGGGCCATGAGACTTAGACCTGAGTGCAAAAATGGAGGCTCTAGCCCCTTCCAGAGCTGAGATATCGAAACTCAAAAATTCAGCCCGAAAAAAAAAACGACAGTGGTACCCCTTACGTTTTTTTTTTTTTGGGCGAAAAATTAAGTTTCTCCAATCTTCCCAAAACTCTGGATTCTGATAGAGGGCCATGAGACTTAGACCTGAGTGCAAAAATGGAGGCTCTAGCCCCTTCCAGAGCTGAGATATCGAAACTCAAAAATTCGGCCCGAAAAAAACGACAGTGGTACCCCTTACGTTTTTTTTTTTTTGGGCGAAAAATTAAGTTTCTCCAATCTTCCCAAAACTCTGGATTCTGATAGAGGGCCATGAGACTTAGACCTGAGTGCAAAAATTGAGGCTCTAGCCCCTTCCAGAGCTGAGATATCGAAACTCAAAAATTCGGCCAGAAAAAAAAACGACAGTTGTACCCCATACGTTTTTTTATTTTGGGCGAAAAATTAAGTTTCTCCAATCTTCCCAAAACTCTGGATTCTGATAGAGGGCCATGAGACTTAGACCTGAGTGCAAAAATGGAGGCTCTAGCCCCTTCCAGAGCTGAGATATCGAAACTCAAAAATTCAGCCCGAAAAAAAAACGACAGTGGTACCCCTTACGTTTTTTTTTTTTGGGCGAAAAATTTAGTTTCTCCAATCTTCCCAAAACTCTGGATTCTGATAGAGGGCCATGAGACTTAGACCTGAGTGCAAAAATGGAGGCTCTAGCCCCTTCCAGAGCTGAGATATCGAAACTCAAATATTCGGCCCGAAAAAAAAGCGACAGTGGTATCCCTTACGTTTTTTTTTTGGGCGAAAAATTAAGTTTCTCCAATCTTCCCAAAACTCTGAATTCTGATAGAGGGCCATGAGACTTAGACCTGAGTGCAAAAATGGAGGCTCTAGCCCCTTCCAGAGCTGAGATATCGAAACTCAAAAATTCGGCCCGGAAAAAAAAACGACAGTGGTACCCCTTACGTTTTTTTTTTTTGGGGCGAAAAATTAAGTTTCTCCAATCTTCCCAAAACTCTGGATTCTGATAGTGGGCCATGAGACTTAGACCTGAGTGCAAAAATGGAGGCTCTAGCCCCTTCCAGAGCTGAGATATCGAAACTCAAATATTCGGCCCGAAAAAAAAACGACAGTGGTACCCCTTACGTTTTTTTTTTTTTGGGCGAAAAATTAAGTTTCTCCAATCTTCCCAAAACTCTGGATTCTGATAGAGGGCCATGAGACTTAGACCTGAGTGCAAAAATGGAGGCTCTAGCCCCTTCCAGAGCTGAGATATCAAAACTCAAAAATTCGGCCCGAAAAAAAAACGACAGTGGTACCCCTTACGTTTTTTTTTTTTGGGGCGAAAAATTAAGTTTCTCCAATCTTCCCAAAACTCTGGATTCTGATAGAGGGCCATGAGACTTAGACCTGAGTGCAAAAATGGAGGCTCTAGCCCCTTCCAGAGCTGAGATATCGAAACTCAAAAATTCGGCCCGAAAAAAAAACGACAGTGGTACCCCTTACGTTTTTTTTTTTTGGGCGAAAAATTAAGTTTCTCCAATCTTCCCAAAACTCTGGATTCTGATAGAGGGCCATGAGACTTAGACCTGAGTGCAAAAATGGAGGCTCTAGCCCCTTCCAGAGCTGAGATATCGAAACTCAAAAATTCGGCCCGAAAAAAAACGACAGTGGTACCCCTTACGTTTTTTTTTTTTGGGCGAAAAATTAAGTTTCTCCAATCTTCCCAAAACTCTGGATTCTGATAGAGGGCCATGAGACTTAGACCTGAGTGCAAAAATGGAGGCTCTAGCCCCTTCCAGAGCTGAGATATCGAAACTCAAAAATTCGGCCCGAAAAAAAAACGACAGTGGTACCCCTTACGTTTTTTTTTTTGGGCGAAAAATTAAGTTTCTCCAATCTTCCCAAAACTCTGGATTCTGATAGAGGGCCATGAGACTTAGACCTGAGTGCAAAAATGGAGGCTCTAGCCCCTTCCAGAGCTGAGATATCGAAACTCAAAAATTCGGCCCGAAAAAAAAAACGACAGTGGTACCCCTTACGTTTTTTTATTTTGGGCGAAAAATTAAGTTTCTCCAATCTTCCCAAAACTCTGGATTCTGATAGAGGGCCATGAGACTTAGACCTGAGTGCAAAAATGGAGGCTCTAGCCCCTTCCAGAGCTGAGATATCGAAACTCAAAAATTCGGGCCGAAAAAAAACGACAGTGGTACCCCTTACGTTTTTTTTTTGGGCGAAAAATTAAGTTTCTCCAATATTCCCAAAACTCTGGATTCTGATAGAGGGCCATGAGACTTAGACCTGAGTGCAAAAATGGAGGCTCTAGCCCCTTCCAGAGCTGAGATATCGAAACTCAAAAATTCGGGCCGAAAAAAACGACAGTGGTACCCCTTACGTTTTTTTTTGGGCGAAAAATTAAGTTTCTCCAATATTCCCAAAACTCTGGATTCTGATAGAGGGCCATGAGACTTAGACCTGAGTGCAAAAATGGAGGCTCTAGCCCCTTCCAGAGCTGAGATATCGAAACTCAAAAATTCGGGCCGAAAAAAACGACAGTGGTACCCCTTACGTTTTTTTTTTTTTGGGCGAAAAATTAAGTTTCTCCAATCTTCCCAAAACTCTGGATTCTGATAGAGGGCCATGAGACTTAGACCTGAGTGCAAAAATTGAGGCTCTAGCCCCTTCCAGAGCTGAGATATCGAAACTCAAAAAATCGGCCAGAAAAAAAAACGACAGTGGTACCCCTTACGTTTTTTTATTTTGGGCGAAAAATTAAGTTTCTCCAATCTTCCCAAAACTCTGGATTCTGATAGAGGGCCATGAGACTTAGACCTGAGTGCAAAAATGGAGGCTCTAGCCCCTTCCAGAGCTGAGATATCGAAACTCAAAAATTCAGCCCGAAAAAAAAACGACAGTGGTACCCCTTACGTTTTTTTTTTTTGGGCGAAAAATTAAGTTTCTCCAATCTTCCCAAAACTCTGGATTCTGATAGAGGGCCATGAGACTTAGACCTGAGTGCAAAAATGGAGGCTCTAGCCCCTTCCAGAGCTGAGATATCGAAACTCAAAAATTCGGGCCGAAAAAAAAACGACAGTGGTACCCCTTACGGTTTTTTTTTTTTGGGCGAAAAATTTAGTTTCTCCAATCTTCCCAAAACTCTGGATTCTGATAGAGGGCCATGAGACTTAGACCTGAGTGCAAAAATGGAGGCTCTAGCCCCTTCCAGAGCTGAGATATCGAAACTCAAATATTCGGCCCGAAAAAAAAGCGACAGTGGTATCCCTTACGTTTTTTTTTTGGGCGAAAAATTAAGTTTCTCCAATCTTCCCAAAACTCTGAATTCTGATAGAGGGCCATGAGACTTAGACCTGAGTGCAAAAATGGAGGCTCTAGCCCCTTCCAGAGCTGAGATATCGAAACTCAAAAATTCGGCCCGGAAAAAAAAACGACAGTGGTACCCCTTACGTTTTTTTTTTTTGGGGCGAAAAATTAAGTTTCTCCAATCTTCCCAAAACTCTGGATTCTGATAGAGGGCCATGAGACTTAGACCTGAGTGCAAAAATGGAGGCTCTAGCCCCTTCCAGAGCTGAGATATCGAAACTCAAAAATTCGGGCCGAAAAAAAACGACAGTGGTACCCCTTACGTTTTTTTTTTTTGGGCGAAAAATTAAGTTTCTCCAATATTCCCAAAACTCTGGATTCTGATAGAGGGCCATGAGACTTAGACCTGAGTGCAAAAATGGAGGCTCTAGCCCCTTCCAGAGCTGAGATATCGAAACTCAAAAATTCGGGCCGAAAAAAACGACAGTGGTACCCCTCACGTTTTTTTTTTTTTTGGGCGAAAAATTAAGTTTCTCCAATCTTCCCAAAACTCTGGATTCTGATAGAGGGCCATGAGACTTAGACCTGAGTGCAAAAATTGAGGCTCTAGCCCCTTCCAGAGCTGAGATATCGAAACTCAAAAATTCAGCCCGAAAAAAAAACGACAGTGGTACCCCTTACGTTTTTTTTTTTTGGGCGAAAAATTAAGTTTCTCCAATCTTCCCAAAACTCTGGATTCTGATAGAGGGCCATGAGACTTAGACCTGAGTGCAAAAATGGAGGCTCTAGCCCCTTCCAGAGCTGAGATATCGAAACTCAAAAATTCAGCCCGAAAAAAAAACGACAGTGGTACCCCTTACGTTTTTTTTTTTTGGGCGAAAAATTAAGTTTCTCCAATCTTCCCAAAACTCTGGATTCTGATAGAGGGCCATGAGACTTAGACCTGAGTGCAAAAATGGAGGCTCTAGCCCCTTCCAGAGCTGAGATATCGAAACTCAAAAATTCGGGCCGAAAAAAAAACGACAGTGGTACCCCTTACGGTTTTTTTTTTTTGGGCGAAAAATTTAGTTTCTCCAATCTTCCCAAAACTCTGGATTCTGATAGAGGGCCATGAGACTTAGACCTGAGTGCAAAAATGGAGGCTCTAGCCCCTTCCAGAGCTGAGATATCGAAACTCAAATATTCGGCCCGAAAAAAAAGCGACAGTGGTATCCCTTACGTTTTTTTTTTGGGCGAAAAATTAAGTTTCTCCAATCTTCCCAAAACTCTGAATTCTGATAGAGGGCCATGAGACTTAGACCTGAGTGCAAAAATGGAGGCTCTAGCCCCTTCCAGAGCTGAGATATCGAAACTCAAAAATTCGGCCCGGAAAAAAAAACGACAGTGGTACCCCTTACGTTTTTTTTTTTTGGGGCGAAAAATTAAGTTTCTCCAATCTTCCCAAAACTCTGGATTCTGATAGAGGGCCATGAGACTTAGACCTGAGTGCAAAAATGGAGGCTCTAGCCCCTTCCAGAGCTGAGATATCGAAACTCAAAAATTCGGGCCGAAAAAAAACGACAGTGGTACCCCTTACGTTTTTTTTTTTTGGGCGAAAAATTAAGTTTCTCCAATATTCCCAAAACTCTGGATTCTGATAGAGGGCCATGAGACTTAGACCTGAGTGCAAAAATGGAGGCTCTAGCCCCTTCCAGAGCTGAGATATCGAAACTCAAAAATTCGGGCCGAAAAAAACGACAGTGGTACCCCTCACGTTTTTTTTTTTTTTGGGCGAAAAATTAAGTTTCTCCAATCTTCCCAAAACTCTGGATTCTGATAGAGGGCCATGAGACTTAGACCTGAGTGCAAAAATTGAGGCTCTAGCCCCTTCCAGAGCTGAGATATCGAAACTCAAAAATTCAGCCCGAAAAAAAAACGACAGTGGTACCCCTTACGTTTTTTTTTTTTGGGCGAAAAATTAAGTTTCTCCAATCTTCCCAAAACTCTGGATTCTGATAGAGGGCCATGAGACTTAGACCTGAGTGCAAAAATGGAGGCTCTAGCCCCTTCCAGAGCTGAGATATCGAAACTCAAAAATTCGGGCCGAAAAAAAAACGACAGTGGTACCCCTTACGGTTTTTTTTTTGGGCGAAAAATTTAGTTTCTCCAATCTTCCCAAAACTCTGGATTCTGATAGAGGGCCATGAGACTTAGACCTGAGTGCAAAAATGGAGGCTCTAGCCCCTTCCAGAGCTGAGATATCGAAACTCAAATATTCGGCCCGAAAAAAAAGCGACAGTGGTATCCCTTACGTTTTTTTTTTGGGCGAAAAATTAAGTTTCTCCAATCTTCCCAAAACTCTGAATTCTGATAGAGGGCCATGAGACTTAGACCTGAGTGCAAAAATGGAGGCTCTAGCCCCTTCCAGAGCTGAGATATCGAAACTCAAAAATTCGGCCCGGAAAAAAAAACGACAGTGGTACCCCTTACGTTTTTTTTTTTGGGGCGAAAAATTAAGTTTCTCCAATCTTCCCAAAACTCTGGATTCTGATAGAGGGCCATGAGACTTAGACCTGAGTGCAAAAATGGAGGCTCTAGCCCCTTCCAGAGCTGAGATATCGAAACTCAAATATTCGGCCCGAAAAAAAAACGACAGTGGTACCCCTTACGTTTTTTTTTAGGGCGAAAAATTAAGTTTCTCCAATCTTCCCAAAACTCTGGATTCTGATAGAGGGCCATGAGACTTAGACCTGAGTGCAAAAATGGAGGCTCTAGCCCCTTCCAGAGCTGAGATATCGAAACTCAAAAATTCGGGCCGAAAAAAAAACGACAGTGGTACCCCTTACGTTTTTTTTTTTTGGGCGAAAAATTTAGTTTCTCCAATCTTCCTAAAACTCTGGATTCTGATAGAGGGCCATGAGACTTAGACCTGAGTGCAAAAATGGAGGCTCTAGCCCCTTCCAGAGCTGAGATATCGAAACTCAAAAATTCGGCCCGAAAAAAAAACGACAGTGGTACCCCTTACGTTTTTTTTTTTTGGGCGAAAAATTAAGTTTCTCCAATCTTCCCAAAACTCTGGATTCTGATAGAGGGCCATGAGACTTAGACCTGAGTGCAAAAATGGAGGCTCTAGCCCCTTCCAGAGCTGAGATATCGAAACTCAAAAATTCGGCCCGAAAAAAAAACGACAGTGGTACCCCTTACGTTTTTTTTTTTTGGGCGAAAAATTAAGTTTCTCCAATCTTCCCAAAACTCTGGATTCTGATAGAGGGCCATGAAACTTAGACCTGAGTGCAAAAATGGAGGCTCTAGCCCCTTCCAGAGCTGAGATATCGAAACTCAAAAATTCAGCCCGAAAAAAAAAACGACAGTGGTACCCCTTACGTTTTTTTTTTTTGGGCGAAAAATTAAGTTTCTCCAATCTTCCCAAAACTCTGGATTCTGATAGAGGGCCATGAGACTTAGACCTGAGTGCAAAAATGGAGGCTCTAGCCCCTTCCAGAGCTGAGATATCGAAACTCAAAAATTCGGGCCGAAAAAAAAAACGACAGTGGTACCCCTTACGTTTTTTTTTTTTGGGCGAAAAATTAAGTTTCTCCAATCTTCCCAAAACTCTGGATTCTGATAGAGGGCCATGAGACTTAGACCTGAGTGCAAAAATGGAGGCTCTAGCCCCTTCCAGAGCTGAGATATCGAAACTCAAAAATTCGGCCCGAAAAAAAAAACGACAGTGGTACCCCTTACGTTTTTTTATTTTGGGCGAAAAATTAAGTTTCTCCAATCTTCCCAAAACTCTGGATTCTGATAGAGGGCCATGAGACTTAGACCTGAGTGCAAAAATGGAGGCTCTAGCCCCTTCCAGAGCTGAGATATCGAAACTCAAAAATTCGGGCCGAAAAAAAACGACAGTGGTACCCCTTACGTTTTTTTTTTGGGCGAAAAATTAAGTTTCTCCAATATTCCCAAAACTCTGGATTCTGATAGAGGGCCATGAGACTTAGACCTGAGTGCAAAAATGGAGGCTCTAGCCCCTTCCAGAGCTGAGATATCGAAACTCAAAAATTCGGGCCGAAAAAAACGACAGTGGTACCCCTTACGTTTTTTTTTGGGCGAAAAATTAAGTTTCTCCAATATTCCCAAAACTCTGGATTCTGATAGAGGGCCATGAGACTTAGACCTGAGTGCAAAAATGGAGGCTCTAGCCCCTTCCAGAGCTGAGATATCGAAACTCAAAAATTCGGGCCGAAAAAAACGACAGTGGTACCCCTTACGTTTTTTTTTTTTTGGGCGAAAAATTAAGTTTCTCCAATCTTCCCAAAACTCTGGATTCTGATAGAGGGCCATGAGACTTAGACCTGAGTGCAAAAATTGAGGCTCTAGCCCCTTCCAGAGCTGAGATATCGAAACTCAAAAAATCGGCCAGAAAAAAAAACGACAGTGGTACCCCTTACGTTTTTTTATTTTGGGCGAAAAATTAAGTTTCTCCAATCTTCCCAAAACTCTGGATTCTGATAGAGGGCCATGAGACTTAGACCTGAGTGCAAAAATGGAGGCTCTAGCCCCTTCCAGAGCTGAGATATCGAAACTCAAAAATTCAGCCCGAAAAAAAAACGACAGTGGTACCCCTTACGTTTTTTTTTTTTGGGCGAAAAATTAAGTTTCTCCAATCTTCCCAAAACTCTGGATTCTGATAGAGGGCCATGAGACTTAGACCTGAGTGCAAAAATGGAGGCTCTAGCCCCTTCCAGAGCTGAGATATCGAAACTCAAAAATTCGGGCCGAAAAAAAAACGACAGTGGTACCCCTTACGGTTTTTTTTTTTTGGGCGAAAAATTTAGTTTCTCCAATCTTCCCAAAACTCTGGATTCTGATAGAGGGCCATGAGACTTAGACCTGAGTGCAAAAATGGAGGCTCTAGCCCCTTCCAGAGCTGAGATATCGAAACTCAAATATTCGGCCCGAAAAAAAAGCGACAGTGGTATCCCTTACGTTTTTTTTTTGGGCGAAAAATTAAGTTTCTCCAATCTTCCCAAAACTCTGAATTCTGATAGAGGGCCATGAGACTTAGACCTGAGTGCAAAAATGGAGGCTCTAGCCCCTTCCAGAGCTGAGATATCGAAACTCAAAAATTCGGCCCGGAAAAAAAAACGACAGTGGTACCCCTTACGTTTTTTTTTTTTGGGGCGAAAAATTAAGTTTCTCCAATCTTCCCAAAACTCTGGATTCTGATAGAGGGCCATGAGACTTAGACCTGAGTGCAAAAATGGAGGCTCTAGCCCCTTCCAGAGCTGAGATATCGAAACTCAAAAATTCGGGCCGAAAAAAAACGACAGTGGTACCCCTTACGTTTTTTTTTTTTGGGCGAAAAATTAAGTTTCTCCAATATTCCCAAAACTCTGGATTCTGATAGAGGGCCATGAGACTTAGACCTGAGTGCAAAAATGGAGGCTCTAGCCCCTTCCAGAGCTGAGATATCGAAACTCAAAAATTCGGGCCGAAAAAAACGACAGTGGTACCCCTCACGTTTTTTTTTTTTTTTGGGCGAAAAATTAAGTTTCTCCAATCTTCCCAAAACTCTGGATTCTGATAGAGGGCCATGAGACTTAGACCTGAGTGCAAAAATTGAGGCTCTAGCCCCTTCCAGAGCTGAGATATCGAAACTCAAAAATTCAGCCCGAAAAAAAAACGACAGTGGTACCCCTTACGTTTTTTTTTTTTGGGCGAAAAATTAAGTTTCTCCAATCTTCCCAAAACTCTGGATTCTGATAGAGGGCCATGAGACTTAGACCTGAGTGCAAAAATGGAGGCTCTAGCCCCTTCCAGAGCTGAGATATCGAAACTCAAAAATTCGGGCCGAAAAAAAAACGACAGTGGTACCCCTTACGGTTTTTTTTTTGGGCGAAAAATTTAGTTTCTCCAATCTTCCCAAAACTCTGGATTCTGATAGAGGGCCATGAGACTTAGACCTGAGTGCAAAAATGGAGGCTCTAGCCCCTTCCAGAGCTGAGATATCGAAACTCAAATATTCGGCCCGAAAAAAAAGCGACAGTGGTATCCCTTACGTTTTTTTTTTGGGCGAAAAATTAAGTTTCTCCAATCTTCCCAAAACTCTGAATTCTGATAGAGGGCCATGAGACTTAGACCTGAGTGCAAAAATGGAGGCTCTAGCCCCTTCCAGAGCTGAGATATCGAAACTCAAAAATTCGGCCCGGAAAAAAAAACGACAGTGGTACCCCTTACGTTTTTTTTTTTTGGGGCGAAAAATTAAGTTTCTCCAATCTTCCCAAAACTCTGGATTCTGATAGAGGGCCATGAGACTTAGACCTGAGTGCAAAAATGGAGGCTCTAGCCCCTTCCAGAGCTGAGATATCGAAACTCAAATATTCGGCCCGAAAAAAAAACGACAGTGGTACGTACCCCTTACGTTTTTTTTTTAGGGCGAAAAATTAAGTTTCTCCAATCTTCCCAAAACTCTGGATTCTGATAGAGGGCCATGAGACTTAGACCTGAGTGCAAAAATGGAGGCTCTAGCCCCTTCCAGAGCTGAGATATCGAAACTCAAAAATTCGGGCCGAAAAAAAAACGACAGTGGTACCCCTTACGTTTTTTTTTTTTGGGCGAAAAATTTAGTTTCTCCAATCTTCCTAAAACTCTGGATTCTGATAGAGGGCCATGAGACTTAGACCTGAGTGCAAAAATGGAGGCTCTAGCCCCTTCCAGAGCTGAGATATCGAAACTCAAAAATTCGGCCCGAAAAAAAAACGACAGTGGTACCCCTTACGTTTTTTTTTTTTGGGCGAAAAATTAAGTTTCTCCAATCTTCCCAAAACTCTGGATTCTGATAGAGGGCCACGAGACTTAGACCTGAGTGCAAAAATGGAGGCTCTAGCCCCTTCCAGAGCTGAGATATCGAAACTCAAAAATTCGGCCCGAAAAAAAAACGACAGTGGTACCCCTTACGTTTTTTTTTTTTGGGCGAAAAATTAAGTTTCTCCAATCTTCCCAAAACTCTGGATTCTGATAGAGGGCCATGAAACTTAGACCTGAGTGCAAAAATGGAGGCTCTAGCCCCTTCCAGAGCTGAGATATCGAAACTCAAAAATTGGGCCCGAAAAAAAAACGACAGTGGTACCCCTTACGTTTTTTTTTTTTTTGGGCGAAAAATTAAGTTTCTCCAATCTTCCCAAAACTCTGGATTCTGATAGAGGGCCATGAGACTTAGACCTGAGTGCAAAAATGGAGGCTCTAGCCCCTTCCAGAGCTGAGATATCGAAACTCAAAAATTCGGCCCGAAAAAAAAACGACAGTGGTACCCCTTACGTTTTTTTTTTTTTGGGCGAAAAATTAAGTTTCTCCAATCTTCCCAAAACTCTGGATTCTGATAGAGGGCCATGAGACTTAGACCTGAGTGCAAAAATTGAGGCTCTAGCCCCTTCCAGAGCTGAGATATTGAAACTCAAATATTCGGCCCGGAAAAAAAAAGGACAGTGGTACCCCTTACGTTTTTTTTTTGGGGCGAAAAATTAAGTTTCTCCAATCTTCCCAAAACTCTGGATTCTGATAGAGGGCCATGAGACTTAGACCTGAGTGCAAAAATGGAGGCTCTAGCCCCTTCCAGAGCTGAGATATCGAAACTCAAAAATTCGGCCCGAAAAAAAAAACGACAGTGGTACCCCTTACGTTTTTTTTTTTGGGTGAAAAATTAAGTTTCTCCAATCTTCCCAAAACTCTGGATTCTGATAGAGGGCCATGAAACTTAGACCTGAGTGCAAAAATGGAGGCTCTAGCCCCTTCCAGAGCTGAGATATCGAAACTCAAAAATTCGGCCCGAAAAAAAAACGACAGTGGTACCCCTTACGTTTTTTTTTTTTTGGGCGAAAAATTAAGTTTCTCCAATCTTCCCAAAACTCTGGATTCTGATAGAGGGCCATGAGACTTAGACCTGAGTGCAAAAATTGAGGCTCTAGCCCCTTCCAGAGCTGAGATATTGAAACTCAAATATTCGGCCCGAAAAAAAAAACGACAGTGGTACCCCTTACGTTTTTTTTTTTTGGGCGAAAAATTAAGTTTCTCCAATCTTCCCAAAACTCTGGATTCTGATAGAGGGCCATGAGACTTAGACCTGAGTGCAAAAATGGAGGCTCTAGCCCCTTCCAGAGCTGAGATATCGAAACTCAAAAATTCGGGCCGAAAAAAACGACAGTGGTACCCCTTACGTTTTTTTTTTTTGGGCGAAAAATTAAGTTTCTCCAATCTTCCCAAAACTCTGGATTCTGATAGAGGGCCATGAGACTTAGACCTGAGTGCAAAAATTGAGGCTCTAGCCCCTTCCAGAGCTGAGATATCGAAACTCAAATATTCGGCCCGAAAAAAAAGCGACAGTGGTATCCCTTACGTTTTTTTTTTGGGCGAAAAATTAAGTTTCTCCAATCTTCCCAAAACTCTGAATTCTGATAGAGGGCCATGAGACTTAGACCTGAGTGCAAAAATGGAGGCTCTAGCCCCTTCCAGAGCTGAGATATTAAAACTCAAAAATTCGGCCCGGAAAAAAAAACGACAGTGGTACCCCTTACGTTTTTTTTTTGGGGGCGAAAAATTAAGTTTCTCCAATCTTCCCAAAACTCTGGATTCTGATAGAGGGCCATGAGACTTAGACCTGAGTGCAAAAATGGAGGCTCTAGCCCCTTCCAGAGCTGAGATATCGAAACTCAAATATTCGGCCCGAAAAAAAAACGACAGTGGTACCCCTTACGTTTTTTTTTTTTGGGCGAAAAATTAAGTTTCTCCAATCTTCCCAAAACTCTGGATTCTGATAGAGGGCCATGAGACTTAGACCTGAGTGCAAAAATGGAGGCTCTAGCCCCTTCCAGAGCTGAGATATCAAAACTCAAAAATACGGCCCGAAAAAAAAACGACAGTGGTACCCCTTACGTTTTTTTTTTAGGGCGAAAAATTAAGTTTCTCCAATCTTCCCAAAACTCTGGATTCTGATAGAGGGCCATGAGACTTAGACCTGAGTGCAAAAATGGAGGCTCTAGCCCCTTCCAGAGCTGAGATATCGAAACTCAAAAATTCGGGCCGAAAAAAAAAACGACAGTGGTACCCCTTACGTTTTTTTTTTTTTGGGCGAAAAATTTAGTTTCTCCAATCTTCCTAAAACTCTGGATTCTGATAGAGGGCCATGAGACTTAGACCTGAGTGCAAAAATGGAGGCTCTAGCCCCTTCCAGAGCTGAGATATCGAAACTCAAAAATTCGGCCCGAAAAAAAAACGACAGTGGTACCCCTTACGTTTTTTTTTTTGGGCGAAAAATTAAGTTTCTCCAATCTTCCCAAAACTCTGGATTCTGATAGAGGGCCATGAGACTTAGACCTGAGTGCAAAAATGGAGGCTCTAGCCCCTTCCAGAGCTGAGATATCGAAACTCAAAAATTCGGCCCGAAAAAAAAAAACGACAGTGGTACCCCTTACGTTTTTTTTTTTTGGGCGAAAAATTAAGTTTCTCCAATCTTCCCAAAACTCTGGATTCTGATAGAGGGCCATGAAACTTAGACCTGAGTGCAAAAATGGAGGCTCTAGCCCCTTCCAGAGCTGAGATATCGAAACTCAAAAATTCGGCCCGAAAAAAAAACGACAGTGGTACCCCTTACGTTTTTTTTTTTTGGGCGAAAAATTAAGTTTCTCCAATCTTCCCAAAACTCTGGATTCTGATAGAGGGACATGAGACTTAGACCTGAGTGCAAAAATTGAGGCTCTAGCCCCTTCCAGAGCTGAGATATCGAAACTCAAAAATTCGGCCAGAAAAAAAAACGACAGTGGTACCCCTTACGTTTTTTTTTTTTTTGGGCGAAAAATTAAGTTTCTCCAATCTTCCCAAAACTCTGGATTCTGATAGAGGGCCATGAGACTTAGACCTGAGTGCAAAAATGGAGGCTCTAGCCCCTTCCAGAGCTGAGATATCGAAACTCAAAAATTCGGGCCGAAAAAAAACGACAGTGGTACCCCTTACGTTTTTTTTTTTTGGGCGAAAAATTAAGTTTCTCCAATATTCCCAAAACTCTGGATTCTGATAGAGGGCCATGAGACTTAGACCTGAGTGCAAAAATGGAGGCTCTAGCCCCTTCCAGAGCTGAGATATCGAAACTCAAAAATTCGGGCCGAAAAAAACGACAGTGGTACCCCTTACGTTTTTTTTTTTTTGGGCGAAAAATTAAGTTTCTCCAATCTTCCCAAAACTCTGGATTCTGATAGAGGGCCATGAGACTTAGACCTGAGTGCAAAAATTGAGGCTCTAGCCCCTTCCAGAGCTGAGATATCGAAACTCAAAAATTCGGCTAGAAAAAAAAACGACAGTGGTACCCCTTACGTTTTTTTATTTTGGGCGAAAAATTAAGTTTCTCCAATCTTCCCAAAACTCTGGATTCTGATAGAGGGCCATGAGACTTAGACCTGAGTGCAAAAATGGAGGCTCTAGCCCCTTCCAGAGCTGAGATATCGAAACTCAAAAATTCGGCCCGGAAAAAAAAACGACAGTGGTACCCCTTACGTTTTTTTTTTTTGGGGCGAAAAATTAAGTTTCTCCAATCTTCCCAAAACTCTGGATTCTGATAGAGGGCCATGAGACTTAGACCTGAGTGCAAAAATGGAGGCTCTAGCCCCTTCCAGAGCTGAGATATCGAAACTCAAATATTCGGCCCGAAAAAAAAACGACAGTGGTACCCCTTACGTTTTTGTTTTTTTTGGGCGAAAAATTAAGTTTCTCCAATCTTCCCAAAACTCTGGATTCTGATAGAGGGCCATGAGACTTAGACCTGAGTGCAAAAATGGAGGCTCTAGCCCCTTCCAGAGCTGAGATATCAAAACTCAAAAATTCGGCCCGAAAAAAAAACGACAGTGGTACCCCTTACGTTTTTTTTTTTGGGCGAAAAATTAAGTTTCTCCAATCTTCCAAAAACTCTGGATTCTGATAGAGGGCCATGAGACTTAGACCTGAGTGCAAAAATGGAGGCTCTAGCCCCTTCCAGAGCTGAGATATCGAAACTCAAAAATTCGGCCCGAAAAAAAAAACGACAGTGGTACCCCTTACGTTTTTTTATTTTGGGCGAAAAATTTAGTTTCTCCAATCTTCCTAAAACTCTGGATTCTGATAGAGGGCCATGAGACTTAGACCTGAGTGCAAAAATGGAGGCTCTAGCCCCTTCCAGAGCTGAGATATCGAAACTCAAAAATTCGGGCCGAAAAAAAACGACAGTGGTACCCCTTACGTTTTTTTTTTTGGGCGAAAAATTAAGTTTCTCCAATCTTCCCAAAACTCTGGATTCTGATAGAGGGCCATGAGACTTAGACCTGAGTGCAAAAATGGAGGCTCTAGCCCCTTCCAGAGCTGAGATATCGAAACTCAAAAATTCGGGCCGAAAAAAACGACAGTGGTACCCCTTACGTTTTTTTTTTTTTTGGGCGAAAAATTAAGTTTCTCCAATCTTCCCAAAACTCTGGATTCTGATAGAGGGCCATGAGACTTAGACCTGAGTGCAAAAATTGAGGCTCTAGCCCCTTCCAGAGCTGAGATATCGAAACTCAAAAATTCGGCCAGAAAAAAAAACGACAGTGGTACCCCTTACGTTTTTTTTTTTTGGGCGAAAAATTAAGTTTCTCCAATCTTCCCAAAACTCTGGATTCTGATAGAGGGCCATGAGACTTAGACCTGAGTGCAAAAATTGAGGCTCTAGCCCCTTCCAGAGCTGAGATATCGAAACTCAAAAATTCGGCCAGAAAAAAAAACGACAGTGGTACCCCTTACGTTTTTTTATTTTGGGCGAAAAATTAAGTTTCTCCAATCTTCCTAAAACTCTGGATTCTGATAGAGGGCCATGAGACTTAGACCTGAGTGCAAAAATGGAGGCTCTAGCCCCTTCCAGAGCTGAGATATCGAAACTCAAAAATTCAGCCCGAAAAAAAAACGACAGTGGTACCCCTTACGTTTTTTTTTTTGGGCGAAAAATTAAGTTTCTCCAATCTTCCCAAAACTCTGGATTCTGATAGAGGGCCATGAGACTTAGACCTGAGTGCAAAAATTGAGGCTCTAGCCCCTTCCAGAGCTGAGATATCGAAACTCAAAAATTCGGCCAGAAAAAAAAACGACAGTGGTACCCCTTACGTTTTTTTATTTTGGGCGAAAAATTAAGTTTCTCCAATCTTCCCAAAACTCTGGATTCTGATAGAGGGCCATGAGACTTAGACCTGAGTGCAAAAATGGAGGCTCTAGCCCCTTCCAGAGCTGAGATATCGAAATTCAAATATTCGGCCCGAAAAAAAAACGACAGTGGTACCCCTTACGTTTTTTTTTTTTGGGCGAAAAATTAAGCTTCTCCAATCTTCCCAAAACTCTGGATTCTGATAGAGGGCCATGAGACTTAGACCTGAGTGCAAAAATGGAGGCTCTAGCCCCTTCCAGAGCTGAGATATCGAAACTCAAAAATTCGGGCCGAAAAAAAACGACAGTGGTACCCCTTACGTTTTTTTTTTTTTGGGCGAAAAATTAAGTTTCTCCAATCTTCCCAAAACTCTGGATTCTGATAGAGGGCCATGAGACTTAGACCTGAGTGCAAAAATGGAGGCTCTAGCCCCTTCCAGAGCTGAGATATCGAAACTCAAAAATTCGGGCCGAAAAAAAAACGACAGTGGTACCCCTTACGTTTTTTTTTTTGGGCGAAAAATTAAGTTTCTCCAATCTTACAAAAACTCTGGATTCTGATAGAGGGCCATGAGACTTAGACCTGAGTGCAAAAATGGAGGCTCTAGCCCCTTCCAGAGCTGAGATATCGAAACTCAAAAATTCGGCCCGAAAAAAAAAACGACAGTGGTACCCCTTACGTTTTTTTATTTTGGGCGAAAAATTAAGTTTCTCCAATCTTCCCAAAACTCTGGATTCTGATAGAGGGCCATGAGACTTAGACCTGAGTGCAAAAATGGAGGCTCTAGCCCCTTCCAGAGCTGAGATATCGAAACTCAAAAATTCGGGCCGAAAAAAAACGACAGTGGTACCCCTTACGTTTTTTTTTTTGGGCGAAAAATTAAGTTTCTCCAATCTTCCCAAAACTCTGGATTCTGATAGAGGGCCATGAGACTTAGACCTGAGTGCAAAAATGGAGGCTCTAGCCCCTTCCAGAGCTGAGATATCGAAACTCAAAAATTCGGGCCGAAAAAAACGACAGTGGTACCCCTTACGTTTTTTTTTTTTTTGGGCGAAAAATTAAGTTTCTCCAATCTTCCCAAAACTCTGGATTCTGATAGAGGGCCATGAGACTTAGACCTGAGTGCAAAAATTGAGGCTCTAGCCCCTTCCAGAGCTGAGATATCGAAACTCAAAAATTCGGCCAGAAAAAAAAACGACAGTGGTACCCCTTACGTTTTTTTTTTTTTGGGCGAAAAATTAAGTTTCTCCAATCTTCCCAAAACTCTGGATTCTGATAGAGGGCCATGAGACTTAGACCTGAGTGCAAAAATTGAGGCTCTAGCCCCTTCCAGAGCTGAGATATCGAAACTCAAAAATTCGGCCAGAAAAAAAAACGACAGTGGTACCCCTTACGTTTTTTTATTTTGGGCGAAAAATTAAGTTTCTCCAATCTTCCTAAAACTCTGGATTCTGATAGAGGGCCATGAGACTTAGACCTGAGTGCAAAAATGGAGGCTCTAGCCCCTTCCAGAGCTGAGATATCGAAACTCAAAAATTCAGCCCGAAAAAAAAACGACAGTGGTACCCCTTACGTTTTTTTTTTTGGGCGAAAAATTAAGTTTCTCCAATCTTCCCAAAACTCTGGATTCTGATAGAGGGCCATGAGACTTAGACCTGAGTGCAAAAATGGAGGCTCTAGCCCCTTCCAGAGCTGAGATATCGAAACTCAAAAATTCGGCCCGAAAAAAAAAACGACAGTGGTACCCCTTACGTTTTTTTATTTTGGGCGAAAAATTAAGTTTCTCCAATCTTCCCAAAACTCTGGATTCTGATAGAGGGCCATGAGACTTAGACCTGAGTGCAAAAATGGAGGCTCTAGCCCCTTCCAGAGCTGAGATATCGAAACTCAAAAATTCGGGCCGAAAAAAAAACGACAGTGGTACCCCTTACGGTTTTTTTTTTTTGGGCGAAAAATTTAGTTTCTCCAATCTTCCCAAAACTCTGGATTCTGATAGAGGGCCATGAGACTTAGACCTGAGTGCAAAAATGGAGGCTCTAGCCCCTTCCAGAGCTGAGATATCGAAACTCAAATATTCGGCCTGAAAAAAAAGCGACAGTGGTATCCCTTACGTTTTTTTTTTGGGCGAAAAATTAAGTTTCTCCAATCTTCCCAAAACTCTGAATTCTGATAGAGGGCCATGAGACTTAGACCTGAGTGCAAAAATGGAGGCTCTAGCCCCTTCCAGAGCTGAGATATCGAAACTCAAAAATTCGGCCCGGAAAAAAAAACGACAGTGGTACCCCTTACGTTTTTTTTTTTTGGGGCGAAAAATTAAGTTTCTCCAATCTTCCCAAAACTCTGGATTCTGATAGAGGGCCATGAGACTTAGACCTGAGTGCAAAAATGGAGGCTCTAGCCCCTTCCAGAGCTGAGATATCGAAACTCAAAAATTCGGCCCGAAAAAAAAAACGACAGTGGTACCCCTTACGTTTTTTTTTTTTTGGCGAAAAATTAAGTTTCTCCAATCTTCCCAAAACTCTGGATTCTGATAGAGGGCAATGAGACTTAGACCTGAGTGCAAAAATGGAGGCTCTAGCCCCTTCCAGAGCTGAGATATCGAAACTCAAAAATTCGGCCCGAAAAAAAAACGACAGTGGTACCCCTTACGTTTTTTTTTTTTGGGCGAAAAATTAAGTTTCTCCAATCTTCCCAAAACTCTGGATTCTGATAGAGGGCCATGAAACTTAGACCTGAGTGCAAAAATGGAGGCTCTAGCCCCTTCCAGAGTTGAGATATCGAAACTCAAAAATCCGGCCCGAAAAAAAAACGACAGTGGTACCCCTTACGTTTTTTTTTTTTGGGCGAAAAATTAAGTTTCTCCAATCTTCCCAAAACTCTGGATTCTGATAGAGGGCCATGAGACTTAGACCTGAGTGCAAAAATTGAGGCTCTAGCCCCTTTCAGAGCTGAGATATTGAAACTCAAATATTCGGCCCGAAAAAAAAAACGACAGTGGTACCCCTTACTTTTTTTTTTTTTTGGGCGAAAAATTAAGTTTCTCCAATCTTCCCAAAACTCTGGATTCTGATAGAGGGCCATGAGACTTAGACCTGAGTGCAAAAATGGAGGCTCTAGCCCCTTCCAGAGCTGAGATATCGAAACTCAAAAATTCGGCCCGAAAAAAAAACGACAGTGGTACCCCTTACGTTTTTTTTTTTTGGGCGAAAAATTAAGTTTCTCCAATCTTCCCAAAACTCTGGATTCTGATAGTGGGCCATGAGACTTAGACCTGAGTGCAAAAATGGAGGCTCTAGCCCCTTCCAGAGCTGAGATATCGAAACTCAAAAATTCGGCCCGAAAAAAAAACGACAGTGGTACCCCTTAAGTTTTTTTTTTTTGGGCGAAAAATTAAGTTTCTCCAATCTTCCAAAAACTCTGGATTCTGATAGAGGGCCATGAGACTTAGACCTGAGTGCAAAAATGGAGGCTCTAGCCCCTTCCAGAGCTGAGATATCGAAACTCAAAAATTCGGCCCGAAAAAAAAAACGACAGTGGTACCCCTTACGTTTTTTTATTTTGGGCGAAAAATTACGTTTCTCCAATCTTCCCAAAACTCTGGATTCTGATAGAGGGCCATGAGACTTAGACCTGAGTGCAAAAATGGAGGCTCTAGCCCCTTCCAGAGCTGAGATATCGAAACTCAAAAATTCGGGCCGAAAAAAAACGACAGTGGTACCCCTTACGTTTTTTTTTTTTGGGCGAAAAATTAAGTTTCTCCAATCTTCCCAAAACTCTGGATTCTGATAGAGGGCCATGAGACTTAGACCTGAGTGCAAAAATGGAGGCTCTAGCCCCTTCCAGAGCTGAGATATCGAAACTCAAAAATTCGGCCCGAAAAAAAAACGACAGTGGTACCCCTTACGTTTTTTTTTTGGGGCGAAAAATTAAGTTTCTCCAATCTTCCCAAAACTCTGGATTCTGATAGTGGGCCATGAGACTTAGACCTGAGTGCAAAAATGGAGGCTCTAGCCCCTTCCAGAGCTGAGATATCGAAACTCAAAAATTCAACCCGAAAAAAAAACGACAGTGGTACCCCTTACGTTTTTTTTTTTGGGCGAAAAATTAAGTTTCTCCAATCTTACAAAAACTCTGGATTCTGATAGAGGGCCATGAGACTTAGACCTGAGTGCAAAAATGGAGGCTCTAGCCCCTTCCAGAGCTGAGATATCGAAACTCAAAAATTCGGCCCGAAAAAAAAAACGACAGTGGTACCCCTTACGTTTTTTTATTTTGGGCGAAAAATTAAGTTTCTCCAATCTTCCCAAAACTCTGGATTCTGATAGAGGGCCATGAGACTTAGACCTGAGTGCAAAAATGGAGGCTCTAGCCCCTTCCAGAGCTGAGATATCGAAACTCAAAAATTCGGGCCGAAAAAAAACGACAGTGGTACCCCTTACGTTTTTTTTTTTGGGCGAAAAATTAAGTTTCTCCAATCTTCCCAAAACTCTGGATTCTGATAGAGGGCCATGAGACTTAGACCTGAGTGCAAAAATGGAGGCTCTAGCCCCTTCCAGAGCTGAGATATCGAAACTCAAAAATTCGGGCCGAAAAAAACGACAGTGGTACCCCTTACGTTTTTTTTTTTTTTGGGCGAAAAATTAAGTTTCTCCAATCTTCCCAAAACTCTGGATTCTGATAGAGGGCCATGAGACTTAGACCTGAGTGCAAAAATTGAGGCTCTAGCCCCTTCCAGAGCTGAGATATCGAAACTCAAAAATTCGGCCAGAAAAAAAAACGACAGTGGTACCCCTTACGTTTTTTTTTTTTGGGCGAAAAATTAAGTTTCTCCAATCTTCCCAAAACTCTGGATTCTGATAGAGGGCCATGAGACTTAGACCTGAGTGCAAAAATTGAGGCTCTAGCCCCTTCCAGAGCTGAGATATCGAAACTCAAAAATTCGGCCAGAAAAAAAAACGACAGTGGTACCCCTTACGTTTTTTTATTTTGGGCGAAAAATTAAGTTTCTCCAATCTTCCTAAAACTCTGGATTCTGATAGAGGGCCATGAGACTTAGACCTGAGTGCAAAAATGGAGGCTCTAGCCCCTTCCAGAGCTGAGATATCGAAACTCAAAAATTCAGCCCGAAAAAAAAACGACAGTGGTACCCCTTACGTTTTTTTTTTTGGGCGAAAAATTAAGTTTCTCCAATCTTCCCAAAACTCTGGATTCTGATAGAGGGCCATGAGACTTAGACCTGAGTGCAAAAATGGAGGCTCTAGCCCCTTCCAGAGCTGAGATATCGAAACTCAAAAATTCGGCCCGAAAAAAAAAACGACAGTGGTACCCCTTACGTTTTTTTATTTTGGGCGAAAAATTAAGTTTCTCCAATCTTCCCAAAACTCTGGATTCTGATAGAGGGCCATGAGACTTAGACCTGAGTGCAAAAATGGAGGCTCTAGCCCCTTCCAGAGCTGAGATATCGAAACTCAAAAATTCGGGCCGAAAAAAAAACGACAGTGGTACCCCTTACGGTTTTTTTTTTTTGGGCGAAAAATTTAGTTTCTCCAATCTTCCCAAAACTCTGGATTCTGATAGAGGGCCATGAGACTTAGACCTGAGTGCAAAAATGGAGGCTCTAGCCCCTTCCAGAGCTGAGATATCGAAACTCAAATATTCGGCCCGAAAAAAAAGCGACAGTGGTATCCCTTACGTTTTTTTTTTGGGCGAAAAATTAAGTTTCTCCAATCTTCCCAAAACTCTGAATTCTGATAGAGGGCCATGAGACTTAGACCTGAGTGCAAAAATGGAGGCTCTAGCCCCTTCCAGAGCTGAGATATCGAAACTCAAAAATTCGGCCCGGAAAAAAAAACGACAGTGGTACCCCTTACGTTTTTTTTTTTTGGGGCGAAAAATTAAGTTTCTCCAATCTTCCCAAAACTCTGGATTCTGATAGAGGGCCATGAGACTTAGACCTGAGTGCAAAAATGGAGGCTCTAGCCCCTTCCAGAGCTGAGATATCGAAACTCAAAAATTCGGCCCGAAAAAAAAAACGACAGTGGTACCCCTTACGTTTTTTTTTTTTTGGCGAAAAATTAAGTTTCTCCAATCTTCCCAAAACTCTGGATTCTGATAGAGGGCAATGAGACTTAGACCTGAGTGCAAAAATGGAGGCTCTAGCCCCTTCCAGAGCTGAGATATCGAAACTCAAAAATTCGGCCCGAAAAAAAAACGACAGTGGTACCCCTTACGTTTTTTTTTTTTTGGGCGAAAAATTAAGTTTCTCCAATCTTCCCAAAACTCTGGATTCTGATAGAGGGCCATGAAACTTAGACCTGAGTGCAAAAATGGAGGCTCTAGCCCCTTCCAGAGTTGAGATATCGAAACTCAAAAATCCGGCCCGAAAAAAAAACGACAGTGGTACCCCTTACGTTTTTTTTTTTGGGCGAAAAATTAAGTTTCTCCAATCTTCCCAAAACTCTGGATTCTGATAGAGGGCCATGAGACTTAGACCTGAGTGCAAAAATTGAGGCTCTAGCCCCTTTCAGAGCTGAGATATTGAAACTCAAATATTCGGCCCGAAAAAAAAAACGACAGTGGTACCCCTTACTTTTTTTTTTTTTTGGGCGAAAAATTAAGTTTCTCCAATCTTCCCAAAACTCTGGATTCTGATAGAGGGCCATGAGACTTAGACCTGAGTGCAAAAATGGAGGCTCTAGCCCCTTCCAGAGCTGAGATATCGAAACTCAAAAATTCGGCCCGAAAAAAAAACGACAGTGGTACCCCTTACGTTTTTTTTTTTTGGGCGAAAAATTAAGTTTCTCCAATCTTCCCAAAACTCTGGATTCTGATAGTGGGCCATGAGACTTAGACCTGAGTGCAAAAATGGAGGCTCTAGCCCCTTCCAGAGCTGAGATATCGAAACTCAAAAATTCGGCCCGAAAAAAAAACGACAGTGGTACCCCTTAAGTTTTTTTTTTTTGGGCGAAAAATTAAGTTTCTCCAATCTTCCAAAAACTCTGGATTCTGATAGAGGGCCATGAGACTTAGACCTGAGTGCAAAAATGGAGGCTCTAGCCCCTTCCAGAGCTGAGATATCGAAACTCAAAAATTCGGCCCGAAAAAAAAAACGACAGTGGTACCCCTTACGTTTTTTTATTTTGGGCGAAAAATTACGTTTCTCCAATCTTCCCAAAACTCTGGATTCTGATAGAGGGCCATGAGACTTAGACCTGAGTGCAAAAATGGAGGCTCTAGCCCCTTCCAGAGCTGAGATATCGAAACTCAAAAATTCGGGCCGAAAAAAAACGACAGTGGTACCCCTTACGTTTTTTTTTTTTGGGCGAAAAATTAAGTTTCTCCAATCTTCCCAAAACTCTGGATTCTGATAGAGGGCCATGAGACTTAGACCTGAGTGCAAAAATGGAGGCTCTAGCCCCTTCCAGAGCTGAGATATCGAAACTCAAAAATTCGGGCCGAAAAAAACGACAGTGGTACCCCCTTACGTTTTTTTTTTTTTTGGGCGAAAAATTAAGTTTCTCCAATCTTCCCAAAACTCTGGATTCTGATAGAGGGCCATGAGACTTAGACCTGAGTGCAAAAATTGAGGCTCTAGCCCCTTCCAGAGCTGAGATATCGAAACTCAAAAATTCGGCCAGAAAAAAAAACGACAGTGGTACCCCTTACGTTTTTTTTTTTTGGGCGAAAAATTAAGTTTCTCCAATCTTCCCAAAACTCTGGATTCTGATAGAGGGCCATGAGACTTAGACCTGAGTGCAAAAATTGAGGCTCTAGCCCCTTCCAGAGCTGAGATATCGAAACTCAAAAATTCAGCCCGAAAAAAAAACGACAGTGGTACCCCTTACGTTTTTTTTTTTGGGCGAAAAATTAAGTTTCTCCAATCTTCCCAAAACTCTGGATTCTGATAGAGGGCCATGAGACTTAGACCTGAGTGCAAAAATGAGGCTCTAGCCCCTTCCAGAGCTGAGATATCGAAACTCAAAAATTCGGCCCGAAAAAAAAAACGACAGTGGTACCCCTTACGTTTTTTTATTTTGGGCGAAAAATTAAGTTTCTCCAATCTTCCCAAAACTCTGGATTCTGATAGAGGGCCATGAGACTTAGACCTGAGTGCAAAAATGGAGGCTCTAGCCCCTTCCAGAGCTGAGATATCGAAACTCAAAAATTCGGGCCGAAAAAAAAACGACAGTGGTACCCCTTACGGTTTTTTTTTTTTGGGCGAAAAATTTAGTTTCTCCAATCTTCCCAAAACTCTGGATTCTGATAGAGGGCCATGAGACTTAGACCTGAGTGCAAAAATGGAGGCTCTAGCCCCTTCCAGAGCTGAGATATCGAAACTCAAATATTCGGCCCGAAAAAAAAGCGACAGTGGTATCCCTTACGTTTTTTTTTTGGGCGAAAAATTAAGTTTCTCCAATCTTCCCAAAACTCTGAATTCTGATAGAGGGCCATGAGACTTAGACCTGAGTGCAAAAATGGAGGCTCTAGCCCCTTCCAGAGCTGAGATATCGAAACTCAAAAATTCGGCCCGGAAAAAAAAACGACAGTGGTACCCCTTACGTTTTTTTTTTTTGGGGCGAAAAATTAAGTTTCTCCAATCTTCCCAAAACTCTGGATTCTGATAGAGGGCCATGAGACTTAGACCTGAGTGCAAAAATGGAGGCTCTAGCCCCTTCCAGAGCTGAGATATCGAAACTCAAAAATTCGGCCCGAAAAAAAAAACGACAGTGGTACCCCTTACGTTTTTTTTTTTTTGGCGAAAAATTAAGTTTCTCCAATCTTACAAAAACTCTGGATTCTGATAGAGGGCCATGAGACTTAGACCTGAGTGCAAAAATGGAGGCTCTAGCCCCTTCCAGAGCTGAGATATCGAAACTCAAAAATTCGGCCCGAAAAAAAAAACGACAGTGGTACCCCTTACGTTTTTTTATTTTGGGCGAAAAATTAAGTTTCTCCAATCTTCCCAAAACTCTGGATTCTGATAGAGGGCCATGAGACTTAGACCTGAGTGCAAAAATGGAGGCTCTAGCCCCTTCCAGAGCTGAGATATCGAAACTCAAAAATTCGGGCCGAAAAAAAACGACAGTGGTACCCCTTACGTTTTTTTTTTTGGGCGAAAAATTAAGTTTCTCCAATCTTCCCAAAACTCTGGATTCTGATAGAGGGCCATGAGACTTAGACCTGAGTGCAAAAATGGAGGCTCTAGCCCCTTCCAGAGCTGAGATATCGAAACTCAAAAATTCGGGCCGAAAAAAACGACAGTGGTACCCCTTACGTTTTTTTTTTTTTTTGGGCGAAAAATTAAGTTTCTCCAATCTTCCCAAAACTCTGGATTCTGATAGAGGGCCATGAGACTTAGACCTGAGTGCAAAAATTGAGGCTCTAGCCCCTTCCAGAGCTGAGATATCGAAACTCAAAAATTCGGCCAGAAAAAAAAACGACAGTGGTACCCCTTACGTTTTTTTTTTTTTGGGCGAAAAATTAAGTTTCTCCAATCTTCCCAAAACTCTGGATTCTGATAGAGGGCCATGAGACTTAGACCTGAGTGCAAAAATTGAGGCTCTAGCCCCTTCCAGAGCTGAGATATCGAAACTCAAAAATTCGGCCAGAAAAAAAAACGACAGTGGTACCCCTTACGTTTTTTTATTTTGGGCGAAAAATTAAGTTTCTCCAATCTTCCCAAAACTCTGGATTCTGATAGAGGGCCATGAGACTTAGACCTGAGTGCAAAAATTGAGGCTCTAGCCCCTTCCAGAGCTGAGATATCGAAACTCAAAAATTCGGCCAGAAAAAAAAACGACAGTGGTACCCCTTACGTTTTTTTTTTTTTGGGCGAAAAATTAAGTTTCTCCAATCTTCCCAAAACTCTGGATTCTGATAGAGGGCCATGAGACTTAGACCTGAGTGCAAAAATTGAGGCTCTAGCCCCTTCCAGAGCTGAGATATCGAAACTCAAAAATTCGGCCAGAAAAAAAAACGACAGTGGTACCCCTTACGTTTTTTTATTTTGGGCGAAAAATTAAGTTTCTCCAATCTTCCTAAAACTCTGGATTCTGATAGAGGGCCATGAGACTTAGACCTGAGTGCAAAAATGGAGGCTCTAGCCCCTTCCAGAGCTGAGATATCGAAACTCAAAAATTCAGCCCGAAAAAAAAACGACAGTGGTACCCCTTACGTTTTTTTTTTTGGGCGAAAAATTAAGTTTCTCCAATCTTCCCAAAACTCTGGATTCTGATAGAGGGCCATGAGACTTAGACCTGAGTGCAAAAATGGAGGCTCTAGCCCCTTCCAGAGCTGAGATATCGAAACTCAAAAATTCGGCCCGAAAAAAAAAACGACAGTGGTACCCCTTACGTTTTTTTATTTTGGGCGAAAAATTAAGTTTCTCCAATCTTCCCAAAACTCTGGATTCTGATAGAGGGCCATGAGACTTAGACCTGAGTGCAAAAATGGAGGCTCTAGCCCCTTCCAGAGCTGAGATATCGAAACTCAAAAATTCGGGCCGAAAAAAAAACGACAGTGGTACCCCTTACGGTTTTTTTTTTTTGGGCGAAAAATTTAGTTTCTCCAATCTTCCCAAAACTCTGGATTCTGATAGAGGGCCATGAGACTTAGACCTGAGTGCAAAAATGGAGGCTCTAGCCCCTTCCAGAGCTGAGATATCGAAACTCAAATATTCGGCCTGAAAAAAAAGCGACAGTGGTATCCCTTACGTTTTTTTTTTGGGCGAAAAATTAAGTTTCTCCAATCTTCCCAAAACTCTGAATTCTGATAGAGGGCCATGAGACTTAGACCTGAGTGCAAAAATGGAGGCTCTAGCCCCTTCCAGAGCTGAGATATCGAAACTCAAAAATTCGGCCCGGAAAAAAAAACGACAGTGGTACCCCTTACGTTTTTTTTTTTTGGGGCGAAAAATTAAGTTTCTCCAATCTTCCCAAAACTCTGGATTCTGATAGAGGGCCATGAGACTTAGACCTGAGTGCAAAAATGGAGGCTCTAGCCCCTTCCAGAGCTGAGATATCGAAACTCAAAAATTCGGCCCGAAAAAAAAAACGACAGTGGTACCCCTTACGTTTTTTTTTTTTTGGCGAAAAATTAAGTTTCTCCAATCTTCCCAAAACTCTGGATTCTGATAGAGGGCAATGAGACTTAGACCTGAGTGCAAAAATGGAGGCTCTAGCCCCTTCCAGAGCTGAGATATCGAAACTCAAAAATTCGGCCCGAAAAAAAAACGACAGTGGTACCCCTTACGTTTTTTTTTTTTGGGCGAAAAATTAAGTTTCTCCAATCTTCCCAAAACTCTGGATTCTGATAGAGGGCCATGAAACTTAGACCTGAGTGCAAAAATGGAGGCTCTAGCCCCTTCCAGAGTTGAGATATCGAAACTCAAAAATCCGGCCCGAAAAAAAAACGACAGTGGTACCCCTTACGTTTTTTTTTTTTGGGCGAAAAATTAAGTTTCTCCAATCTTCCCAAAACTCTGGATTCTGATAGAGGGCCATGAGACTTAGACCTGAGTGCAAAAATTGAGGCTCTAGCCCCTTTCAGAGCTGAGATATTGAAACTCAAATATTCGGCCCGAAAAAAAAAACGACAGTGGTACCCCTTACTTTTTTTTTTTTTTGGGCGAAAAATTAAGTTTCTCCAATCTTCCCAAAACTCTGGATTCTGATAGAGGGCCATGAGACTTAGACCTGAGTGCAAAAATGGAGGCTCTAGCCCCTTCCAGAGCTGAGATATCGAAACTCAAAAATTCGGCCCGAAAAAAAAACGACAGTGGTACCCCTTACGTTTTTTTTTTTTGGGCGAAAAATTAAGTTTCTCCAATCTTCCCAAAACTCTGGATTCTGATAGTGGGCCATGAGACTTAGACCTGAGTGCAAAAATGGAGGCTCTAGCCCCTTCCAGAGCTGAGATATCGAAACTCAAAAATTCGGCCCGAAAAAAAAACGACAGTGGTACCCCTTAAGTTTTTTTTTTTTGGGCGAAAAATTAAGTTTCTCCAATCTTCCAAAAACTCTGGATTCTGATAGAGGGCCATGAGACTTAGACCTGAGTGCAAAAATGGAGGCTCTAGCCCCTTCCAGAGCTGAGATATCGAAACTCAAAAATTCGGCCCGAAAAAAAAAACGACAGTGGTACCCCTTACGTTTTTTTATTTTGGGCGAAAAATTACGTTTCTCCAATCTTCCCAAAACTCTGGATTCTGATAGAGGGCCATGAGACTTAGACCTGAGTGCAAAAATGGAGGCTCTAGCCCCTTCCAGAGCTGAGATATCGAAACTCAAAAATTCGGGCCGAAAAAAAACGACAGTGGTACCCCTTACGTTTTTTTTTTTTGGGCGAAAAATTAAGTTTCTCCAATCTTCCCAAAACTCTGGATTCTGATAGAGGGCCATGAGACTTAGACCTGAGTGCAAAAATGGAGGCTCTAGCCCCTTCCAGAGCTGAGATATCGAAACTCAAAAATTCGGCCCGAAAAAAAAACGACAGTGGTACCCCTTACGTTTTTTTTTTGGGGCGAAAAATTAAGTTTCTCCAATCTTCCCAAAACTCTGGATTCTGATAGTGGGCCATGAGACTTAGACCTGAGTGCAAAAATGGAGGCTCTAGCCCCTTCCAGAGCTGAGATATCGAAACTCAAAAATTCAACCCGAAAAAAAAACGACAGTGGTACCCCTTACGTTTTTTTTTTTGGGCGAAAAATTAAGTTTCTCCAATCTTACAAAAACTCTGGATTCTGATAGAGGGCCATGAGACTTAGACCTGAGTGCAAAAATGGAGGCTCTAGCCCCTTCCAGAGCTGAGATATCGAAACTCAAAAATTCGGCCCGAAAAAAAAAACGACAGTGGTACCCCTTACGTTTTTTTATTTTGGGCGAAAAATTAAGTTTCTCCAATCTTCCCAAAACTCTGGATTCTGATAGAGGGCCATGAGACTTAGACCTGAGTGCAAAAATGGAGGCTCTAGCCCCTTCCAGAGCTGAGATATCGAAACTCAAAAATTCGGGCCGAAAAAAAACGACAGTGGTACCCCTTACGTTTTTTTTTTTGGGCGAAAAATTAAGTTTCTCCAATCTTCCCAAAACTCTGGATTCTGATAGAGGGCCATGAGACTTAGACCTGAGTGCAAAAATGGAGGCTCTAGCCCCTTCCAGAGCTGAGATATCGAAACTCAAAAATTCGGCCCGAAAAAAAAACGACAGTGGTACCCCTTACGTTTTTTTTTTGGGGCGAAAAATTAAGTTTCTCCAATCTTCCCAAAACTCTGGATTCTGATAGTGGGCCATGAGACTTAGACCTGAGTGCAAAAATGGAGGCTCTAGCCCCTTCCAGAGCTGAGATATCGAAACTCAAAAATTCAACCCGAAAAAAAAACGACAGTGGTACCCCTTACGTTTTTTTTTTTGGGCGAAAAATTAAGTTTCTCCAATCTTACAAAAACTCTGGATTCTGATAGAGGGCCATGAGACTTAGACCTGAGTGCAAAAATGGAGGCTCTAGCCCCTTCCAGAGCTGAGATATCGAAACTCAAAAATTCGGCCCGAAAAAAAAAACGACAGTGGTACCCCTTACGTTTTTTTATTTTGGGCGAAAAATTAAGTTTCTCCAATCTTCCCAAAACTCTGGATTCTGATAGAGGGCCATGAGACTTAGACCTGAGTGCAAAAATGGAGGCTCTAGCCCCTTCCAGAGCTGAGATATCGAAACTCAAAAATTCGGGCCGAAAAAAAACGACAGTGGTACCCCTTACGTTTTTTTTTTTGGGCGAAAAATTAAGTTTCTCCAATCTTCCCAAAACTCTGGATTCTGATAGAGGGCCATGAGACTTAGACCTGAGTGCAAAAATGGAGGCTCTAGCCCCTTCCAGAGCTGAGATATCGAAACTCAAAAATTCGGGCCGAAAAAAACGACAGTGGTACCCCTTACGTTTTTTTTTTTTTTTGGGCGAAAAATTAAGTTTCTCCAATCTTCCCAAAACTCTGGATTCTGATAGAGGGCCATGAGACTTAGACCTGAGTGCAAAAATTGAGGCTCTAGCCCCTTCCAGAGCTGAGATATCGAAACTCAAAAATTCGGCCAGAAAAAAAAACGACAGTGGTACCCCTTACGTTTTTTTTTTTTTGGGCGAAAAATTAAGTTTCTCCAATCTTCCCAAAACTCTGGATTCTGATAGAGGGCCATGAGACTTAGACCTGAGTGCAAAAATTGAGGCTCTAGCCCCTTCCAGAGCTGAGATATCGAAACTCAAAAATTCGGCCAGAAAAAAAAACGACAGTGGTACCCCTTACGTTTTTTTATTTTGGGCGAAAAATTAAGTTTCTCCAATCTTCCTAAAACTCTGGATTCTGATAGAGGGCCATGAGACTTAGACCTGAGTGCAAAAATGGAGGCTCTAGCCCCTTCCAGAGCTGAGATATCGAAACTCAAAAATTCAGCCCGAAAAAAAAACGACAGTGGTACCCCTTACGTTTTTTTTTTTGGGCGAAAAATTAAGTTTCTCCAATCTTCCCAAAACTCTGGATTCTGATAGAGGGCCATGAGACTTAGACCTGAGTGCAAAAATGGAGGCTCTAGCCCCTTCCAGAGCTGAGATATCGAAACTCAAAAATTCGGCCCGAAAAAAAAAACGACAGTGGTACCCCTTACGTTTTTTTATTTTGGGCGAAAAATTAAGTTTCTCCAATCTTCCCAAAACTCTGGATTCTGATAGAGGGCCATGAGACTTAGACCTGAGTGCAAAAATGGAGGCTCTAGCCCCTTCCAGAGCTGAGATATCGAAACTCAAAAATTCGGGCCGAAAAAAAAACGACAGTGGTACCCCTTACGGTTTTTTTTTTTTGGGCGAAAAATTTAGTTTCTCCAATCTTCCCAAAACTCTGGATTCTGATAGAGGGCCATGAGACTTAGACCTGAGTGCAAAAATGGAGGCTCTAGCCCCTTCCAGAGCTGAGATATCGAAACTCAAATATTCGGCCCGAAAAAAAAGCGACAGTGGTATCCCTTACGTTTTTTTTTTGGGCGAAAAATTAAGTTTCTCCAATCTTCCCAAAACTCTGAATTCTGATAGAGGGCCATGAGACTTAGACCTGAGTGCAAAAATGGAGGCTCTAGCCCCTTCCAGAGCTGAGATATCGAAACTCAAAAATTCGGCCCGGAAAAAAAAACGACAGTGGTACCCCTTACGTTTTTTTTTTTTGGGGCGAAAAATTAAGTTTCTCCAATCTTCCCAAAACTCTGGATTCTGATAGAGGGCCATGAGACTTAGACCTGAGTGCAAAAATGGAGGCTCTAGCCCCTTCCAGAGCTGAGATATCGAAACTCAAAAATTCGGCCCGAAAAAAAAAACGACAGTGGTACCCCTTACGTTTTTTTTTTTTTGGCGAAAAATTAAGTTTCTCCAATCTTCCCAAAACTCTGGATTCTGATAGAGGGCAATGAGACTTAGACCTGAGTGCAAAAATGGAGGCTCTAGCCCCTTCCAGAGCTGAGATATCGAAACTCAAAAATTCGGCCCGAAAAAAAAACGACAGTGGTACCCCTTACGTTTTTTTTTTTTTGGGCGAAAAATTAAGTTTCTCCAATCTTCCCAAAACTCTGGATTCTGATAGAGGGCCATGAAACTTAGACCTGAGTGCAAAAATGGAGGCTCTAGCCCCTTCCAGAGTTGAGATATCGAAACTCAAAAATCCGGCCCGAAAAAAAAACGACAGTGGTACCCCTTACGTTTTTTTTTTTTGGGCGAAAAATTAAGTTTCTCCAATCTTCCCAAAACTCTGGATTCTGATAGAGGGCCATGAGACTTAGACCTGAGTGCAAAAATTGAGGCTCTAGCCCCTTTCAGAGCTGAGATATTGAAACTCAAATATTCGGCCCGAAAAAAAAAACGACAGTGGTACCCCTTACTTTTTTTTTTTTTTGGGCGAAAAATTAAGTTTCTCCAATCTTCCCAAAACTCTGGATTCTGATAGAGGGCCATGAGACTTAGACCTGAGTGCAAAAATGGAGGCTCTAGCCCCTTCCAGAGCTGAGATATCGAAACTCAAAAATTCGGCCCGAAAAAAAAACGACAGTGGTACCCCTTACGTTTTTTTTTTTTGGGCGAAAAATTAAGTTTCTCCAATCTTCCCAAAACTCTGGATTCTGATAGTGGGCCATGAGACTTAGACCTGAGTGCAAAAATGGAGGCTCTAGCCCCTTCCAGAGCTGAGATATCGAAACTCAAAAATTCGGCCCGAAAAAAAAACGACAGTGGTACCCCTTAAGTTTTTTTTTTTTGGGCGAAAAATTAAGTTTCTCCAATCTTCCAAAAACTCTGGATTCTGATAGAGGGCCATGAGACTTAGACCTGAGTGCAAAAATGGAGGCTCTAGCCCCTTCCAGAGCTGAGATATCGAAACTCAAAAATTCGGCCCGAAAAAAAAAACGACAGTGGTACCCCTTACGTTTTTTTATTTTGGGCGAAAAATTACGTTTCTCCAATCTTCCCAAAACTCTGGATTCTGATAGAGGGCCATGAGACTTAGACCTGAGTGCAAAAATGGAGGCTCTAGCCCCTTCCAGAGCTGAGATATCGAAACTCAAAAATTCGGGCCGAAAAAAAACGACAGTGGTACCCCTTACGTTTTTTTTTTTGGGCGAAAAATTAAGTTTCTCCAATCTTCCCAAAACTCTGGATTCTGATAGAGGGCCATGAGACTTAGACCTGAGTGCAAAAATGGAGGCTCTAGCCCCTTCCAGAGCTGAGATATCGAAACTCAAAAATTCGGGCCGAAAAAAACGACAGTGGTACCCCCTTACGTTTTTTTTTTTTTTGGGCGAAAAATTAAGTTTCTCCAATCTTCCCAAAACTCTGGATTCTGATAGAGGGCCATGAGACTTAGACCTGAGTGCAAAAATTGAGGCTCTAGCCCCTTCCAGAGCTGAGATATCGAAACTCAAAAATTCGGCCAGAAAAAAAAACGACAGTGGTACCCCTTACGTTTTTTTTTTTTGGGCGAAAAATTAAGTTTCTCCAATCTTCCCAAAACTCTGGATTCTGATAGAGGGCCATGAGACTTAGACCTGAGTGCAAAAATTGAGGCTCTAGCCCCTTCCAGAGCTGAGATATCGAAACTCAAAAATTCAGCCCGAAAAAAAAACGACAGTGGTACCCCTTACGTTTTTTTTTTTGGGCGAAAAATTAAGTTTCTCCAATCTTCCCAAAACTCTGGATTCTGATAGAGGGCCATGAGACTTAGACCTGAGTGCAAAAATGGAGGCTCTAGCCCCTTCCAGAGCTGAGATATCGAAACTCAAAAATTCGGCCCGAAAAAAAAAACGACAGTGGTACCCCTTACGTTTTTTTATTTTGGGCGAAAAATTAAGTTTCTCCAATCTTCCCAAAACTCTGGATTCTGATAGAGGGCCATGAGACTTAGACCTGAGTGCAAAAATGGAGGCTCTAGCCCCTTCCAGAGCTGAGATATCGAAACTCAAAAATTCGGGCCGAAAAAAAAACGACAGTGGTACCCCTTACGGTTTTTTTTTTTTGGGCGAAAAATTTAGTTTCTCCAATCTTCCCAAAACTCTGGATTCTGATAGAGGGCCATGAGACTTAGACCTGAGTGCAAAAATGGAGGCTCTAGCCCCTTCCAGAGCTGAGATATCGAAACTCAAATATTCGGCCCGAAAAAAAAGCGACAGTGGTATCCCTTACGTTTTTTTTTTGGGCGAAAAATTAAGTTTCTCCAATCTTCCCAAAACTCTGAATTCTGATAGAGGGCCATGAGACTTAGACCTGAGTGCAAAAATGGAGGCTCTAGCCCCTTCCAGAGCTGAGATATCGAAACTCAAAAATTCGGCCCGGAAAAAAAAACGACAGTGGTACCCCTTACGTTTTTTTTTTTTGGGGCGAAAAATTAAGTTTCTCCAATCTTCCCAAAACTCTGGATTCTGATAGAGGGCCATGAGACTTAGACCTGAGTGCAAAAATGGAGGCTCTAGCCCCTTCCAGAGCTGAGATATCGAAACTCAAAAATTCGGCCCGAAAAAAAAAACGACAGTGGTACCCCTTACGTTTTTTTTTTTTTGGCGAAAAATTAAGTTTCTCCAATCTTACAAAAACTCTGGATTCTGATAGAGGGCCATGAGACTTAGACCTGAGTGCAAAAATGGAGGCTCTAGCCCCTTCCAGAGCTGAGATATCGAAACTCAAAAATTCGGCCCGAAAAAAAAAACGACAGTGGTACCCCTTACGTTTTTTTATTTTGGGCGAAAAATTAAGTTTCTCCAATCTTCCCAAAACTCTGGATTCTGATAGAGGGCCATGAGACTTAGACCTGAGTGCAAAAATGGAGGCTCTAGCCCCTTCCAGAGCTGAGATATCGAAACTCAAAAATTCGGGCCGAAAAAAAACGACAGTGGTACCCCTTACGTTTTTTTTTTTGGGCGAAAAATTAAGTTTCTCCAATCTTCCCAAAACTCTGGATTCTGATAGAGGGCCATGAGACTTAGACCTGAGTGCAAAAATGGAGGCTCTAGCCCCTTCCAGAGCTGAGATATCGAAACTCAAAAATTCGGGCCGAAAAAAACGACAGTGGTACCCCTTACGTTTTTTTTTTTTTTTGGGCGAAAAATTAAGTTTCTCCAATCTTCCCAAAACTCTGGATTCTGATAGAGGGCCATGAGACTTAGACCTGAGTGCAAAAATTGAGGCTCTAGCCCCTTCCAGAGCTGAGATATCGAAACTCAAAAATTCGGCCAGAAAAAAAAACGACAGTGGTACCCCTTACGTTTTTTTTTTTTTGGGCGAAAAATTAAGTTTCTCCAATCTTCCCAAAACTCTGGATTCTGATAGAGGGCCATGAGACTTAGACCTGAGTGCAAAAATTGAGGCTCTAGCCCCTTCCAGAGCTGAGATATCGAAACTCAAAAATTCGGCCAGAAAAAAAAACGACAGTGGTACCCCTTACGTTTTTTTATTTTGGGCGAAAAATTAAGTTTCTCCAATCTTCCCAAAACTCTGGATTCTGATAGAGGGCCATGAGACTTAGACCTGAGTGCAAAAATTGAGGCTCTAGCCCCTTCCAGAGCTGAGATATCGAAACTCAAAAATTCGGCCAGAAAAAAAAACGACAGTGGTACCCCTTACGTTTTTTTTTTTTTGGGCGAAAAATTAAGTTTCTCCAATCTTCCCAAAACTCTGGATTCTGATAGAGGGCCATGAGACTTAGACCTGAGTGCAAAAATTGAGGCTCTAGCCCCTTCCAGAGCTGAGATATCGAAACTCAAAAATTCGGCCAGAAAAAAAAACGACAGTGGTACCCCTTACGTTTTTTTATTTTGGGCGAAAAATTAAGTTTCTCCAATCTTCCTAAAACTCTGGATTCTGATAGAGGGCCATGAGACTTAGACCTGAGTGCAAAAATGGAGGCTCTAGCCCCTTCCAGAGCTGAGATATCGAAACTCAAAAATTCAGCCCGAAAAAAAAACGACAGTGGTACCCCTTACGTTTTTTTTTTTGGGCGAAAAATTAAGTTTCTCCAATCTTCCCAAAACTCTGGATTCTGATAGAGGGCCATGAGACTTAGACCTGAGTGCAAAAATGGAGGCTCTAGCCCCTTCCAGAGCTGAGATATCGAAACTCAAAAATTCGGCCCGAAAAAAAAAACGACAGTGGTACCCCTTACGTTTTTTTATTTTGGGCGAAAAATTAAGTTTCTCCAATCTTCCCAAAACTCTGGATTCTGATAGAGGGCCATGAGACTTAGACCTGAGTGCAAAAATGGAGGCTCTAGCCCCTTCCAGAGCTGAGATATCGAAACTCAAAAATTCGGGCCGAAAAAAAAACGACAGTGGTACCCCTTACGGTTTTTTTTTTTTGGGCGAAAAATTTAGTTTCTCCAATCTTCCCAAAACTCTGGATTCTGATAGAGGGCCATGAGACTTAGACCTGAGTGCAAAAATGGAGGCTCTAGCCCCTTCCAGAGCTGAGATATCGAAACTCAAATATTCGGCCTGAAAAAAAAGCGACAGTGGTATCCCTTACGTTTTTTTTTTGGGCGAAAAATTAAGTTTCTCCAATCTTCCCAAAACTCTGAATTCTGATAGAGGGCCATGAGACTTAGACCTGAGTGCAAAAATGGAGGCTCTAGCCCCTTCCAGAGCTGAGATATCGAAACTCAAAAATTCGGCCCGGAAAAAAAAACGACAGTGGTACCCCTTACGTTTTTTTTTTTTGGGGCGAAAAATTAAGTTTCTCCAATCTTCCCAAAACTCTGGATTCTGATAGAGGGCCATGAGACTTAGACCTGAGTGCAAAAATGGAGGCTCTAGCCCCTTCCAGAGCTGAGATATCGAAACTCAAAAATTCGGCCCGAAAAAAAAAACGACAGTGGTACCCCTTACGTTTTTTTTTTTTGGCGAAAAATTAAGTTTCTCCAATCTTCCCAAAACTCTGGATTCTGATAGAGGGCAATGAGACTTAGACCTGAGTGCAAAAATGGAGGCTCTAGCCCCTTCCAGAGCTGAGATATCGAAACTCAAAAATTCGGCCCGAAAAAAAAACGACAGTGGTACCCCTTACGTTTTTTTTTTTTGGGCGAAAAATTAAGTTTCTCCAATCTTCCCAAAACTCTGGATTCTGATAGAGGGCCATGAAACTTAGACCTGAGTGCAAAAATGGAGGCTCTAGCCCCTTCCAGAGTTGAGATATCGAAACTCAAAAATCCGGCCCGAAAAAAAAACGACAGTGGTACCCCTTACGTTTTTTTTTTTTGGGCGAAAAATTAAGTTTCTCCAATCTTCCCAAAACTCTGGATTCTGATAGAGGGCCATGAGACTTAGACCTGAGTGCAAAAATTGAGGCTCTAGCCCCTTTCAGAGCTGAGATATTGAAACTCAAATATTCGGCCCGAAAAAAAAAACGACAGTGGTACCCCTTACTTTTTTTTTTTTTTGGGCGAAAAATTAAGTTTCTCCAATCTTCCCAAAACTCTGGATTCTGATAGAGGGCCATGAGACTTAGACCTGAGTGCAAAAATGGAGGCTCTAGCCCCTTCCAGAGCTGAGATATCGAAACTCAAAAATTCGGCCCGAAAAAAAAACGACAGTGGTACCCCTTACGTTTTTTTTTTTTGGGCGAAAAATTAAGTTTCTCCAATCTTCCCAAAACTCTGGATTCTGATAGTGGGCCATGAGACTTAGACCTGAGTGCAAAAATGGAGGCTCTAGCCCCTTCCAGAGCTGAGATATCGAAACTCAAAAATTCGGCCCGAAAAAAAAACGACAGTGGTACCCCTTAAGTTTTTTTTTTTTGGGCGAAAAATTAAGTTTCTCCAATCTTCCAAAAACTCTGGATTCTGATAGAGGGCCATGAGACTTAGACCTGAGTGCAAAAATGGAGGCTCTAGCCCCTTCCAGAGCTGAGATATCGAAACTCAAAAATTCGGCCCGAAAAAAAAAACGACAGTGGTACCCCTTACGTTTTTTTATTTTGGGCGAAAAATTACGTTTCTCCAATCTTCCCAAAACTCTGGATTCTGATAGAGGGCCATGAGACTTAGACCTGAGTGCAAAAATGGAGGCTCTAGCCCCTTCCAGAGCTGAGATATCGAAACTCAAAAATTCGGGCCGAAAAAAAACGACAGTGGTACCCCTTACGTTTTTTTTTTTTGGGCGAAAAATTAAGTTTCTCCAATCTTCCCAAAACTCTGGATTCTGATAGAGGGCCATGAGACTTAGACCTGAGTGCAAAAATGGAGGCTCTAGCCCCTTCCAGAGCTGAGATATCGAAACTCAAAAATTCGGCCCGAAAAAAAAACGACAGTGGTACCCCTTACGTTTTTTTTTTGGGGCGAAAAATTAAGTTTCTCCAATCTTCCCAAAACTCTGGATTCTGATAGTGGGCCATGAGACTTAGACCTGAGTGCAAAAATGGAGGCTCTAGCCCCTTCCAGAGCTGAGATATCGAAACTCAAAAATTCAACCCGAAAAAAAAACGACAGTGGTACCCCTTACGTTTTTTTTTTTGGGCGAAAAATTAAGTTTCTCCAATCTTACAAAAACTCTGGATTCTGATAGAGGGCCATGAGACTTAGACCTGAGTGCAAAAATGGAGGCTCTAGCCCCTTCCAGAGCTGAGATATCGAAACTCAAAAATTCGGCCCGAAAAAAAAAACGACAGTGGTACCCCTTACGTTTTTTTATTTTGGGCGAAAAATTAAGTTTCTCCAATCTTCCCAAAACTCTGGATTCTGATAGAGGGCCATGAGACTTAGACCTGAGTGCAAAAATGGAGGCTCTAGCCCCTTCCAGAGCTGAGATATCGAAACTCAAAAATTCGGGCCGAAAAAAAACGACAGTGGTACCCCTTACGTTTTTTTTTTTGGGCGAAAAATTAAGTTTCTCCAATCTTCCCAAAACTCTGGATTCTGATAGAGGGCCATGAGACTTAGACCTGAGTGCAAAAATGGAGGCTCTAGCCCCTTCCAGAGCTGAGATATCGAAACTCAAAAATTCGGGCCGAAAAAAACGACAGTGGTACCCCTTACGTTTTTTTTTTTTTTTGGGCGAAAAATTAAGTTTCTCCAATCTTCCCAAAACTCTGGATTCTGATAGAGGGCCATGAGACTTAGACCTGAGTGCAAAAATTGAGGCTCTAGCCCCTTCCAGAGCTGAGATATCGAAACTCAAAAATTCGGCCAGAAAAAAAAACGACAGTGGTACCCCTTACGTTTTTTTTTTTTTGGGCGAAAAATTAAGTTTCTCCAATCTTCCCAAAACTCTGGATTCTGATAGAGGGCCATGAGACTTAGACCTGAGTGCAAAAATTGAGGCTCTAGCCCCTTCCAGAGCTGAGATATCGAAACTCAAAAATTCGGCCAGAAAAAAAAACGACAGTGGTACCCCTTACGTTTTTTTATTTTGGGCGAAAAATTAAGTTTCTCCAATCTTCCTAAAACTCTGGATTCTGATAGAGGGCCATGAGACTTAGACCTGAGTGCAAAAATGGAGGCTCTAGCCCCTTCCAGAGCTGAGATATCGAAACTCAAAAATTCAGCCCGAAAAAAAAACGACAGTGGTACCCCTTACGTTTTTTTTTTTGGGCGAAAAATTAAGTTTCTCCAATCTTCCCAAAACTCTGGATTCTGATAGAGGGCCATGAGACTTAGACCTGAGTGCAAAAATGGAGGCTCTAGCCCCTTCCAGAGCTGAGATATCGAAACTCAAAAATTCGGCCCGAAAAAAAAAACGACAGTGGTACCCCTTACGTTTTTTTATTTTGGGCGAAAAATTAAGTTTCTCCAATCTTCCCAAAACTCTGGATTCTGATAGAGGGCCATGAGACTTAGACCTGAGTGCAAAAATGGAGGCTCTAGCCCCTTCCAGAGCTGAGATATCGAAACTCAAAAATTCGGGCCGAAAAAAAAACGACAGTGGTACCCCTTACGGTTTTTTTTTTTTGGGCGAAAAATTTAGTTTCTCCAATCTTCCCAAAACTCTGGATTCTGATAGAGGGCCATGAGACTTAGACCTGAGTGCAAAAATGGAGGCTCTAGCCCCTTCCAGAGCTGAGATATCGAAACTCAAATATTCGGCCCGAAAAAAAAGCGACAGTGGTATCCCTTACGTTTTTTTTTTGGGCGAAAAATTAAGTTTCTCCAATCTTCCCAAAACTCTGAATTCTGATAGAGGGCCATGAGACTTAGACCTGAGTGCAAAAATGGAGGCTCTAGCCCCTTCCAGAGCTGAGATATCGAAACTCAAAAATTCGGCCCGGAAAAAAAAACGACAGTGGTACCCCTTACGTTTTTTTTTTTTGGGGCGAAAAATTAAGTTTCTCCAATCTTCCCAAAACTCTGGATTCTGATAGAGGGCCATGAGACTTAGACCTGAGTGCAAAAATGGAGGCTCTAGCCCCTTCCAGAGCTGAGATATCGAAACTCAAAAATTCGGCCCGAAAAAAAAAACGACAGTGGTACCCCTTACGTTTTTTTTTTTTTGGCGAAAAATTAAGTTTCTCCAATCTTCCCAAAACTCTGGATTCTGATAGAGGGCAATGAGACTTAGACCTGAGTGCAAAAATGGAGGCTCTAGCCCCTTCCAGAGCTGAGATATCGAAACTCAAAAATTCGGCCCGAAAAAAAAACGACAGTGGTACCCCTTACGTTTTTTTTTTTTTGGGCGAAAAATTAAGTTTCTCCAATCTTCCCAAAACTCTGGATTCTGATAGAGGGCCATGAAACTTAGACCTGAGTGCAAAAATGGAGGCTCTAGCCCCTTCCAGAGTTGAGATATCGAAACTCAAAAATCCGGCCCGAAAAAAAAACGACAGTGGTACCCCTTACGTTTTTTTTTTTGGGCGAAAAATTAAGTTTCTCCAATCTTCCCAAAACTCTGGATTCTGATAGAGGGCCATGAGACTTAGACCTGAGTGCAAAAATTGAGGCTCTAGCCCCTTTCAGAGCTGAGATATTGAAACTCAAATATTCGGCCCGAAAAAAAAAACGACAGTGGTACCCCTTACTTTTTTTTTTTTTTGGGCGAAAAATTAAGTTTCTCCAATCTTCCCAAAACTCTGGATTCTGATAGAGGGCCATGAGACTTAGACCTGAGTGCAAAAATGGAGGCTCTAGCCCCTTCCAGAGCTGAGATATCGAAACTCAAAAATTCGGCCCGAAAAAAAAACGACAGTGGTACCCCTTACGTTTTTTTTTTTTGGGCGAAAAATTAAGTTTCTCCAATCTTCCCAAAACTCTGGATTCTGATAGTGGGCCATGAGACTTAGACCTGAGTGCAAAAATGGAGGCTCTAGCCCCTTCCAGAGCTGAGATATCGAAACTCAAAAATTCGGCCCGAAAAAAAAACGACAGTGGTACCCCTTAAGTTTTTTTTTTTTGGGCGAAAAATTAAGTTTCTCCAATCTTCCAAAAACTCTGGATTCTGATAGAGGGCCATGAGACTTAGACCTGAGTGCAAAAATGGAGGCTCTAGCCCCTTCCAGAGCTGAGATATCGAAACTCAAAAATTCGGCCCGAAAAAAAAAACGACAGTGGTACCCCTTACGTTTTTTTATTTTGGGCGAAAAATTACGTTTCTCCAATCTTCCCAAAACTCTGGATTCTGATAGAGGGCCATGAGACTTAGACCTGAGTGCAAAAATGGAGGCTCTAGCCCCTTCCAGAGCTGAGATATCGAAACTCAAAAATTCGGGCCGAAAAAAAACGACAGTGGTACCCCTTACGTTTTTTTTTTTTGGGCGAAAAATTAAGTTTCTCCAATCTTCCCAAAACTCTGGATTCTGATAGAGGGCCATGAGACTTAGACCTGAGTGCAAAAATGGAGGCTCTAGCCCCTTCCAGAGCTGAGATATCGAAACTCAAAAATTCGGGCCGAAAAAAACGACAGTGGTACCCCCTTACGTTTTTTTTTTTTTTGGGCGAAAAATTAAGTTTCTCCAATCTTCCCAAAACTCTGGATTCTGATAGAGGGCCATGAGACTTAGACCTGAGTGCAAAAATTGAGGCTCTAGCCCCTTCCAGAGCTGAGATATCGAAACTCAAAAATTCGGCCAGAAAAAAAAACGACAGTGGTACCCCTTACGTTTTTTTTTTTTGGGCGAAAAATTAAGTTTCTCCAATCTTCCCAAAACTCTGGATTCTGATAGAGGGCCATGAGACTTAGACCTGAGTGCAAAAATTGAGGCTCTAGCCCCTTCCAGAGCTGAGATATCGAAACTCAAAAATTCAGCCCGAAAAAAAAACGACAGTGGTACCCCTTACGTTTTTTTTTTTGGGCGAAAAATTAAGTTTCTCCAATCTTCCCAAAACTCTGGATTCTGATAGAGGGCCATGAGACTTAGACCTGAGTGCAAAAATGGAGGCTCTAGCCCCTTCCAGAGCTGAGATATCGAAACTCAAAAATTCGGCCCGAAAAAAAAAACGACAGTGGTACCCCTTACGTTTTTTTATTTTGGGCGAAAAATTAAGTTTCTCCAATCTTCCCAAAACTCTGGATTCTGATAGAGGGCCATGAGACTTAGACCTGAGTGCAAAAATGGAGGCTCTAGCCCCTTCCAGAGCTGAGATATCGAAACTCAAAAATTCGGGCCGAAAAAAAAACGACAGTGGTACCCCTTACGGTTTTTTTTTTTTGGGCGAAAAATTTAGTTTCTCCAATCTTCCCAAAACTCTGGATTCTGATAGAGGGCCATGAGACTTAGACCTGAGTGCAAAAATGGAGGCTCTAGCCCCTTCCAGAGCTGAGATATCGAAACTCAAATATTCGGCCCGAAAAAAAAGCGACAGTGGTATCCCTTACGTTTTTTTTTTGGGCGAAAAATTAAGTTTCTCCAATCTTCCCAAAACTCTGAATTCTGATAGAGGGCCATGAGACTTAGACCTGAGTGCAAAAATGGAGGCTCTAGCCCCTTCCAGAGCTGAGATATCGAAACTCAAAAATTCGGCCCGGAAAAAAAAACGACAGTGGTACCCCTTACGTTTTTTTTTTTTGGGGCGAAAAATTAAGTTTCTCCAATCTTCCCAAAACTCTGGATTCTGATAGAGGGCCATGAGACTTAGACCTGAGTGCAAAAATGGAGGCTCTAGCCCCTTCCAGAGCTGAGATATCGAAACTCAAAAATTCGGCCCGAAAAAAAAAACGACAGTGGTACCCCTTACGTTTTTTTTTTTTGGCGAAAAATTAAGTTTCTCCAATCTTACAAAAACTCTGGATTCTGATAGAGGGCCATGAGACTTAGACCTGAGTGCAAAAATGGAGGCTCTAGCCCCTTCCAGAGCTGAGATATCGAAACTCAAAAATTCGGCCCGAAAAAAAAAACGACAGTGGTACCCCTTACGTTTTTTTATTTTGGGCGAAAAATTAAGTTTCTCCAATCTTCCCAAAACTCTGGATTCTGATAGAGGGCCATGAGACTTAGACCTGAGTGCAAAAATGGAGGCTCTAGCCCCTTCCAGAGCTGAGATATCGAAACTCAAAAATTCGGGCCGAAAAAAAACGACAGTGGTACCCCTTACGTTTTTTTTTTTGGGCGAAAAATTAAGTTTCTCCAATCTTCCCAAAACTCTGGATTCTGATAGAGGGCCATGAGACTTAGACCTGAGTGCAAAAATGGAGGCTCTAGCCCCTTCCAGAGCTGAGATATCGAAACTCAAAAATTCGGGCCGAAAAAAACGACAGTGGTACCCCTTACGTTTTTTTTTTTTTTTGGGCGAAAAATTAAGTTTCTCCAATCTTCCCAAAACTCTGGATTCTGATAGAGGGCCATGAGACTTAGACCTGAGTGCAAAAATTGAGGCTCTAGCCCCTTCCAGAGCTGAGATATCGAAACTCAAAAATTCGGCCAGAAAAAAAAACGACAGTGGTACCCCTTACGTTTTTTTTTTTTTGGGCGAAAAATTAAGTTTCTCCAATCTTCCCAAAACTCTGGATTCTGATAGAGGGCCATGAGACTTAGACCTGAGTGCAAAAATTGAGGCTCTAGCCCCTTCCAGAGCTGAGATATCGAAACTCAAAAATTCGGCCAGAAAAAAAAACGACAGTGGTACCCCTTACGTTTTTTTATTTTGGGCGAAAAATTAAGTTTCTCCAATCTTCCTAAAACTCTGGATTCTGATAGAGGGCCATGAGACTTAGACCTGAGTGCAAAAATGGAGGCTCTAGCCCCTTCCAGAGCTGAGATATCGAAACTCAAAAATTCAGCCCGAAAAAAAAACGACAGTGGTACCCCTTACGTTTTTTTTTTTGGGCGAAAAATTAAGTTTCTCCAATCTTCCCAAAACTCTGGATTCTGATAGAGGGCCATGAGACTTAGACCTGAGTGCAAAAATGGAGGCTCTAGCCCCTTCCAGAGCTGAGATATCGAAACTCAAAAATTCGGCCCGAAAAAAAAAACGACAGTGGTACCCCTTACGTTTTTTTATTTTGGGCGAAAAATTAAGTTTCTCCAATCTTCCCAAAACTCTGGATTCTGATAGAGGGCCATGAGACTTAGACCTGAGTGCAAAAATGGAGGCTCTAGCCCCTTCCAGAGCTGAGATATCGAAACTCAAAAATTCGGGCCGAAAAAAAAACGACAGTGGTACCCCTTACGGTTTTTTTTTTTTGGGCGAAAAATTTAGTTTCTCCAATCTTCCCAAAACTCTGGATTCTGATAGAGGGCCATGAGACTTAGACCTGAGTGCAAAAATGGAGGCTCTAGCCCCTTCCAGAGCTGAGATATCGAAACTCAAATATTCGGCCCGAAAAAAAAGCGACAGTGGTATCCCTTACGTTTTTTTTTTGGGCGAAAAATTAAGTTTCTCCAATCTTCCCAAAACTCTGAATTCTGATAGAGGGCCATGAGACTTAGACCTGAGTGCAAAAATGGAGGCTCTAGCCCCTTCCAGAGCTGAGATATCGAAACTCAAAAATTCGGCCCGGAAAAAAAAACGACAGTGGTACCCCTTACGTTTTTTTTTTTTGGGGCGAAAAATTAAGTTTCTCCAATCTTCCCAAAACTCTGGATTCTGATAGAGGGCCATGAGACTTAGACCTGAGTGCAAAAATGGAGGCTCTAGCCCCTTCCAGAGCTGAGATATCGAAACTCAAAAATTCGGCCCGAAAAAAAAAACGACAGTGGTACCCCTTACGTTTTTTTTTTTTGGCGAAAAATTAAGTTTCTCCAATCTTCCCAAAACTCTGGATTCTGATAGAGGGCAATGAGACTTAGACCTGAGTGCAAAAATGGAGGCTCTAGCCCCTTCCAGAGCTGAGATATCGAAACTCAAAAATTCGGCCCGAAAAAAAAACGACAGTGGTACCCCTTACGTTTTTTTTTTTTTGGGCGAAAAATTAAGTTTCTCCAATCTTCCCAAAACTCTGGATTCTGATAGAGGGCCATGAAACTTAGACCTGAGTGCAAAAATGGAGGCTCTAGCCCCTTCCAGAGTTGAGATATCGAAACTCAAAAATCCGGCCCGAAAAAAAAACGACAGTGGTACCCCTTACGTTTTTTTTTTTTGGGCGAAAAATTAAGTTTCTCCAATCTTCCCAAAACTCTGGATTCTGATAGAGGGCCATGAGACTTAGACCTGAGTGCAAAAATTGAGGCTCTAGCCCCTTTCAGAGCTGAGATATTGAAACTCAAATATTCGGCCCGAAAAAAAAAACGACAGTGGTACCCCTTACTTTTTTTTTTTTTTGGGCGAAAAATTAAGTTTCTCCAATCTTCCCAAAACTCTGGATTCTGATAGAGGGCCATGAGACTTAGACCTGAGTGCAAAAATGGAGGCTCTAGCCCCTTCCAGAGCTGAGATATCGAAACTCAAAAATTCGGCCCGAAAAAAAAACGACAGTGGTACCCCTTACGTTTTTTTTTTTTGGGCGAAAAATTAAGTTTCTCCAATCTTCCCAAAACTCTGGATTCTGATAGTGGGCCATGAGACTTAGACCTGAGTGCAAAAATGGAGGCTCTAGCCCCTTCCAGAGCTGAGATATCGAAACTCAAAAATTCGGCCCGAAAAAAAAACGACAGTGGTACCCCTTAAGTTTTTTTTTTTTGGGCGAAAAATTAAGTTTCTCCAATCTTCCAAAAACTCTGGATTCTGATAGAGGGCCATGAGACTTAGACCTGAGTGCAAAAATGGAGGCTCTAGCCCCTTCCAGAGCTGAGATATCGAAACTCAAAAATTCGGCCCGAAAAAAAAAACGACAGTGGTACCCCTTACGTTTTTTTATTTTGGGCGAAAAATTACGTTTCTCCAATCTTCCCAAAACTCTGGATTCTGATAGAGGGCCATGAGACTTAGACCTGAGTGCAAAAATGGAGGCTCTAGCCCCTTCCAGAGCTGAGATATCGAAACTCAAAAATTCGGGCCGAAAAAAAACGACAGTGGTACCCCTTACGTTTTTTTTTTTTGGGCGAAAAATTAAGTTTCTCCAATCTTCCCAAAACTCTGGATTCTGATAGAGGGCCATGAGACTTAGACCTGAGTGCAAAAATGGAGGCTCTAGCCCCTTCCAGAGCTGAGATATCGAAACTCAAAAATTCGGGCCGAAAAAAACGACAGTGGTACCCCCTTACGTTTTTTTTTTTTTTGGGCGAAAAATTAAGTTTCTCCAATCTTCCCAAAACTCTGGATTCTGATAGAGGGCCATGAGACTTAGACCTGAGTGCAAAAATTGAGGCTCTAGCCCCTTCCAGAGCTGAGATATCGAAACTCAAAAATTCGGCCAGAAAAAAAAACGACAGTGGTACCCCTTACGTTTTTTTTTTTTTGGGCGAAAAATTAAGTTTCTCCAATCTTCCCAAAACTCTGGATTCTGATAGAGGGCCATGAGACTTAGACCTGAGTGCAAAAATTGAGGCTCTAGCCCCTTCCAGAGCTGAGATATCGAAACTCAAAAATTCAGCCCGAAAAAAAAACGACAGTGGTACCCCTTACGTTTTTTTTTTTGGGCGAAAAATTAAGTTTCTCCAATCTTCCCAAAACTCTGGATTCTGATAGAGGGCCATGAGACTTAGACCTGAGTGCAAAAATGGAGGCTCTAGCCCCTTCCAGAGCTGAGATATCGAAACTCAAAAATTCGGCCCGAAAAAAAAAACGACAGTGGTACCCCTTACGTTTTTTTATTTTGGGCGAAAAATTAAGTTTCTCCAATCTTCCCAAAACTCTGGATTCTGATAGAGGGCCATGAGACTTAGACCTGAGTGCAAAAATGGAGGCTCTAGCCCCTTCCAGAGCTGAGATATCGAAACTCAAAAATTCGGGCCGAAAAAAAAACGACAGTGGTACCCCTTACGGTTTTTTTTTTTTGGGCGAAAAATTTAGTTTCTCCAATCTTCCCAAAACTCTGGATTCTGATAGAGGGCCATGAGACTTAGACCTGAGTGCAAAAATGGAGGCTCTAGCCCCTTCCAGAGCTGAGATATCGAAACTCAAATATTCGGCCCGAAAAAAAAGCGACAGTGGTATCCCTTACGTTTTTTTTTTGGGCGAAAAATTAAGTTTCTCCAATCTTCCCAAAACTCTGAATTCTGATAGAGGGCCATGAGACTTAGACCTGAGTGCAAAAATGGAGGCTCTAGCCCCTTCCAGAGCTGAGATATCGAAACTCAAAAATTCGGCCCGGAAAAAAAAACGACAGTGGTACCCCTTACGTTTTTTTTTTTTGGGGCGAAAAATTAAGTTTCTCCAATCTTCCCAAAACTCTGGATTCTGATAGAGGGCCATGAGACTTAGACCTGAGTGCAAAAATGGAGGCTCTAGCCCCTTCCAGAGCTGAGATATCGAAACTCAAAAATTCGGCCCGAAAAAAAAAACGACAGTGGTACCCCTTACGTTTTTTTTTTTTTGGCGAAAAATTAAGTTTCTCCAATCTTCCCAAAACTCTGGATTCTGATAGAGGGCAATGAGACTTAGACCTGAGTGCAAAAATGGAGGCTCTAGCCCCTTCCAGAGCTGAGATATCGAAACTCAAAAATTCGGCCCGAAAAAAAAACGACAGTGGTACCCCTTACGTTTTTTTTTTTTGGGCGAAAAATTAAGTTTCTCCAATCTTCCCAAAACTCTGGATTCTGATAGAGGGCCATGAAACTTAGACCTGAGTGCAAAAATGGAGGCTCTAGCCCCTTCCAGAGTTGAGATATCGAAACTCAAAAATCCGGCCCGAAAAAAAAACGACAGTGGTACCCCTTACGTTTTTTTTTTTTGGGCGAAAAATTAAGTTTCTCCAATCTTCCCAAAACTCTGGATTCTGATAGAGGGCCATGAGACTTAGACCTGAGTGCAAAAATTGAGGCTCTAGCCCCTTTCAGAGCTGAGATATTGAAACTCAAATATTCGGCCCGAAAAAAAAAACGACAGTGGTACCCCTTACTTTTTTTTTTTTTTGGGCGAAAAATTAAGTTTCTCCAATCTTCCCAAAACTCTGGATTCTGATAGAGGGCCATGAGACTTAGACCTGAGTGCAAAAATGGAGGCTCTAGCCCCTTCCAGAGCTGAGATATCGAAACTCAAAAATTCGGCCCGAAAAAAAAACGACAGTGGTACCCCTTACGTTTTTTTTTTTTGGGCGAAAAATTAAGTTTCTCCAATCTTCCCAAAACTCTGGATTCTGATAGTGGGCCATGAGACTTAGACCTGAGTGCAAAAATGGAGGCTCTAGCCCCTTCCAGAGCTGAGATATCGAAACTCAAAAATTCGGCCCGAAAAAAAAACGACAGTGGTACCCCTTAAGTTTTTTTTTTTTGGGCGAAAAATTAAGTTTCTCCAATCTTCCAAAAACTCTGGATTCTGATAGAGGGCCATGAGACTTAGACCTGAGTGCAAAAATGGAGGCTCTAGCCCCTTCCAGAGCTGAGATATCGAAACTCAAAAATTCGGCCCGAAAAAAAAAACGACAGTGGTACCCCTTACGTTTTTTTATTTTGGGCGAAAAATTACGTTTCTCCAATCTTCCCAAAACTCTGGATTCTGATAGAGGGCCATGAGACTTAGACCTGAGTGCAAAAATGGAGGCTCTAGCCCCTTCCAGAGCTGAGATATCGAAACTCAAAAATTCGGGCCGAAAAAAAACGACAGTGGTACCCCTTACGTTTTTTTTTTTTGGGCGAAAAATTAAGTTTCTCCAATCTTCCCAAAACTCTGGATTCTGATAGAGGGCCATGAGACTTAGACCTGAGTGCAAAAATGGAGGCTCTAGCCCCTTCCAGAGCTGAGATATCGAAACTCAAAAATTCGGGCCGAAAAAAACGACAGTGGTACCCCCTTACGTTTTTTTTTTTTTTTGGGCGAAAAATTAAGTTTCTCCAATCTTCCCAAAACTCTGGATTCTGATAGAGGGCCATGAGACTTAGACCTGAGTGCAAAAATTGAGGCTCTAGCCCCTTCCAGAGCTGAGATATCGAAACTCAAAAATTCGGCCAGAAAAAAAAACGACAGTGGTACCCCTTACGTTTTTTTTTTTTGGGCGAAAAATTAAGTTTCTCCAATCTTCCCAAAACTCTGGATTCTGATAGAGGGCCATGAGACTTAGACCTGAGTGCAAAAATTGAGGCTCTAGCCCCTTCCAGAGCTGAGATATCGAAACTCAAAAATTCGGCCAGAAAAAAAAACGACAGTGGTACCCCTTACGTTTTTTTATTTTGGGCGAAAAATTAAGTTTCTCCAATCTTCCTAAAACTCTGGATTCTGATAGAGGGCCATGAGACTTAGACCTGAGTGCAAAAATGGAGGCTCTAGCCCCTTCCAGAGCTGAGATATCGAAACTCAAAAATTCAGCCCGAAAAAAAAACGACAGTGGTACCCCTTACGTTTTTTTTTTTGGGCGAAAAATTAAGTTTCTCCAATCTTCCCAAAACTCTGGATTCTGATAGAGGGCCATGAGACTTAGACCTGAGTGCAAAAATGGAGGCTCTAGCCCCTTCCAGAGCTGAGATATCGAAACTCAAAAATTCGGCCCGAAAAAAAAAACGACAGTGGTACCCCTTACGTTTTTTTATTTTGGGCGAAAAATTAAGTTTCTCCAATCTTCCCAAAACTCTGGATTCTGATAGAGGGCCATGAGACTTAGACCTGAGTGCAAAAATGGAGGCTCTAGCCCCTTCCAGAGCTGAGATATCGAAACTCAAAAATTCGGGCCGAAAAAAAAACGACAGTGGTACCCCTTACGGTTTTTTTTTTTTGGGCGAAAAAATTTAGTTTCTCCAATCTTCCCAAAACTCTGGATTCTGATAGAGGGCCATGAGACTTAGACCTGAGTGCAAAAATGGAGGCTCTAGCCCCTTCCAGAGCTGAGATATCGAAACTCAAATATTCGGCCCGAAAACAAAGCGACAGTGGTATCCCTTACGTTTTTTTTTTTGGGCGAAAAATTAAGTTTCTCCAATCTTCCCAAAACTCTGAATTCTGATAGAGGGCCATGAGACTTAGACCTGAGTGCAAAAATGGAGGCTCTAGCCCCTTCCAGAGCTGAGATATCGAAACTCAAAAATTCGGCCCGGAAAAAAAAACGACAGTGGTACCCCTTACGTTTTTTTTTTTTGGGGCGAAAAATTAAGTTTCTCCAATCTTCCCAAAACTCTGGATTCTGATAGAGGGCCATGAGACTTAGACCTGAGTGCAAAAATGGAGGCTCTAGCCCCTTCCAGAGCTGAGATATCGAAACTCAAATATTCGGCCCGAAAAAAAAACGACAGTGGTACCCCTTACGTTTTTTTTTTTTTGGGCGAAAAATTAAGTTTCTCCAATCTTCCCAAAACTCTGGATTCTGATAGAGGGCCATGAGACTTAGACCTGAGTGCAAAAATGGAGGCTCTAGCCCCTTCCAGAGCTGAGATATCAAAACTCAAAAATTCGGCCCGAAAAAAAAAACGACAGTGGTACCCCTTACGTTTTTTTTTTAGGGCGAAAAATTAAGTTTCTCCAATCTTCCCAAAACTCTGGATTCTGATAGAGGGCCATGAGACTTAGACCTGAGTGCAAAAATGGAGGCTCTAGCCCCTTCCAGAGCTGAGATATCGAAACTCAAAAATTCGGGCCGAAAAAAACGACAGTGGTACCCCTTACGTTTTTTTTTTTTGGGCGAAAAATTAAGTTTCTCCAATCTTCCCAAAACTCTGGATTCTGATAGAGGGCCATGAGACTTAGACCTGAGTGCAAAAATGGAGGCTCTAGCCCCTTCCAGAGCTGAGATATCGAAACTCAAAAATTCGGCCCGAAAAAAAAACGACAGTGGTACCCCTTACGTTTTTTTTTTTTGGGCGAAAAATTAAGTTTCTCCAATCTTCCCAAAACTCTGGATTCTGATAGAGGGCCATGAGACTTAGACCTGAGTGCAAAAATGGAGGCTCTAGCCCCTTCCAGAGCTGAGATATCGAAACTCAAAAATTCGGCCCGAAAAAAAAAACGACAGTGGTACCCCTTACGTTTTTTTTTTTTTGGGCTAAAAATTAAGTTTCTCCAATCTTCCCAAAACTCTGAATTCTGATAGAGGGCCATGAGACTTAGACCTGAGTGCAAAAATGGAGGCTCTAGCCCCTTCCAGAGCTGAGATATCGAAACTCAAAAATTCGGCCCGGAAAAAAAAACGACAGTGGTACCCCTTACGTTTTTTTTTTTTGGGGCGAAAAATTAAGTTTCTCCAATCTTCCCAAAACTCTGGATTCTGATAGAGGGCCATGAGACTTAGACCTGAGTGCAAAAATGGAGGCTCTAGCCCCTTCCAGAGCTGAGATATCGAAACTCAAAAATTCGGCCCGGAAAAAAAAACGACAGTGGTACCCCTTACGTTTTTTTTTTTTGGGGCGAAAAATTAAGTTTCTCCAATCTTCCCAAAACTCTGGATTCTGATAGAGGGCCATGAGACTTAGACCTGAGTGCAAAAATGGAGGCTCTAGCCCCTTCCAGAGCTGAGATATCGAAACTCAAAAATTCGGCCCGAAAAAAAAAACGACAGTGGTACCCCTTACGTTTTTTTTTTTTGGGCTAAAAATTAAGTTTCTCCAATCTTCCCAAAACTCTGAATTCTGATAGAGGGCCATGAGACTTAGACCTGAGTGCAAAAATGGAGGCTCTAGCCCCTTCCAGAGCTGAGATATCGAAACTCAAAAATTCGGCCCGGAAAAAAAAACGACAGTGGTACCCCTTACGTTTTTTTTTTTTGGGGCGAAAAATTAAGTTTCTCCAATCTTCCCAAAACTCTGGATTCTGATAGAGGGCCATGAGACTTAGACCTGAGTGCAAAAATGGAGGCTCTAGCCCCTTCCAGAGCTGAGATATCGAAACTCAAATATTCGGCCCGAAAAAAAAACGACAGTGGTACCCCTTACGTTTTTTTTTTTTTTGGGCGAAAAATTAAGTTTCTCCAATCTTCCCAAAACTCTGGATTCTGATAGAGGGCCATGAGACTTAGACCTGAGTGCAAAAATGGAGGCTCTAGCCCCTTCCAGAGCTGAGATATCAAAACTCAAAAATTCGGCCCGAAAAAAAAACGACAGTGGTACCCCTTACGTTTTTTTTTTAGGGCGAAAAATTAAGTTTCTCCAATCTTCCCAAAACTCTGGATTCTGATAGAGGGCCATGAGACTTAGACCTGAGTGCAAAAATGGAGGCTCTAGCCCCTTCCAGAGCTGAGATATCGAAACTCAAAAATTCGGCCCGAAAAAAAAAACGACAGTGGTACCCCTTACGTTTTTTTTTTTTGGGCTAAAAATTAAGTTTCTCCAATCTTCCCAAAACTCTGGATTCTGATAGAGGGCCATGATACTTAGACCTGAGTGCAAAAATGGAGGCTCTAGCCCCTTCCAGAGCTGAGATATCGAAACTCAAAAATTCGGCCCGAAAAAAAAACGACAGTGGTACCCCTTACGTTTTTTTTTTTTGGGCGAAAAATTAAGTTTCTCCAATCTTCCCAAAACTCTGGATTCTGATAGAGGGCCATGAGACTTAGACCTGAGTGCAAAAATTGAGGCTCTAGCCCCTTCCAGAGCTGAGATATCGAAACTCAAATATTCGGCCCGAAAAAAAAAACGACAGTGGTACCCCTTACGTTTTTTTTTTTTGGGCGAAAAATTAAGTTTCTCCAATCTTCCCAAAACTCTGGATTCTGATAGAGGGCCATGAGACTTAGACCTGAGTGCAAAAATGGAGGCTCTAGCCCCTTCCAGAGCTGAGATATCGAAACTCAAAAATTCGGCCCGAAAAAAAACGACAGTGGTACCCCTTACGTTTTTTTTTTTGGGGCGAAAAATTAAGTTTCTCCAATCTTCCCAAAACTCTGGATTATGATAGAGGGCCATGAGACTTAGACCTGAGTGCAAAAATTGAGGCTCTAGCCCCTTCCAGAGCTGAGATATTGAAACTCAAATATTCGGCCCGAAAAAAAAAAACGACAGTGGTACCCCTTACGTTTTTTTTTTTTGGGCGAAAAATTAAGTTTCTCCAATCTTCCCAAAACTCTGGATTCTGATAGAGGGCCATGAGACTTAGACCTGAGTGCAAAAATGGAGGCTCTAGCCCCTTCCAGAGCTGAGATATCAAAACTCAAAAATTCGGCCCGAAAAAAAAAACGACAGTGGTACCCCTTACGTTTTTTTATTTTGGGCGAAAAATTAAGTTTCTCCGATCTTCCCAAAACTCTGGATTCTGATAGAGGGCCATGAGACTTAGACCTGAGTGCAAAAATGGAGGCTCTAGCCCCTTCCAGAGCTGAGATATCGAAACTCAAAAATTCGGGCCGAAAAAAAACGACAGTGGTACCCCTTACGTTTTTTTTTTTTGGGCGAAAAATTAAGTTTCTCCAATCTTCCCAAAACTCTGGATTCTGATAGAGGGCCATGAGACTTAGACCTGAGTGCAAAAATGGAGGCTCTAGCCCCTTCCAGAGCTGAGATATCGAAACTCAAAAATTCGGCCCGAAAAAAAAACGACAGTGGTACCCCTTATGTTTGTTTTTTTTTGGGCGAAAAATTAAGTTTCTCCAATCTTCCCAAAACTCTGGATTCTGATAGAGGTTATTCTGATAGAGGTTTAGAGCCTCCAAAAATGGAGGCTCTAGCCCCTTCCGTCTCATCCGAAGGACGGTGCTCTTTTTGACAGCATAGTGTCCCCATCACTTTGCTGGGGCGTTAGGACGCACACAGACCACAGGGTGAGCACCCCCTGCTGGCCACACTAACACCTCTACCAGCAGCAACCTGGCTTTCTCAGAAGGCCTCCCATCCAGGTACTAACCAGGCTCAGCCCTGCTTAGCTTTAATGGGCAACCAGTCTTGGGCTACAGGGTGATATGGCTGCTGAATATAAACCCAACAGATCGCTCAGATCATTAGGATCACATCAGCTAGAAATACAGAGGGTTCGCTCTAAGCATGGAGAGTCTGATTTTAGCTATTATGCCAGTCGCAGCTGGAACCAGCTTCCAGAAGAGATCAGGTGTGCTCCTACAGTAGTCAAATTCAAATCCAGACTCAAAACACATCTGTTTAGCTGTGCATTTACTGAATGAGCACTGTCCCACTGTTCGTCCGACTTTTACTGCACTTCATTTTATTTTTGATTCTAAATTGTTTTAATTATTTACTGTATTTTATTTGTATTATTATGTTTTTTTTTTATTCTAAACTGTTTTAATTATTCTGATATTTTTTGATTGTTTTAATTTCTTCTAAAGCACTTTCAATTGCCACTGTGTATGAAATGTTCTATATAAATAAACTTGCCTAGCCTTGCAGCCGGAAGTTATTTTACTTTATAAAGTTTTAAATATGGATATTTTTCTTACATCTCCATCTTCCTCATTACTCCACATAAAGTCAACATCTGAGATATTTTCATCAGCTATATGTTCAAGCACTTCAGAACTGTATATTCTGCACATGAAAAAGTTTCAAAAATGTATCTGTGATATATATATTTTTTATATATAGATATATATATTTCAATCAGCATCACTGACAATGTGACTTCAGTAACAGGCTTTCAAACCTACTGTCCATTCTAATGGACAGACACATTTAAAAAAAATCCTGATTTAAAATGTGCAATTCTATAACTTTAATTAATAAGTTCAATCTTTCTATTTTACATACAAACTATGAAATACTGGCAAAAATATATACAAAATGTAAATACACCTTAGAAAATGTTGCTTGCTTCTGTGTTTGGAGTGAAGTGCTGCCATGCTTCTCTTCAATGTAGAGTGTTTTTATATATATATATATATATATATGAAGAGTTCAGATGCAAAAGCCTCTAAGTGCCATTTGAAATTTTCTTCTAAAATGACCATTTTTATCAAGCTTGTATATTTAAGTTCAGTAATTTCACTTAAATGACAATTAATAGGTAATCTTCATTGCCATTTAAGTGAAATTACTGAACTTAAATATACAAGCTTGATAAAAATGATCATTTTAGAAGAAAATTTCAAATGGCACTTAGAGGCTTTTGCATCTGAACTCTTCATATATATATATATATATATATATATATATATAATTACTACATGCAGAGCTTTACTGGCATTTGATTGGATGACAAATGTCCAATCTCATGGACTGCAGGCTTTAAACTAGGTGAAATGCTCCAGAAGTTAAAAAAGGGGGCTGACATGTGATGTCCATTGTAATGGACACAGGGTCTGAATGGGTTTGTGTCAGAAGTGAGAGAAGTGAATGATATACTGTCTGAGGTATGAGAGTTTCACCTTTCCCATCAATCATTCACCGGACATGTGACCTTCTCCACTGATACTTCGGAGTGATGGGAATGCCATTCATTACAAGAAACCTTTTAAAGGGGTTTAAGACACCCACAATCTTTCTGAGGATTGGAATACAGGAGCCCCCGACTGCAGATATAAACGAGACTTCCTGTGGAATCCTGAATTGAATCTTTAGGGAATAGCAGGAGTTGTCAATTGGATTTGGAATGATGTTGTGCCAACTTTAATATAAAATGTAATTTTCAGAGTAATTGCTGCTTAAAGAGTTTAAGGCTTAGTGATATCACTATCCCGGGAAGAGTGTCATGTAGTCTCTACCAGCCGTTTGTTATAGTCCTTAAAAAGCAATTCCTTTAAAATAAAATATCTCCCTTTGCTTTGAACATTGAGCGTTGTAACTTTGCAGATTTTGTTTATGCTCAAACAGCACATGTTAGAAAAGTAAAATCATAATCTACCACCCCTTTAAAGTTCAGCTGCTATAACAGAAATAAATTTCTTTCTAAAATGTATTAAGAGGAATTTATTTTTAATATATTACAATGTTACTGTTTATCTGTTTTTTTTTGTTTGTTTTTTTCATGAAGTAAATGCATCCTTGGTAAGCAAAAGAGACTTATTTCAAAAACATTTACATGATGTGGTATTAAAATGGTATGGTGTTAAGATGCTTTTGGTTAAATATGAACATAAGATCCTACCTGTTTACACTTTATTTTGATGGTCCCTCTTCATTCTGTTGACTATGAGTAATGTTGCACCTACATGTTGATTCTCATTAGAGTATTACACTCTAAAAAATGCTGGGTTGCATGTTTGGGTAAAATGTGGACAAAACATTGGGTTTAAAAATGTATTTTAAAATGTTAAACCAATGGTTGGGTTTGGCTATATGTAGTGTACTGACTATTAGTAGTCTGTTAGGGGTAGTAGTTACCTAGTCAGTTTAATGTCTGTTGGTGGAGCATCAAATTAAAGTTTTAATAGATTAAGCAGACAGTATATTACTATAGTGTTAGTTGACATATAGTTGCAACAGAACGTCTAAAGGGGACCATCAAAAAAGTGTTACCTCATATCTTTCCTAGGGTTTTATTTATTCAATTAATTGAATATATTGCTTAATACAGCATTTTAAATGCATATTGTGATTGTAACTTCTACAAAAAGCTACAGGGAGTGCTCACCTTGAATAAATCTGTTAAAAGGTGCTTGATTTAAGGGCATAAACAATGGCGATAGAGATCTATCAATATCGCTCCAGTTCACCAGTTGACCCTGGCGAAGTCACCTAGCTTTAACCACAAAAGATTTCCAGCACCCTATTCAGTAACCAAAGCAATCAATCATCCCACACTGTTCTCTCAGGCAGTCTTTTCAACACATCATTTTTTTTAACTTGACTGAAATTAAATATGGTGTCCCAAACAGCACAAAGCATCTTTCAATATGGATGTATGCAATGATTTAGTAGTCTAGGCATATGTATACCATAGTATGTGAAAACAGCTTTTGATTTAACTCATTTAAATGACCAGAACAACACTGAATTCAGGAATGCCGACATAAACATGCATGAAAGCCAATACTCTCATGTGTTGCAGCACTCTCTGTTCTTTTTCTCTGTGTTGTGCCACAGAAGCAGGAGAATGTAGTGTGTCTCCCGTGGAATGTCTCCCTGCCTGCCTTTGCACTCTATGTTAATGCAGTCGTGTGTCTGCCAGAAAATTTCCCTCAGCCTGAGCTTGAAGCAACAACGAGCGCCATACAGATAAACAAAAGAGATGGACAGTGACATACACAGCCATAGATGCACAGCCACATGGAGAGCATACATCCAGAAAGATGATGTCATACATATTCATCCTCAGCTAAAAAAAAGAACCACCGCTGTGTCCCTGTGTCAGGCTGGATGGTGGAAATGTTTTCCCTATACACAAACACTCTTTCAAATGATAGTTCACTATTTATTTATTTTTTAATTTATTTATGTTTTTTTTTTTTTTTTTTTTTTTTTTTTTTGCGGAAAGTTGTATTTTGGAAAATATCCTGGTGACTCTTTTCAATATAATTGAAGTTAAATGAGGGCTGGGGCTGTCAAGCTCCAAAAAAAGATGATAAAGTGGCATAAAAAGGTCTTACTCTCAAAATTCTGACGTTTTTACTCACAATTGCGAGTTCATATCTCACAATTCTTACCCTTTTTCAGAATTCTGCATGTGAATGCGGTCAGCTCAGGTGTCTAGATATTTGGGGTAATTATGACTTGGAAACTCAGAATTATGTTATATCAAATTTGTGAGATTATTACCTTTACCTTTTTTATATTTGTATTCCATGGCAGAAATAAGTTTCCATAACAAAGCAAAATAAAAGTTGTTCTCTTTGACATGTTCCTGAGAGAAGTAAAAGTAGTTTTGATTCAGATGAATCGGCTGATTTAGTTCGTAAAATCAGATGGAATGATTTGTTCACTAATTAAATTGATTCGGTTCATTTAATTCACTCAGAGATCCTTTTGCACTAGTTAAAGTCCTTGTAGTCAATAATTGTGTAACTTAAAAGTCATCTTTGATGACAAACAGTACTTAAAGGGGTGGTATAATGCCCTTTTCACAAGATGTAAAATTATCTCTTATGGGTTTTTGCGTGCAAATCGCGGGGATAGCGGGTGATGAACGCTCGCCAATCTGTTAGTATGAAAGGGCCAACAACGCATCAAAGACGCTCGCAGACGCGTCACCTAGCCCAGAAAAAGATCTAGTATGCTACAGTAGATATCCAGAGCTGTTGCGCGACTCAACCTCACGTGATGTCATGAACATCAGTATTGAGGTTGAGGTCAGTATTCTTCACTGGGTATTGGTGCGCGTGCTGTTTTGCGTCATTTTCAGTTTGTTTTATCGCGTGATTTTTCGTGACAAAACGTGGTTTGTAGACAAGATAGAATCATTGACTGACAGAGTTGTTGTCAACTCGTGTAGTGTGTTACCTCCTGTTGCAGATTAATCATGTTGTGTCGTGTGGTGTGGACGGCTCAACAACTTGAACACTCCTGATTTCACAGAGAGCAAGTCAAGTGTGAACCACACATTTCAGCCCGACGTTTTAACATCCACGTAGTGTGAACTAGGCTTTAGAAACTCCGATTACCTCATGCAGACATGCACTAAAATGTCAGAAACTGTTCTGCCTTCCATGTTCAGAACAGTGAAAGCATAATAATTTATAAAATCTCTCGTATAGGAACTGTTGTAAGATGCCTACAGACTGACATTCTATTGCATGTGAAAAGACAGATGCTAAAGTTTGAGCAGACTCACAAATGTGCTGGACTACAACAACTCTTCCTCTTCTCAACATGGCCTCCATGTTCCCGGGGGTGGGGTTTATGTAAATTTTAGGGCTAGGGATGTCACCCGTGGGGAATTACATGTAAAATGTCGTATGTCGCTCAGAGATCCACTCGTTGTCGTCACGCATTGACATGATTGGTTAGTGACATCAGAAACACCACCGATTTTGAGACTTTGGTTCACTGTGGCTTTAAAGAGAAAATTCCTTAGCAATGGTGTTGACTTATGAATTTGTACATGATTTGTCAAGCTTTGCATGGAATTACACCACATGGAATTATTAAAAAAAAAAAAAAAAAAACATTAAAAACTTGATTTTCATCAGAGGGTCACAGGGTGAATAATATAGAATAGAATATTACAAGAATATTAGATACAACTTAAAAAACAAACTGAATTAAAAACAACTGAAAAAGTAGAAATGTTGCACGGGCAAATTTCTAAAATAACCACTAAAACTAAAGTACTAAATTTACTAAAACTGAATTAAAATAGAAATTAAAGCTAAAAGGAATATAGAATATTATGACAAAAGCACATAACATTACAAAAACTAAAACGGGGGGATAAACTTGGTTTGAAACAGCATGAATTTATTTTATTTTCCATTCCTTAATCATAGTAGTCCCTAGAGCCATTTATGATTCTGAAAACCCAAGTAGAGTTCATTTACACTCTCTTTATCCTCTCATCCGACTGACGCCATTTTGGCAGTTACAGTCATTACCATCTAAAGGGCGTAAGAGATGTAATCATTAATATTAAAACAGTTCAACTCCATCGAGCGTATGTCTACCTCATTCACCTTGGGCCTGTCTAGGGAGCAAGTGTCTTATTTTACATTTTTATGTATGGCATGTCAGACTTGAGCAGATGGTATCTGTATGAAAATGGCCGGCATGTCACCCTTTCTTATCACCTCATACCCTTACCTGACGAATATCACTTCCTGAAACAAGACCCCCTGCAGGAAGTATTGGCAGAGGCCGAGGTGTGTCAGCTCGCTCTCAGTCGGACACTCCGAACCCAGACGTGACCTTCAGTGCTAAACTCTCTCAACTGTCTTTTCAAGATGCGGGCTGGAGACTCTTTCTGTCTGGTTGGTTTAGCATGCAGAGGTTTATTCAATCAATTACCACAGCGTTGCTTTAATGCTTGTTAACCTCCCCTGCCACGGGTGTTCAATCGAAAGTCATTTCGGCATCCATTCTACCCGTTTTATTCACATTGATAATACGCCAATAACTGCTGTTGATTCAGCATCGATCTAACTAGTTTTTGCCTGAGGGAAACAAGCAAAGTCACTTTGTTCTTTAGTAAACAGCTGCTGATGGAGCTAGTAAACCCGTTACCGTGCTACATGCGAAATTGAAACCAGTCCGTCACGTCTTCTATTTGCGGTTTTCATGTCTGTCCATCCTTTACTTTTTTATAATTTGGTTCTCTGTCATTGCACTGCAAAACACGCAAGCTTGCCAGAAACCTCGGCACACGTTTGGGAAGTCATTGCCCTCCCAGGGGAATAAATGTGAAAACCCTCATTTTGGCCGTCCTTCCCAGCACACATTATCCTTTGACTTATTTTCTCCCTTTTTCTTTCAACCTCTTCCTCTTTTCTATTTTAATTCTGGTAAACCATTGGCTAAAATAGTACTAACATAACATAAAAGGTACTGTTTCTACGGTAAGTGTTTACTGTGCACAGTATGTACACAATCAGTTGCACTGAATGCCTGGATGACCTACAACAATTGGCAAAATAAGCAATATCCAAAATAAGAGAGCACTGTACAGAATACTCTGTCCCAGAAATGCTTGATTATAGAGTGCAAACAGTGGGTCTCATACATTAATAATTGCATGGATTATTTCGTATTTGTACGCACAGTGCAACAGTAAGGGTAATAAAATAGAAAAACAATGGAAAAGTTGGAATGTAAAAACGCGTTCTGTGTGAGAGTCTTCATTAAAGTGTTATTAGCCATGAACAAAACTAACAAGCTACGAGGTGAAACACAACATTAAACTTTGATTTGAAGCAAAAAAGTATTTGAAATTCGGAAAAATGTAATTGTATAGGTATCCTATTGACATATTTACTCTAGTGCTGACAAACGATTAAAATATTTAATCGCGATTAATCGCATTAATGTCATAGTTAAATCGTGATTAATAGCAATTAATCGCACATTTTTATCTATTCTTAAGTCTTAAGTCTCTTAATTTCTTTTTGTCCCATTATTTTTTTCTCATTTTAATGCTCTTATCAACATGGAAAAGTGGATCGGCTTGCTTTGTGCAAATAAAAAATTCTCACTTGGAGCAAATAATCTCTCACATAATGTAACACTGTCCATCAATAAAAAGGTGAAAGAAATACTGACGAGGTCCTGATATTGACGAGGGGGCGGAGAAGTCGCATCATCTGTGTGTGTGTGTGTGCACTTGCGCTTTGGTCGGCAAAGCAACAAAACGTCCTCACGCGGCGCAAGCCATTGAAATAAATGGGTTTCATGCCGCATCCTGTTGCAAAAGCATGTGAAAGAAAACTACAAAGTTTGCTAGGCCAAAAAGACTGTTAATCGCGCGATAAAAAATTGATGCCGTTAAAATGGGTTAACACAAATGTTTAAAAGATAGCTAAACCCTAAACCAACTTTTTTTAGTTAATGATCTGTAAGACTGGGGCTGTATTATTGCTGTTCATTTAATCAAGTAATTTTTTAAGTGTTTTAATTCTACTATGGTGTAAATGTCTGAGTGCTGCCTTCTTCAGGTTGAGCAGTGGCTACTGCAGTTGATTTTTCCTATTGGAAGAGGGTACCAGCTAACCACGCCCTTGCCTACAGAGAGACGCATCTCAGGTGAACCCCACCCCCAAGATCTTTTATCTGCCCAGAGCTAAAACAAACATACAATACAAAAAAATAACAATTATGCAACATTAACATAAAAAAAAAAAACATTTCTAAAATCAGGTCAAATTTTATCAGCAAAATGTCATAACAACAACAACAACATACTGTATCCACACTCTTTCTCTTTTTTTTTTAAGCTACACTGTGTGATTTTTACCCTCTAGCGGTGAAAAGGTATATGACCATCCAGTGAATATTAGTTTCTGTTCCTCTCAATTCCGATTTCGTTTTAACATCTACGGTGGCCAATGTAGTCCAAGATTAACATGGCTTCCAGTTCGACCTCGTCCATGACTGTAACTCAAATGTAAACGCGAAAAGCGAAGCTTGATTTAACGAGTATGTCCCTCTTTGGCTAATGTACATTCAAGATGGAGGGGCAACATGGCGTCCGACATTAGAACCCCTTACCCGTATGTATTTTCAATGGCATATTATACACTCACAAGAATACTTTATAACTTGAACGAAGTAAATATACATTAATGAGCACATATATTTTTGAAAGAACTAAGTGTTTTTAGCTAAGAATAAACTAAAAGAGTTACACAGTGTAGCTTTAAAGAAGTTGATATACAGTGTATACAAGGCATTATTCAGAAAGTAGTCAACTATTATTCCTTTTCAAGCCGTACTGATGAGAGGGCGGCTGGAATTGTACAAGCACAGTGTGATCGATCCTCCCTCTTGATTTTCCATTTCTTATTCGAGGTGTCAACAAGATGAAGAACTTCCATCCCCTCATCTCTATATTTAAACTATTCTCTAGTTCTTCCTAATTCATCATGGGCTTGCTGCTTCCTCATTGGGAACTAATGGTTTTGTATAGCATGTTAGTTCATTTTGGACAGCCGTGTGTTAATTCGGGCTGGTGTAACTGATTCTGATATTTTTTTGTGTATTCTCAAAACACAAGGTTATAGTTGCTACAGTAGCACATGGAATTAACCCTGAATATATGCAACACATTCATTTCACATTTTGCTGAAAAGTCTATTAACTGTGCCAGTTCTTTAAATAAATGTAATTTAAATAAATCATTATTTAGACAAAGATTATTTTGTAAATGAAAATAAAAAAGTCCAAGATTTTGGACACTTAAATGATACTTTAAATGTATGTAATTTCGTTAGATAAAAAATATCACCACCAATATAACCATAATATATATACTCTGCACAAATCAAGTCATTTCCATGTGGAAAGACCCTTTTCGCTCTTGCATGTAATTACATTGCTTGTAGCACTAAATGGCGGCTCTTTGAATCCTTAGTGCAAAGCATGGTGGGTTGGGACTGCAATTTTAGAAGTAAGCGATTAATTTGACATAGCTCTTTTGCACAAACCATTAGGGAATGTCTCTTTTTTTGCAGGTCAGCACAGGCTTGTGGTAAGTTACTGCCATCTATGGTCTGAAAGGCTCCTTTCAATCAAACATATTAGTTTAGAAGATTGGTGACGGTATGAGATTCATGCCTCCAAAAAATACAATATACATAATAATACACTTTTAAAATAAATGACAGGAGATTTTACAGAAAGTTTAAAGCAGCAACACACACCTATTTAGTAAATTCTATATGGAAACCATGATGCTGCACCACATTAAAGGAACAGTTCACTTCAAAATTTACTCAGTCTCAAGTTGTTTCAAACCTGTATGAATTTCTTCTCCTGGACACAAAAGAAGATATTTTGACGAATGTCAGTAAACCAGACAGTTGATGTACCCAATTGACGTCCATAGTAGAAAAAAAAAATACCTCAAAATAATAAGTCAATGGGGTCCATCAACTCTCTGGATACCAACATTCTTAAAATTATATTATTTTGTGTTCAGCAGAATAAAGAAATTCATACAGGATTGAAACAACTTGAGGGTGAGTAAATGATAACAGAATTTTCATTTTGAAGTGAACTAATCCTTTAAGTCATGGCATTAGGAACACTGTGTCTGGGTCCAAGACTCCACAGCAATTTATGACCATTATTTATTCATATCATACATTAAAGCTAAGATTTAAATAATAATAATTTAAAAAAAAAAAAAACTCACTGTTGTTTCCAGGTATCCCTGACTCTATACTGACTCTATATTTGGTGAATTCCAGGCAAATTGACAATATTTGATCAATTTCTAAAAGATGAATCACTGTCTGGCCATTTGAGATTCTGTTATGGAGATAAAGGTTAGGATTAGGATTTGGACCTGGAAGCACTAATGCATGACATCAGACTTAAAGGTAATATGTAGAATTTTTGCAGTAAAATATCAAAAAACCACAATGCCAATATTATATATTTTGTTTTGTTGATTACTTAACAATATCCCAAATGTTTCCAACTATTTGTAAATCGTGAGAAAATTGCGATTTTAACCAAGGAAACGGGACGTGTGAGCAGGGGTGAGGGAGTCGCCAGTCAATGGCGCCATATCTGTTTTAAACTCGGTTTCTGCCAGGTTTGCGCTCGCGCTGCGATAGTAAAAATGACGATTGCCGTTATGCCTAGCAAGACGCTAGATTGTGTACCATGATTGTGTACCATGGCAAGCAGACTTTGAGACAAAAAGGATTAAAACAAAGATCAAAATCTTTCGAGATACCGAGAGCTCCACGTTCGCGACTGACTTCGACTGGACAGAGACAGGTGAGCAAATGTACATAAAACTAATCAATGTTATTTAGTTCAACAGGATGAAATGTTAGAATATGATCTGTATGTTATTCTAATGTTGATCTAGCTTACTGCTAGTCTCATACAGCCAACAAACAACCTAACTGGCTACATTCAACACACTCAAATGCCGTGTGTCGCTGGTATACGTCTAGCAATTGTGCCCTGCTTTATACCACAGTTATGTTAAAAACATCAATGTATTCACCCATCCATAAAAGATCCATCAGCTTGATGACAAGATTCATACTTGCGCTTTAATGTGGAATATACGTCATCATTATACGCTCTTGTTATTGTAAGAGATTAGCGACCCCTGGTGGCGAAAATTCCTGCATATTGTACCTTTAACAAGTGGATACCATAGATTCTAAAGAGAAACCATAATGTCGTACCACATCAACAATAGATTTTATAAAGAAACCATAATATTTTATCACGTTTGTACAGTCAATACGATATTTAAAAAAAATTTTGCACCACATGTTCTAAATCTAGGCTGGTATTTTGTAGGTTTTGTCATATTTCAAGTGTCTCCAACAGTTATCTGAATTAGAATGACTGGCACACAATTGAGATCCGCTGCATTCTAAATTCTCTGTGTCCACCTGCCTAATTTCAGAGGTAGGGGTATCTATCACGCTCCGATAGCATCTACATCCAGCAGGCGTTTATTCTGTCGCTACTACTCTGCAAGCTAATGAATCAGAGGTGGACCAAACTCTACAAAGAGATCCTATCAGGGCCTGCCACAGTGAACACAAGAAAAATGTATGCAGCCTTTTATTATGAGACAACTCAGCGGGGTGATGGATGGGCCAAATTTAGCCTCAGCAAACTTCACTGAGCTTCTGTTGATACTGGCTGATTAATGACTGTGTGATCCGTTCAACAAAGGGAGGAAGGTGGAGGAAGAGGAGGAGAGATGAGATTGAAGGAAATGTCTCTGATATTAAGTTTTATTGACTGAAGCACGCCGCTCGACATGAGGTCTGGAATGCAAACAAGTTGGCTGCTTAGTTAAAGTAATTCACCATTGACGTCTGTTGTGTTGGGAGAAGTATGAATCATGTCCATGAAAACGGGCAGCCAGGATGATTCTCCAATTGATGCATTTGGAAAATAGAGAATAAAAGATCTCCCATGGAAGTGGTCATCTGGAAACTTTTACAAAATGCTTGGCTGCCCACATCAATCCAAAGAGGTCTATAATACCTGTAGAAAGCTTCCATTAGCATTCCCATTCATCTCAGTGACAGTTGTTTGGCTGCCATATGCTGCCCCGGAAGAATCTTTGTCCATTGGTACTAAGTGAGTAATTTATACATTTTTTGCTAGCATAATGGTGTAGTTCTACCAGGGGCTGTCAAGCTAAACACATTGAGTCAATAATGATGCATGCTAGTGTGCACTGACCAACAAAAGTCCATCATTTTTCATGGACTCTACTAACTATTCAGATCCATATCAAAAGGGATTTTCAAAGGGCATTGAAGTCATCTGAAAGTAATGTTTCGGTAATGGCCTTCCGATGGCCTTTGTAAATATTTATAGAAGATGTCCTATTAAGATCATGAATGGGGGTCCTAGACCCAGATAATGGGTAAACACCTCTTGTTTAACTTGGTTTCAAAGGTAAAGCCTAAGTATGAGTCTGGAGTGTAACTTATGGTGAATCTTATGGACCAATCAATTCAGTTTCATTACATTTGGTCCAATCAAAATCTAGACTATTTTACCTAAAGTGTCCCATCTAACATCAGCTGACTGCGGTTTTCTGAAAGTCATAGGTAAGCTTATTCCAGCAGCAAAGTTCATAATTGAAAAGCCCTGAATCTTTTGCAGTTTGATTTTGTTATGTTGATGGTCTACATCATGCCATTTTTTTTTTATTTTTTTTTGCCACCACATTCCCATCACCCCCATGTCTCTGATTTATTGCCACTGCTTTATTAATTTCAAGTGACACCGAACTTCCTGAATGGTGATGGATGTTCTTGATGGGTTGTATTGATCCACCCAGAGCTCGAAGACAAAATTGGACTCTTGGATTACTTGCAGAGATTGAAAAAATGTATGTCGCCAATCTTTTCAACTGTTGCTTATACCTTAATGTATCAAAAAAGACTGGAGATAGAACGCATAACAGTATTGAAAGTCTAAACAATGATCATTTAGAGCCTGCTAATGCAACATAAATGAAGGATCTTAATGCATGTCAAAGAAGTTGTTAGAGAAATTAGAACAATATAAATGAGGTGCATATAAAAATAAAGGGATCTAAGAGGAGAATTGCCAAGGGCTTATAAATATCCATAGATACAACAGACACACACACACAGCCAGTTATTAGTTCCTTCAGCCCTGAAGGCACTTCAATTTTGTAAAACAATAAGTTTAACTCTAGACTATAAAATATACTCATACATTACAGTTCAAAAGTTTGGGGTCAAAAGTTCACAGTATTATTGTGAAATAATTTTTTTTAGATTTCAAAATGAAATTTATTTCTGTGATGGCAAAGCAAATTTTTCTAAATTTTGCATTAATTTCTCCAGTCTTCAGGGTCACTTTTTTTAAATCAGAATTTATTTCTATGCAGTATTATGATAATGAAGCAATATTTTTCTTAAAAATAGTTCATGATGATCAAGTTTGTGTTACTTCTCAAAAGCAACTCCAATTTTATATTTAATGACAGTTGCGTAAAGATTTATGGAGAATCTTACAGTACTTCAGTATAAAGTAATGTGTTCTTACAGTCATACTGCTCTTCACTTACACACTGCTTGTGCATGCAGTGTGAATGAATAGAAATACCATTTATGTCATTTTTGGCCTCTAAGATGTGCGCATATTTTAAGAGATGCCTTACAAAGCATGAAGGGACAGGGGAAAAAAAACTACAAATGGGTGAAATCTGATGAAAGCTGATGGAAGACATAATCAACCCTGTAAAAGCTTAAAAAGGAGACGAAAAAGTTCGAAGGAATCAAATTGCAAAAATCCAATCCACTTCTTGAAGCTAAGCTGTCAAGTAAGTTCCAACAAAGCACTCCGAACATGCACCGCTCAACTTTTATAAAGTCGGTTCTCAACCCTGTCCCCATTGTCAGTCAATGGGCGCACGGGGTTGGTCGGCCGCCACCCCCACGACAAGTAAAATAACCAGGTCTTCTGCTGACTGTCGACAATTTTCTCAAACAATTAAAGCACAGTCTGAGATTCATGTTCTCTTTTCTGGGTTACTGAGCGGGCTGTGTTGCTACTGAAGCCTCTTCCTCCAGGTGTGCTCAAACCTGCTATGGAGCGTGTCAGAGAAAAGAAGCCCATGGGAGACCATTAAGCAGCAGTCTTTCTCCCCACCGAGTGTAACAGCAGGTGGGGGTAAAAATAGTGCACCATCTGTTAAAGCATGAGAGTCTGAATATCTTTCCAGAGACTCAGCAGGGACTCAATTAAAATGTGCATTTTCCACAGTGGCTATGGGGAAATGTGTGGCCACCCCGGTCCGTACAGGCGCAAACTCGGCAAAAGGCCCCCCAGACGGAGCGGGGTCCACATTTACTGCTCGGGTGACAGAACCTCATAGAAGTGGGGCCATTCGCTCCTTCCAGCCAATGTCTTTCTGTTTGACTCCCTTCAGACCTCTGAAAAGGGATATAGCTTTTTTGTAAAATGGTTAAGTGAAAATGTTTTAAGGCTCATGACATCTGTGGTTTACCCCTATGTGCATTCTAACTTGATTCCAACTGCCTCAGGAAATGAAATTTCAGCTTGGAAAATCTGGGAAATTTTTGCCATGGATAAGGATGTGGATTCATCATAATATTGTTAATCAGATTCGAATGTGTTGGGAGAACAGCACTGGATGGGAATCAAAGCAGGTGCGGATGCTGGTCTGCACATGCGTATTCGCAGTCACCACACAAGGGTCGAACCATTAACCACTCAAAAATCTGAGCCAAATTAGTATGAATGTTCTGGGTGCAGGCACAAGTACCACCTGGCATATGGAACAATAAAAGTAGTTAGACGTTCAGTCAAGAGAGCACCTGCCACGCAAACCATCTCCAAAATCACTCCTTCTTCAACATGTAGTCAAATAATCAAAAGTCATTGACCTGAACAGGAGCTGAATTGAAAGTTTAAAATGTTGCCATCCAAGTCAATGGCGAACGAAGACTGTTGATAGAGGATGTTGATAGTAAAGGGATCATTCTCGACACTTCTGGGAATGAAATCTGTCTGAAACTGAGAAATTTCATTATATGTAAAATAAGTTTCAAATTTGAGTTGTCCTTTCTGTACATCTTCAAAATAAAAAGTACTAAAATAATCTTTATTGGAATCATTAATGAACTAGAGTTTCAATTACCCCTTTTCCACCAAAAAAGAATTGGTTCGGAACTGGTGCTGGTTTAAAGTTGGTTCAACTTCTCAGAACCTGTTTGTTTTTACACTGACTGGAGAGAGAGTAACTGACGTTACATCACTGTGTACATCGCCATGTCTTAGCTTTCCCTTAGTTTTAAGTTGTCGCAAGTGTTTCTCCTGGCTTTGTGATCCTATTTTGGGGTCAGCCTATCTTTCTACTAGAACTGTGTTTTTATCGATTACGGTCAGAACCTTTCCCGCCGTGTTGTTGGTCACCCCGCCCCAGCCCCAGACGTAAGGGTGACGTGGTAAAAGAACGGTTCTCTGTTTCTAGTCCAGCAAAGAGTTGGTGCCGCTTTGGAACAAATTTTCTTGGCCGAGAACCGGTTCTTTGGCTGTCAAAACATAAAAAACTGGTTTGCGAGTAGGTACCGGCTCCGAACCGGCTCTCAAAATGCTTTGGTGGAAAAGAGGCAAAAATGAATCTGAAATCGAACCAGACTCGTTAAATTCCTTACAATGGAATTTTTGTAATTTTGCTAAATTTCTTTTTCGAATAGGTCTTGGTAATGTGTAACATTGTACATTGCATGATTTCACATACAATTTTTATACAGAAAGCAGTATTTTGTGAATATCCCAGTGGCAAAGATTAACAACTTGTGTCTGATTTACCTTAATTATAATAAATTAATGATTAAATGGAATGTTTAAAATATTTAATGTCACTGAACCAACATGTCTGTACAAGGTTAGACCAACAAAGGTGCTTGTTATGGGTCAGGTGAAGTAGAAAAGCTTCATATAGTCACAAGTTTTGACCTTGTTAGTGTGCTTTCCACATTTCTTTCCCCAAAAGTTATAAAATATTCCTTAATGTAATCATTAACAAACTAGATCTGAAACCAGAATCGTTAAACTCCTTACACTTCTCATCCCTTTTCATGACACTTCCCAACTTGTTCTGAATTCTGTAATCGGTGGTGCACAGAGGGCTTTTATTTCTGTGTAACACAGCAGGATATGATGGCTTACACTTCAGTGCTGTGTTTGTGCACTTGTGAAGCTGAGAGTCTCTGACTATTCCTGAGCCACTGCTTAAGCAGAATCCATAAACACAGCAGAGGCTGCTATCTGTGTCCAGCAGCTGAATATGTGTCCTAACTTAATCCTGCTTTCTGGAAGCGGTCTCCGTAAATCACCTGACACCGGTAGCATTATTGCTCAGAGGGCTTCGCAGAACGGGAACTCAAACGGTGCAAGAGACTTCAGGAAACCGGTAGGACTTTTATTAAAAACACCTTTCACTCGTAGATAAATGAGATCACCACAGGGGCAGGACAAAAAAAACCAATACTGGACCCATTTTTTCTACATAAATAAATGACTGCCTGTTTGAAATAACTGCCTGTGCCGAAAAATAAAAGATTAAAAAGCTATATCAGGTGTTTCAGGTAAATCTTTTAGTTGTGGCTTTTTATGTTTGGTATTTTGTCAAAAATAAAAGATGAAACAAATTCTGGTTACTTTAATTATAATAAATTAATAAAACTGCAAAGAAATTCCGAAAAAATACGGTAAAATATACCATAAATTTTAAGGTCATTTACCCATATTTTGAATTGTGTTGCATTGTATAGGAACATGAACCTGGCAGTGCGAATAGTTAAGACGCAACCGCCATTACACACACAGATGACCGTGGCCAAAGTTGCTTTTTAAAGTCGGATTTCGGGTGTGTGTACGCCATTCTGACACTTCTGTGGTAATTTAAACATAAAAACAAAAATTATGTTTTGCTAAATGTCAAATAAGCTGTTAACAACGTAACGTTTTTTAGTTGCCATCTGGCATGTTAGGCAAATGAATGTCGGTGCCCTCAAGTTTATCATTTTATGCATATCGTCACACATTGAAAGATTTAGTTCACACTCATGGAGGTTCTCGATTGTATATGTTACAGTGTCTATTTGTTGGTGATGCGGTTTAATTCTTGCCTAGCGCATCCGTTAACCAGTGTGATTGCTTAATTTACTCCCACCCCACACAAGTCTAGTGTATGATATTGGAGTTATTTTAACTGCATAATACACTGAAAAAATAGTATTATTAGCATTATTACTGGAAAATTATTAAATGCCTATTGTAGAATCTGTATACAGCATGTTAATATACATCTGCAAAGCATCATGGCCAAATTTCAAGGTAAATTCTACAGTTAATATATTTTTACTGGGAAACACAACAGTCATTTTGAGCTAGATTCACACTTTCTACAGGATTACCATTTCTTCAGGACACTTCAGCAACTTTGGTCAATATTTTACAATGTTATTTAGAGAGCACCACCCTTCTTAGTTAGTAAGCTCTGCATATTTCAAAGATAAACTAATAAATTAAACAAAGATTTAATAGATTTTCTTATCTGGGAACATTTAATTGATAAGGTCATCAGTTTGATGAAGAAACATTGTTGGATAAAAAGTCAAATTGAATTGTATCCACGTATGTATGTGTGTGTTAGCAAAGTGCGCTAATTTCTCATTTTCTATTGCTAGCTACCGCGTAAGGAATCAAATATCGAAGTGGGTAGAGGTGAAAAAAATGTAGGTAAGACTAGCTGCTTTAAGCTGACTTTTTTTTTACACAAATATAGTTAGGGCCCAAGCCCTGAAAGGGCGAAGGCCCTATTGTTTTCCTTGGGATTATTATTCTTCTTCAGTATTATTATTATTTTGCTACCTTTTGGGCACTTTTGGGGCCCTTAACGTGCTCGAAAACTCTTGAAACTTTGCACACGGGTCAGAACCCGCGGCCATCAGAGCCGGGCTGAAGCTGGTACCTGGGCGTGGCAGGGGGGCTCGTCAGCGCCCCCTGGAACGGGGTCCGAACACTCGGTCCATAACTCAAACACGCTTGCATGTAATAATATGAAACTCGGTACACATGTTGATCTCATCGTTTCATCTATACCTCGCGCTCTTACTTTTTACCCCAGCCCAACAGGAAGTCGGCTATTGAGGTTTGTTTGTAAAACGCTCGCAATGGTATTTGAAATACTCCTCCTAGAGCTTTGATCCAAATTCGACGAAACTCGGTCAGTGTGAAGTCAAGACATTGAGGATGAAAGTTTGCGAGGGGATTTTTGATATCTCGAACGGTTTGTCCGTGGTGAGGAAATGAAATCATGGCGAGAAACGTGAAACAGGAAGTGTGTTATAACTTCAGCATACATTAACTGATCTTGATGAAACTTCAGCAGTGTGTTCGCTGTAAGAGGACGATCACATGGATGTGACTATTGTGAGTCAAAGTTATAGCGCCACCAACTGGCAGCAGGAAGTGTGTCACTTTCAAAATGCTTTGAAATCACCCTTTTATTTTTACCCGATTTGCTTCAAACTTCATCTGTATAATGTAAACATAGGGCAGATGTAGACCTGTGAATGGATTCTTGATATCTTTGAAAACTGTTGCCGTGGCGACGCATCAAACTTTACCATTCTTTTAGGATGCTTTTGAGACCCTTAGCATGCTTTAAATTGCATGAAACTCGACAGACACATCACATTTATTAGCCAGTAGACATGTGCAAAGTTGCAGAAACAGGCGTGGTGAGGGCTCAGTAGCGCCACCTTTTGACAAAAGTGGGGTTGTTAGTTTTATCTACAGTTACAAAAATCGGTATGTATATTGTACTCCTCGAGCCGGACAACTTTCTAATTGACACTCATTAGCTAGGACCCACAGAAAGTCAGATATGTTTGTTTGAATGTAGAGAAAATCTCAGAATTTTGCCAGTGTCTCAGTGTCCCTCTGTGTGAGTGAGAGGAGGGGCGCCTGTCAGGTTAATTTTAACCCTTTATTTGCTGTGTGCGACTTCTCTGGCATTTTTGGGGGCCTTAACATCCTCGAAAACTCTTGAAACTTTGCACACGGGTCAGAACCCATGGCCATCAGGGCCGGGCTGAAGCTGGTAACCGGGCGTGGCAGGGCGGCTCGACAGCGCCCCCTGGACTGGGATTCGAACATTTGACCATAAATCAAACACACTTGCATGAATTAATATGAAACTCGGTACAATTATAGATCACATCAGGCCAAACAACTTTCGTGCTCTAAGTTTTATGACAGTTCAAATGGAAGTTATTTATGAATTATGAATTATGGGTTATTTGAATAATTGTCCTAGGAGAAATACATCAAATCACAATGCATGTGTTTACCAATCACAACCAAACTCGGTGTGCATGAAGTCAAGACATTGAGGATGCTCAATTCCGGACGGATTTTTGATATCTCGAACGGTCTGGCCGTGGCGAGGAAATGAATTTTATGACTAAAAAAGGACACATAAAGTGTGTTATAACTTTGCTCAATTTACCTACAGTTACAAAACTTACCACGTATATTGTTCTCGTCAAGCCGATCAACTTTCCAATTTAAAGTCATTCGCTCTGAGCAACAGAAAGTCAGATATTGTAGTTTGAATGGATTTATTTCCCCTGCGATTCTCTCTCTCTCTCTCTCTCTCTCTCTCTCTCTCTCTCTCTCTGTGTGTGTGTGTGTGTGTGTGTGTGGGTGTGTGTGTGTGGGGAGGGGAGGGCTGTTGTCTGTGTTTATGTGTGTGTGTGTGGCTGGCTGTGAAGTCCTTGTCTCTAAGTCCTTGTATTTTTGCATAACAATTTTGCATAACAATATTTTTAAATGACAAAATAGGCATATAACCCCCATCTTTTGAATGTATAGATTGCTTTAAATAAAAGTAAGATTGTATTCGTAATTGAAGTTGAATGAATTTAAAATGCATGTGCTATATTTCAATATATTTGTTTTCCTTAAGATTTTAAAACACTAACTTCATTCTTATCTGAATTACAAATATTTGTTTCTGTATAAAATAATACTCTGACTAAAAACACATTTTATGTTTTTTTTGGTATTTTTATTTACATGTATTTATGTGTGTGTGTGTGTGTGTGTGTGTGTGTGTGTGTATAAAGTGCAGGTTTTTTTTAGATAAAGTAGAATTTCTATAACTATGTGTTGAACTAATAAATCACTCTTGTGTGTGTTAAACACAATCTACTTAATACAGACAACTTCATTATAAAGATAAATAACAAATCCAAAAAATATATGATTATAATCTATGACAAAAAAAGCCATTACAAACTATATTATTGGAAAATACACATTGCTCTTTGTATTGTTGTAAAATATTCATGAAAAACAAGATAACAAAAATCAAAAAGATAAATTATTTTAGATATAGCCATGTTTTAAATGTATAGCACAGATGTTAATTGAGGCAGCAACATACAAACTTTCTAGAACAACATGGACCTGGATAGCTGGTTTTTATGGAGGACAGTGAAGAGGAAGAGGGTGCAAATCAAACAGCTCATTCTCAGACTAAACAGCAAACAGCTTAAGTTTTTAGTGCTTTGTTTGAGGTTTTTAGTGCTCTGTCCTATCTATTATCAACATATAATAGATGGAACAGAACAAGAAAGGCAATTAATAATCTGGCATTGCGTCACTGCATTATGATATGAAAGGCTCAGTACAGTGTGGCACAAAACGCTTATGCGCATCCCGAGTGGAGAATGATGCGCTTAAAGCCACATGGAGTTACAGCGCACAGCGCATCGAGTCCGCATTGATGCAAGCTCTACAATACACTTCTTTTTGATAGTCAAAGCGGGGGTTACGTTTTTACACGTCGTACAGAATAACCCTAAAGGCACCAAGGTGGCGGTGCCACCGGCTTTATATTAAATATAAATATAGCTGTGAGCAGCGATAAAGGGCCAAAGCCGGCGGTACCACCATCCCGGTGCCTTTGGGTAACTAAAGGCATCGGGGTTGCGGTGCCACCGGCTTGGGCCCGCAATCGCTGCTCGCAGCTATATTTTATTTTGTTGTTATTTTCGTTTGATTTTATTAACAATGCTCATTCCGACCTTCGTGGCCTTAAAAGGATGCAGCATCTGAAAGCAGTTTTAGAGCAAAATTTGATTGGCTACCAAAGAAAGATCTAAGAGAACCAATCATTGCATCACTTCACAGTTAGTGTGTTGTTCATTGTTTTAGTTCAACCTCTGGCTCTAGCAATTATGATGTCAGATGTGAAATAAGCACATCATGTTTTGTTCAATAGCTCCAAATAGTTCTGAAAGGCGACAATAGCCGTTCAACCCTGTGCTCACACTTTAATAACAGATTGCTCCGATACTTTTTCACTCCACTGAGCAAATTATTTACTTCATTCACACCATCTGGCCTGTGAATTTAAGGCCCAGTCCCTGAGGTTTACAGACTTTAGATTCTTGACAGCACAGCCACGTGAGAACCATGTCTGCCATTGACATCACACAACTAAAGACAGCACAACGTGATCAGATGGTCCAGACCTCATCACTTCAGCCACGAGAGACGTGAAACATTAGCTCCAAAGCCATGAATTTGCAGAGCAGCTGATACCCTGCTAGACAGGATGTGACTGGAGCTGATGTGCTGGTGTCAACAGTAAATCAGTGCAGAAGAGCGACTCCCTTTTCAATAATGACTACCAATAAACTGGCTGACTGACACTTTCTCATTCGGTAGAGTCCAGTGTCTGTCTGGCTTCTATCAATCTCGAAGTTACCACTTCGTCCTCCATCCGATCCCTTTCCCTGAAAACAGCCGGGTTTCCTGAGCTGAGGGCAATTACATAAAGTAATATCAGACTGGCTATAAGAGTGAGGCTTTTAGGAACAGGTTTATTCTTCATGAAGCGACTAGACAGTCTTCCTGTCAACTTCACAACCTTTTGTGTTGCACAACCACAGAGGCCAGCAATACCTGGGGTTTTAATTACTGTTTTTCAATTAGTGTGTGATTCCAACCACCTGCAGGTGCGTCTACATTGCCATGACATAATGGCTTTCCGTTAAAACTAATTAGGACCTGGGGAGAGGGACATACCTGGGCAAGGAAACAACTGTTGAGATTCTATGTTCAGGTGTGTGCCAAAGTATGCAGGTCCTCCATGGACTTTTTACTAATTGCATTGCTTTAATAAAAACATGTCCGATAGAAATTACATATGCATTACAGGTTTTTATATATATATATATATATATATATATATATATATATATGTTCCTCCATTGACAGCTACGCAACTACTACTTTGACACTTCAAAAAGTTCATAGATTATAAAACTAATCCATATTCCATATGAATTGAGCAGTTTAGTCAAGGATTTTCGATCACTCAATCTGATTAACAGATTGAATTTAGGCTTCTATTCACATACAAACAATCAACTCAAACATCAGTTGTGGTAATCGAAGCCCAAGCATGTTCCCTTGAAGTGTGAAAACCAATGAGGTTCACGTCAGAGCTTCAACAAGAACCATGGGATTTGTTCTCGCACGTCACGCAGGTTCGGTTAGGCTTCTGTGCGTGTTCGCTGATCAATGTTAATATTCATAATTCTGTGATTGTTTCTTAAGTGCGCGAGATCTCATGCATCATGCAGCATAAAATACAGACTGAACAAAACGTCAAAACATCCCCTCGCCGTATGGCCAGATGATATGCAAACTACTTTTTTTGGCTGGATAAAAGCAAACCAGCATTCAATCTGATGGTTTACTTTTCTGGATATAGCAAATGATGACAAGTGTTAAACAAGATAAAATTTGGTGTATGCTTTATTTCATGATAAGTGTGCGATAAGTAATCGCAGTTAAAAACAAAAGCGTGCAATTAATCGTGATGGAAAAAAATCTATTGACAGCATAGGGTGGGATCGGTATAGATTATTCCTTTCGTTTAGACAGAGAAAAGCATGGTGAATTTCCCCAAATGTATTTTTAAACCTAGACAATTCACTAAAAAGTGATGAAAAGAGGCATTGAGAGAGAGAAATAGTTGGATACCTTACAGCTTGAAGGTTGTTTTTGAGCCAGTCGTATATCAGCAGAATGAGTTGGCCTGTGACAGAGCTCGGAGCACCTTGGATCTCGACCCAGAGATGGGCGTCCAGATTTGCACGTACAGCATTCCAATAGGATGAGAAATGTTGTTTGCTTTAGGCCACAGTATATCACTCTGCGGCCTTGCCACTTGTTGACAACTGTGACCTTGTTAGAATCTATAAGTTAGACATCCGCTTTCAAGTCGTAAAAACTGCAAATTGAGACATGTATATAGAAAGATGAAACCAACCTCAAACTATAATCACACCGGAGTAAATTCAATAGAATTTTAAGGGGTTCACTTGAAATTCAAAAGAACTTGACAAGTTTACAATTAATTTTGGCAGTTCGAGAGATTTCAGTTACATTAGGCATAATTATTCATCTGTGTGAAACATCACCTTCTTAAGAAATGAACGAATCCACTATGATTTCCTATTTCTGGGTGTTTAACCAACAAAAATGTGCCAAACCAAAGAGACACCTCATTCTTTTTTTTTAAGAAAGCAATTACCACGTTCAATTACCAATGCACCATTAAATTAACTCTTGAGAAGCATTTTAGATTATAAATCAAGGTAATTGGCAATTAGGATTTGCTTAATGGTATAGAACAAAAACAAAGTTACTTAGATTACCCTAATAATTCTCATTTCGGAATAAAAAAAGCATCCCCCACCCCAGACGTCTCGCTGACATTGATTGTAGCATCTCGTAGTTCAACCGTCTCGACAGCAAACAGCCTTTCTGCCACCGAGCATGTCATAAACAGGGCATTATAAAAATTGTTTTCAGCATTACTGTCATGTTAGACACTCTCTCCCTTCAGCTCCCCGTGAGGCGGCCGCCTCGGGCTCCTGCTCCACACTGAGTCACTCTGATCTCAAGACCTAGAGGCTATGACCTCATTAGCATACTCCCGTAAACAGACTACGCTTTCCGTAAACAACAACCCGGCTAGGCACAAACAGCGGATGATACGGGCGGAGGTCGTCCTCGCGCACTAAACAGCGAGCGGCACCGAGGTTTTGCTCGTAATGAATAGAGATTAGAATAAGGGAACCGTTGTCGATCTGGGGCTGGTTTTCGGTTTACAAATCCACTAGGGTAAGTAATGATGCACTTGCCTCAGCCTATCCTCTCCCGCCCATGTCCATTCCTTCACATGGCGGGCAGTTCAAACTGGTGTAGGCGAGGACTAGCGTTAATGGTCCCTCTCTTAAAAGGCCCTTAGCTGAGTCGAAGTCCTAAGCCTCTCCCTGGGCTCTCCATTTGTTCTACCTCTGCAGCCCAGTCACGGCAAATAAACAACCTGAAGCATGGAGAATGGCAGCTCTTCTCTCCTCTCCTCTTTAATTTAGATATCCCGGCTTCACAGCTGAGAGAGATTAAAGAGTGTGGCACATGGGAGTCGGCCTACAGCCACAGCGAGAAGCCATCTGGGTACATATCGCAGCCTCTCCTCCACCCGGTTTCCTCCCGCCCTCCAGTCAGAAAGAAAGGAGACTGGCTGTATGTACTGAAAAAGATGTCTGCAGTAAGAGACGAGTACGACAGACTGCATGTAGAATTTAAAGACAACTGTAATAAAGCAATAAGACATAGAGTGCATTAGTTAAAGGTGCAATATGTAAGAATTTTGAAAATATCCAAAAATCCCTTGCACAGTGTGATATATTTCCTGCAGTTGTGTACTTACAATATCCCTAAAGTCTCCAAAGTTCTTTTATTTCAGAGAAATTCCAATTTTAAATAAGTGGCCGTCACAGAAAAAAATGTCGCCTGTCAATGACGCAATATCCGCGCTATCCTCGGTTTCCGCTCGTACTGCCATTAGGGATGGGCAACGATTAATCGCGATTAATCGCATCCAAAATAAAAGTTTGTGTTTACATAATATATGTGTGTATAATTAATTTGTATATAGAAATACCCACACATGCATGTATATATTTAAGAAAAATGTGTTATTAATATGTCAAATATGTATATTTATATATAATATTAATTATGTATAAATATATATAAAGTATATACATGCAAATATTTCTATCATGCATGTGTGTGTATTTATATATACAAATTAATTATACACACTACATACACATATATTATTTAAACACAAACTTTTATTTTGGATGCGATTAATCATTGCCCATCCCTAACTGCCATAGCCATGACGTAACCATGGCGACAGACGTGGACAACTGCGTAGTGAGTAATGCTTAGCGGCACCAAGTTCTTGTTTCGTTCAAACATAGACCATGGCAAGCAGACTTTTGGACAAACAAGGTAAACTAAAATGAGGACCAATATCAGCGTGATGTTTTTGAGATGCCGAGAGCCAGCGTCCGAGACTGACTTCCACTCGACAGAGAGCTAGCGTCCGTGACTAATTTGAACTTGACAGAACTTCACGAGTCACGACTTTACAGCTTTATTAGACAGGTGAGCAAATGTACATAAAACAAATCAATGTTATAATGTTAACTTGACATGATGAAATGTTAGAATGTGTTATTCTTATGTTGATCTAGCTAGCTGCTAGTTTCGTATAGCAAACGAACTAACACGTACAATAACATTATAACTTTCTACACACATTTAAATGCTGTTTAGTGTGATAGTGTAACGTTAGACCATGTGGAACAGCGCTGTGTTTCCTTCACAAGTTTAATTCATCTAATAAACTGACCTGTGTGAGTAATCCAGTATTTGCGTGTAGTTCAGTAGGATGAAATTTCCTTATTCCTTTATATCCACGGGACTTGGGTGTGAAATATGTCTCTTATTAGTAATCGCGACCTGCTTCATACCACTGTAATGTTAAAAAAAACATGAGTGTTTTCACTAATCCATAAACATTATTAGATCCATCAGCTTGACAGCAAGTCCCATCATTCAGCTCGTCACTGCGTCATAAACATACGCCTTTGTTATTGTTGGAAACTGCGCCCTCTTGTGGCCAAAAAAGCTACATATTGTAGCTTTAAGGGGGGTTGGAAGACAACTTTGGAAAAATGTGCCAATACCTACATTCCTACATTTGGAGTTAATAGTGTGTTCACAACATTTATAATTCATAGGATGTGAACAGCTCCGAGTTGAACGTCCCAGATTGTCATTTAGAATCTACGGTAATAACGACATGGTGTTAATTTGGCAAAACATAATAACTTTTAACATGGCTGGTCCAATCAGATTTAAGAGCGAGAGCGGTGTGACTGCATTAAATATTGAATATTCCTGATTTGACTGCATTAGCAGATCAGAGGATATTTTGTTTTGAAATCAATAACTGAATTTAGTGCAAGCTGAAAGTCTTCCAACTGGCTAATTCTTGTCCAGTCAATAGCCAGGAGTTTGGATAAATCCTCCCCTGCCAGCAGTAGGTAGAGAGAGAAAAAATACGCCTGGAAAAGTGGCGAACTCGTCAAACAAGGGCATTTTCTAAAATAGCCAAGTGTGGAAACAGACAAAAAATAAATAAAATAAAAATAATGAAAGTCAGAACAGAAGAGCTGGTCTCCACTAGGGGTCAGCCAAACCACTGGCCATGCAAATTGGCTACTTTAATGACAATAATGAAAGTGGAGAGAAGGAGGAGGAGAGCTGGCCTGGTTTCATTGTACTGGCAGAGCAGCAGTGACATGCTGCTATTTAGAGAGCTGAAAAGAAGCCTACAGCACTGAACTGAGGCATGACAACTCTAGAAGCACCAGCCGTCCTCAAATGGGTCAGGAAGGACTGAATATTAACTAGGCCCTGCGCACTAGTTCTTGCAGCAGCATTATGCTGAAAATTGAACATGCTTCTCTGGCCCTGCCCACGCTTTCTGTAACACGCACACACTTTATGAAAAGGCGAACACTGACTGCATTAAGATTATAAGAATATCCTGTAGGAAAGAGACTTATGAGACCTTGTGGCATTAACAAAGGGAGTTTGTTGGTCCATATTGCAACACTAAGGAACAATATACAACATGAACCTGAGTGTGTTCAGTTCTCAGTTCACATTCAGGTATAATGTCAGCATTTAATTTTCATTAAAGCTAAGCTACTAAATTTATCTATCCATCCTTACCTACCATATCGATCTACTATCTTATCTACCAATATAAGTCTGGCATTGGTGATACAATAAATTACATTTAGCTGATGGCGTTTGTTTGACCATTTTTAGAGCAATAACCATCTCTTGACACTGAGCAGAATTAATAAAACATCTCTGAAAGAGGATTTAAAAAAAAAAAGCATAAAATCTGAGGCAAACTTACATTGACACCATCTAATGCTGCCACCTAGTGGTATTGGAGTTGGACACTTGACGCTTATGAACACTGATGGGCCAGTTTTTAAAATATCAAGGTCTTAAAACACCACATCATCTCAGACCACATCTGAGAATGCATCTGTCATGTTTAATTACCCAATGACTTCCAAACAAGCGTGTAATAGAATCAAATTCTCCATTAGAACAATAAATGACTCAAATGCCAACTGAGATAGACCTGAGACCTAAGAACCACTGCCATTTTGGCGCCAGCAGCTGCTGTCTAATTGGTCCTGTTTCCAAGAACTAGCAGCTACGGTGTTAACATTTTACAGGAACACTGAAATTGCTATTGGCATCCTGTGCCTAATAAATCCAATAAAAGGCTCTTGCGAGAGGAAATCAGGAGAGGTTGTTGTGACAGTGCTTGTTATATGTGTGTGAACTCTGCGAAACTTTCCCCGCTAATTCTAGAATGTTGACCTTTTCTCTTCCTCCTCTCATTCCATCTTTTTTACTGCTGACTTTTTTTCTGATACATCGTTAACTATTAAGGTAGTCCTCTCAGCACATATGAGAGACAAAAACGTATGCGTTTCCTCGCGTAATATATCCTGAGCCTTCCGACAATCCCTTCTCCCCAGTGCTCATTGTAGTCTTTACCGCTATTGATTTTTATCATAGATAAGGCAACTAAATCTCCCCGAGAGCTCTAAATCCTTCCTATCTGCACCCAGAAGCATTAGCTTCCTCCTCATGCAACCGAAAATGATCTTTTCTTTCTGGTTTTGGGGGACCTCTGCCCCATCCGCTCAAGGGAGAAAAGCCTCAGTCACGGCGTATAGGGCAACAGATACAGGCAACAATACAAAATGAGGATGACTGAGAGCAGCTAGTGCAGGCTTTGCTTTCAAGACATACACAATAACTCGTGTTATTATTAAGTACATGGATATATACACATACAACACAGTAATTACATTGTAATAATCTATATATGCAGATATTGATTATTGTAATGTAATTACAGAGTAATTACACTGTTATAAGACCTTATCTGCAGCGCAAAATATGCCAGTTAAAAGTCATGTGGTGGTTTGACAACATAATGTGTAAACAGCGTGGTCATAATGGTTGTGTAGAGGAAATCCACAACCAAATGAGATTGCAGATCAAAGGTATTGCCTGTCCCGCTTGTCATATACTTACAAAAGCTTCAATAACATGAACACGTTAAAATTTAAACATGGCTAGAGGAGACACATGGGTTTGTTCATATTTGTTTCAGGCAGTTCTCTGCATCATGCAATACATGTCGCTCTTCAGTGGAAATGTCTATTAAATATTAATAGCCGAGCAACAAATGGATTTAGATGTGCTTTGATCACCAACCTTTTTTGCCTCTGAAATTATTCTTCAATATATGTCTTCCCTGCATAAATGCAAACCACAGCTAGACCAAGAGCTTCAATGGATAATTTACCATGACTCCGAGGAACAGACACGCGCACAGATAATGCGACAGAGTGACTGACAGATGCAGATTACGGAAAATGACATATGATAAACAGTCAGGCTGAAAGTATGATAAACATCTGTATTTCAGGACCACATATTGTGTGTCATGTTACACAATCCATGACAACTAAAGATATAGCAACATTTTTTGTTTGCTGCATACAGCATTGCGTGTTATCATACAAAACATAACCAAACTAAGTTTAAAATCCAAAACTATGTCCATTATTTCTACACAGGTCATCATCCATATGGTCCCAGAGCAAAACACATTATTTTCCACATTAGCAGAACCGAAGAGCAGTGTGATTTCACCACAACGAATGGCAAATTTATGTAACCAGATATGTGACAAACCATCTTCCCACCTTAGACATTTAAATTGAATTTAAAGAGATAGTTCACATGCAAAAAATATATATTTTGTGATTATTTATCCAAATTCCAAATTCATTCCAAATCTATGTGCAAAAAAATATATTTATTTCAGAGAATAACAACTTAAATGTTGTGCCTTTGCTTTAACAAATCTATCATATGACTTAAATATAGCACATAATTCATTCTGACTAGTTCTTTTTTGGAGCTTGACAGATGTGTTGCGGTGTTGTGTTGTGGGTTGTGTTCCACAGAAAAAAAAAAATACATTAACAGGCTTGGAACGACAGGAGGATGATTAAATAATGACAAAATGTCAATTTACGAGTGAACTATTCCTTTAAGGCCAGGAATATGTCTGTTCAGCCTTCATTGTCCTGTCCAGTTGTCTTTAATTCAGTCCGGCATTTTGTTTTCTGGAATTCCGATTGTTTATTCATTAATTTCGCCGTTTGTGCGATCTTTGTGATGGATGTTGTTGGATACATCTTCAGAGTCAGAAACTAAAAGGTCATGGTAATTTGAAGTGCTGCAAAACGGACGTCAATTCACCTATTATTCGTGTCCATGGAGACAGAGCTTAGAAGAACGTCTCTCTGCACAGAGGACATGTGGATTTGTTGCTAGATGTGAACCATTTATACTGTGGAATGAAAGAAAATGGAAACAACCAGTCAATGAGGAACGAGAAACGCACAAGAACATTCAAGGCTGCACATTTTGCTGATTCTGAAATATCTGCAGAAATGGAGTAATAAATGGAGACGGATTGAGAACTTCACTGCGGAGGAGAAATGATTCGATTTCGAGAGCATTGGTGACCTTCTATAGGGGTTTAAACCTCTGATATTGGTGAAGCAGTATCAGTTTTTTTACATTTTAAGAAAACTGAGCCCATTTACTTTCAGAATACAGTTGAATCTCCTGTTTGACTAAGAAATACGCAAGTCAGATTACAGAAGTAAAATGGGTTTCATGTTCACCTGCATATATTCTAGATAGTGATGTAAATTAAATTCGTAGAACAACATTAAATGCTCTAACTACTCTTACTACTCTCAGTGTTTAAAGACATTCATCTAAAAATAACTACAATGGAAGAGCAAGAGATGGTGTATTCAGCACTCACCAGACAGGCAGAGTGGAACTTCTTTTTGCAGGTACGGCAAGCTTTCTTTGGCAGCGAGTAATTGGATCCATGAATGACAGAGAAGCAGATCATACAGTCCTCCACCCCCTCAAAACGCTTGTCAACATTGTTCTTCCACAGCGACAGACCCTCCAGGATACTGCCATTCTATCAAACACATCACATCATCTAAATTACTTTGGGCATTTTCCGTTATTTTTCATATATTAAACACTATTGGACTGTTGCTCTAATAAACCAGTCCAACTTGGCCAATTCCAACCTAAATAGATAAGGTAAGATTTACAGAGGCTTCAAAAAGTATTTGGACACTTAAAGACATATTTACAACTTTAACAAAAAAAAAAATATTGTGACTTAGACGTCCTTTTTGTACTTTTGGGGAAGTTATTTTAGTTTCTCTGTAAAAGCACTGCCTTGTAGTATGACAGTGCCAGTTGTTTTTGTTTTGTTTTTTACAAGATTTTCAGAAGTTGTCAAATTAGGAAACTGAAGGGAAAATTTAGCATGAAGTAGGAATATTTATAGGTGAAACACAATATCCTGAGATAATAATAATTCATTAATTTTTTTGTTAAATTTCGCAAATGTTTCTCGATTTTTTTCTACACCATGTTCAAATATTTGGGGTCATTATAATTTCTTTTTTAAAAATTGTATGTATTAAATTGATTAAAAATATATATATTTGCTGTTGTTTTGAACCTTCTATTTAAACGATACTGATTTTTTTAAAGGGACTCTGTGTAGGAAATACCCCCATCTAGTGGTTAAATAGTATTTTGCATTCAAACGAATTTTGCTCTCCAGCGCCTCGCTTTTTCAAGTGCGTATTGCATCTACGGTTGCCGTTATGTACCAAAAATGCTATGACAGGATGTCTTGTAGTAACACTTCATCGAGTTTTTCTCCGGGTGAACAGGTTTGTAACTTAAAAAAAAAAACAGCAACTTATGTGTTAACTTATGTGTACAATTTATGTGTCTAGCTGTATAAATTAATTTTAATTCTCTGTACAATCTTATCCACATAGCAAAATCACAATTTTAGCTAATTGATCATTTATATATAAAAAAAAGCTACAGAAAATCTTACAGAGAGCAATATTTTCTTCAATATTTTCTTACAATCATTATCTCTATATTCTTACTGAATTTATAGGTTATAAAGAATTAACTTACAAACCTTGTTTTTAGCACCTTCCTTCACAATAGCTGCGAGTAAAGTAGTCAATAGCTGCTATTCATCAAAGACCTTGTTTAACTTTTTTACCTATAAATGTTATACTGTCTATATAATAAAGTAGCCTACACAACCAAGCAATGACACAAAAATTAAGTCAGACTGTAACATTGACTAACCTGTCGAGGAGAAAGCAGGCAACTTCAGCGTCTCTTCTGAAATCTTTCTGCTGCATTAGCTATTTCCACGGTTGAAAACGCTATCCCGATATTTAAGGCCATTGCACACTGAGTACGAAATTTTCGTATGCGTATTTTCCTGTACGTCAGCCTAAAAATTCGTCACGCATAGAAACCTTGCACACCGAGTCCGTTGCGTATTTATTAAACCTTTGCGGGAAAAAACGCAAAAATACCAAATGGATTCGTCAAGCAGTGAGGATGATTTTTGCCCTCTCTCATATTGAAAAGAGAAGAAGTAGAAAATATCCACCCAATCCTGAAATTGCGCCGAGAGGAAGGAGTTCATTATCAAGAAGTTGCGAATTTATCCTGAGCGATTCAAAATTTACCTCAGAATGTCAGCGGGACAGTTTGATGCTTTGCTAGCGATTCTGGAGCCACATATTAAAAACAAGACCACCAATTTCCGTGAACCAATCGATTCTGAACGGAGACTGGCAGTGTGTCTGGTATGGACCAGGTATGGACACACACAAACACACACACACCCGCGCGCGGCCCTGTGGAAGCGCTGGGCAGACAGAAAAGCTAGGCTGTTATTGTGTATGTATTGTGTATATTGTGCCCAAATAATACATTAGTTATCGAATAGGCTGCTCAATCACACTTTATTCGATCCTAAATTTCAATCTGATTGAAAGGGGAGGTTTATTAATTTCATAATCCAATATAGAGAAGAGAACATAAACACTTGATCGAATTGAAAACCGAAACTGAAAGCATAATGTTCAATGATTTGAGGACGAGCTCCCCCGGCCCTGAATTGTCAAAAGACCTCTCAAAATGCTGGCTCTGGATGCGAAAAACGCAGAAAATCGAACCATATCCGATTAATTTTATGACGGAAAAATGAATGGCCTTGTTTTTTGCAATCTCCGGTCACGTTTCCTTTTCGTTCAAGTCTGGCCTTTTTTTGCGAGGAGGATGCATTCTCCTGTGACTCGGCATATGGTCCGCAATTACAAATAATAGAGCAAAAGAGCAATCAGCAATCATAGGAGTGCAATGCAGCCGTTTAAACTTGCAGGGAATGCGCCTCTCAATGTGACGTGACGATGGCTCTGAGTCTGAACGAAAACGCGTTGTGGAAACGCGTTTGGCTGGTGGTACTTTTTGACCCTCTCTGCTATTATAGTTTTCAAGATGGCGGAACGGACATGGAAGCCTCCGTGAACCTACCCGTCCCATGTACATAAAGATAATAAATTCTTCATTTACGAGGATAAGTCAGATCATTTGCAGAGGTATTTGTACACCATTGAGGACATATTTATGAATAAAAATATTGATTTCAGATAATAAAATACCTAAAAATCTACACAGAGTCCCTTTAAGTAGCATTCAAATAGCAAAAACGTTTTTTTAATTTGTAATAATATTTCACAATATTACTGTTTTTACTATATTTTTTATCAAATAAATGCAACCTTGAAAAAAAATGTCAATGGTAGTCTATAAATCTTTTTGATTACACTAAATGCTATTACCGTTTTTATTAAAAAGTTTATACAGAGAACATTTATACTTCCTGTACCTGGTGTGTGAGGTACGTGCTGAGCTGAAGCATCCAATTGCGCCACTGCTGAACGGCCACACCCACTCTCCGCCCACTCTCCACTGAGATAGACCCGAGGGGATAATTCTGAGGCAGCTGAATCACCAGCTCGATGAAGATATCGTCAACAGAGTAAGTAGCGATCACCTCCCGCGTGGCGGAACGCGCTTTCACCTGTGAACACAAAACACATTAAATCACAATGCAAAAAAACACGTTCTTTTCCTAAACTAAATATTCCACCCTGGCTTACCATCATGTTCTCAAAAGTCTGGGTGCTGGACTGCACAGAGGCGATCTCCTGCGCTGACAAGAGGCCGCTGACGTACTTGCTGGTGAATTTATCCACCGTGCTGAAGACACGTTTCTCTTGGCTGTTCCACCACAGACGGACCATTGCGGGCAAGTCCTTCAGCGCACCATAGTACACGGAGCACGCCAGATGGGGAACCTCAAACTGCAGACCTTTTGTTTCTACAACACACACACTTAGTGAGATGATCTCAGATATGAGAGAAATGCATACATGTTATAAATCATTGGATGTCAACTGATCTGTTGGTCTGTTCTGATCAGGTCGCAGGTTGCAGGCTGTGTTGGTATTGTTGAAGGGATACTCCACCCAAAAATGAAAATCTGCAAACCTAATGTAAACCTAAATGATGACAGAATTTTCATTTTTGGGTGGAGTATCCCTTTAAAATAAAAATGAAAACTTTCAAATAAACTATAAAATAAAAATGAAATTATTTAAATAAATAATATTAACAAACAATAAAATATGTATGCCTAGTAACAATACTACATAAATACATTTATTTTTTTAATTCATCATTTAAATAAAATAATTTTCATTCATATATTTATTACATTTTAATTTTTGATTTTTTGAAAATGTTTGTTTGCAATAAATAATTTTAGCAGTGAGAATCACAGTTATTAATGATCTGCAACATACTCTGAGGGGAGAGAGACAAAGTCTCAGTGAAGAAGGTTTTTGGTTCTTTGCTTGAGGGTTCTGCTGGCTGTCCGGGCACCGATAGGTTCTCTGGCATCAAACGGAACAGGTGGAGCAGTAGTTTATGAAGAGAACGTGTCTTTTTCAGGTGCAGAGAATATTGAGCTCGCAGCTGAAACACAAAGATAGATGTTTTCACTATGTCTTTTGCATAGTGAAAACTTTGGCCTTTCTTCACATTTACACAGGATCAGAAAGGACATGGGAGATGAAACTGTGACATTATGACTCAATATTTCTGTCACAATGATATGGGCATGTCTGAATGTCAATTTAACCTCTAAAATGTCTGTGTTTAGAACTTTATCAGAAAGGATGAGGCAATGATTGACAGCTTTACAAAGCATTATCACCGATAATTAACTCACATGAGATGAAGAAGCCTTGAAGAAGGTAAAAAGGAGTTTCCAGGACAGAAGATATCCCAGAATGCAGCAGTGCTCCATGCTGAGGGCCTGTACCACTGCAAACTCACCCACTTGGACACCACCTAGAATATTCTCCAGTAGCTCTTCTGTGGCAGAAAGGATGTTCATCAACGCTGCTGGAGGAGACCTACAGGAAGTGCACACAGTAAGTCGCCCAGATGTGGTACATGGGCAACCATAAAACTTGTGGCTAGATGATTACATGACAATTAATAATAAATAAATATTAATAATAATATAAAACATAAATTTACAGTGAAACAGTAAAAGGACATTATTACCAGAGGGCACATATGATTATACTTTATATAAAGATTTTTTTTATTATTATTATTGTACATTAGGGTGTTTTGTTTTATTTAGATATTTGCATTGCATTATTTTAGATATTGTACATGTTAGTTGATACAATAAATAAATAATGCAATTATAAACAATTTATAATAAATAACTAATTTTTAATAAATATATTATATTTATACAATTATAATAAATAACTAATTAAAAATAACTAATTTTAATTAAATAATTTCTTAAATAATAATATTAATATGGATGGATAGATGTCAAAATATCAAATCAAATGGCATATATTTAGCATTAAATGTGCAAAGACTTTTGGGGGCCACTGTGTGTGTGTGTGTGGTTCAGGTAAACCCTGTTTGAATATTGGATATGGTATGTGGCAGAACGTTTTCTGTGATGGGTAGGTTTAGGGTTAGAATATACAGATTGTACAGTACAAAAAAAATCATTATGTCTATGGAAAGTCCCCCTAAAAAATGAAAAAATGAAATGTGCATGTGTTATGTGTGTGAAAGTGCTTTGTCATGTGTCTTACAAGCATGGTTCTTCTCCATCTTCGTCCTCAGATTTAGCGCTGGCACTCTCGCTGTCACTCTCTGGCAACAAAGGCATCACCCTGTAAGACCCGAACACATCAGTAAAATTTCTCCTGAGACGACTTGACGTCATCGCTGAGGCTCTTTCAAAGGCTTGTAATGGACATAGCATTACAGCAACAGCACAGAAAAGAGATCTCAGCTAACCCCCTGGAATATAAAACTGCTTCTCTCCCAGAGGCTTGCGCTCTCAATGAAGCATATTTAATTAAAGCCAAAGCGTAACGCATTGTGGATTAAACTTTTTCCGTACAATATGACCTTAAGGCTATGCAAAAACTGCCCGACCCTTGGAGTATTCATTTCAATTACATTTACAATTATGTTCTCGACTGACACTATCCCACCAAAGCAACTTACAGGAAAGTCCATTATAGCGTTTCAGCAGACGCGGCAGAACAGGTAGAAAACAAAGATAATGTCTAGGTGGTAAGACACATACTGACTCCTTAATGCGGTATTCTACACTTAGCATTTTATTTTTTGCCCTAAAGTCCAATTATAATGCTAAACAAGTTTTCTTGCAGCAGAAACAGTTGTTATTTAGTTTAACATGACTCTTTAGTATTAAACAGGTTGTTTTTTCTACTGTACCTTTAAGGTCATATGTTAATGTGCTCATAGTTGCTGATCATGTAAAAGTATATCTATGTATTATGTTGAACTAAAAGTAAGTCTAAAAGTCTTAAGTTAAAGAAGGTAAAAGAGTCTGTACTTGTGAAGGATGTGGTAGACAGCGAGCTGTAACGGGCGGGCTTTGAAGAGCAGCAGGGGCGAGAGAGTATTCAGCAGGGTCTGGAGGGGCTCTGGCAGACTGCTCCTCTGGTCGGCTACAAACCGAGGTGGAAGTTTATTCTGAGTGAGCAGCTCCACGGGGATGTAGGTAAGAGCCTCACCCATCGCCCCCAAAACCGGCAGGGGGAACAAAGGGTCATCCGGCTCTGTAAAGTCCGCTGAGACAAAAGACAAGTCTGTTAACCAAAAGACATCATGTTTCCATTATATATCGAAAATGTAATTACACTGTAAAAAAAGAGTGTATAGAAAAATAAACAAAAATTATGAAAAAATGAGAAGAAAAGTGATTTGTAAGTTACCTTACCATCAACTGTATTGGGAAAAACTGTAATTGGTTTATTATAACATTATATACAATTTTATTGTAAAATACTGTCAAATGTATGCCTTTTGTGAGTAGAAACTATGAATAACCATTATAACTTACGATGAAAAACTTTAGGAAATTAATACTTTATCATTTTATGAAATATGAAATTTGCAGTTATAGGTTGTAAAATATACTAATATGCCATCCTGTAATACCAGAAAGTTGTCACCATATTTTTCATACTGCAACATAACAATTTTTTTTTTATCGTAAATTTAACAGGAAATTTTTACAGTGATCGCATGCTGTGCCTTAGCTGTTAGACAGTTAAATCTTCTCAGAAAAGTTGCACCTTTATATGTTTTCAGTATGTTTGAGATGGCATGTCTGAAATATTAACATTTCCAGTCAAAAGTTTGAGTTTGATCTGTTTTCAACGTTGAATCAAACCAGCATATTAGAATGATTTTAAGGATCATGTGACTGAAGACACTTAAGATATAAAATAATTAAATCAAATTAAATTATATGTCAAATTAAAATAATTGTACAATATTAATGCTTTTACAAACTATGAAACTGAATAGTAGTGTAAATATAAAAAAAGTAATTTAACTACAAACCAAACATTTTCTTGTTTAACCACAAAAGTTCCCGTTAAGGTGACTCACTGGGGATCTTAATAAGCAGTGGGAGCAGAAGGTTGTGAATTCCCTCCAAAAAGAACTCCTTCCACTCTGAGGTCAGCTCTGGAAGAAGTTGCTCCACACCAGCGGGGGGCGATGTGAAAAACTCACTCAGCCTCACAATCAGCTCACAGTTTGCACACACAAACAGCTGAACCCATGGATTCCAGAATACAGCTGTGTTCTCACTGCTAGTCTGTGAAAAAGACACAAACGACATTTGCTTGGATTGTCATCCATATGCATAACAGATTAGGCATGAATATTTATAAGATCAGCCATAAAACATCTCAGATCTTATTTACACCTTCAAATAAGTGTTAAAATAAGATCTGTTGAAAATGCAGATTTGATTTTTCACTGGGGTAGAAATAATTGGAAGGAACAGAGAGTGTGACACTTTGAGTCTGTATATTTCATAACAGCAGTGAATGAAGATGGAAAGAGAAATATCACCTCAAGCCATGCCAGCATTGAGCAAAGCAGGAAATCCCAATGAGTGTTTCCAAAGACTGTGGGAGAATGATCCACCATCCAGCACAGGAAGTGCATCATTTCTACTGCCAATGAGAGCCCTGCAGCGGAAACCTTTCCAAGGTCACTGCAAATGGACATAGAGAAAGGAGAATAGATTATTAGACCCTGCGTTATATGAATCAATGGATATAAAACAAGACTGTAAAAACAATGAACTTGAATACGTTTTGGCCTTTATTTTATACTTATACTTTATTACTTTTTAATTTAAAATTAAGAGATATAAAGACGGGATAGGAAATATGTTTTGTTGATTTGTTTTTTGTTTTTTTCTAAAAGCATTCTAAGCCAAATGTTTATTCAAGTTGCTTCACATTTTTGATGACAGCTATTATTTTTCATTACGAATAAACTTAATATATTTAATTCATTTTATATTTATTTAATATTTTGCATTCTTTATATTGAAAGATTTAAGAGGATAGGAAATCATTTTTTCTGTTTTTCAGTATTTGTTTCATGTTATTTCTCAAAGCATTGTAAGATTTTTTTATATATTATTAATATTATGTATCATTTCAAGTTGCATGACATTCTTGATACATCTAAAATGGTTATGGTAGCTGTTTTTATTATTGCTAATTTTTTTTTCTTCTACTTAAAAGATATAGTAAAGAGGGTAGTTAATATTTTTTGTTGATTTTTCTGTTTTTGCATTGTTATTTTTCTGAAAGCATTATGAGAAAAAATAAATAATATTTGATACATTTTACATTTTATGATGCATTATTTAAAGGAGCCATGACATATTTTGACATATACTAGGAAGTCTTTGAACAATTAAAACATCCTGCAAATTTCATAGCTTAAAGTGCCTATAAACGAGGAGCATTATTCAATGAGTTGATGTAATTTCCACTGAAACAGGAAGACAGGGCGGGACATAATGGAATAGCTCCTCCCCCATTCTAAAATAGCCAGTAGCATTTTGTTTATATCACAGCTCGGCCAGAGCTGTTGAGTTTGGCAAATCTGCAGTTTCCTCCTAATCTCTAACCATTTCTCCTCCTAATCTCCTCCATATTGCTTCTGTGGAGAATTCAAATTGGTCCGTTACGTTTTCTGGTTTGCGCCGACTAGTGCACATGATCTGCTTCATGCTATCATGTTTCTGGACCGAGCAGACTGTGCGAGCTGAGGCAGTTTGCGTGACACTGGAGTTTGCGTGACACTAAATTTAAAACAGACTTCATTCGGTCCGCTGTAAAGCATATTTCGGTGTCTGAATAGTAAATGTGTGAACAAGTGACTGATTTTAGCTGCAGCTTCAGGATCTATTTATAATTTAGAGGGCAGGAAGCTTCAGATTCTAGAGAGCATTTGATTGGACAGAAAATCTGATGAGAAGCTTAAGTGATGTCATCAAAATCATTGATCCATATTAGTGGAAGTGAGAGGCTAAGTTTTTAATGGTTATTGCTTATATCTTCTAAATGAGAATGTTGTCATTATTTTAGACCACTCTAGCTTATAGATAACAGTAAGGCTAACAAATTCATACTAAGAGCCAAAAACTACATCTTTAAATGATTTCATGGACACAATTTCCTCCTCATTATAAATAAAGAATTTATCTAATCAAGCTCCAAAAACAGCTTGTTTTGATATTGGGTAACCTGTGACGTCACAAGTGTGTAAATACATTTGCCTCTAGAGCAAGAAATAGTTTTAGATAATCGCACTATAGGCTGGGTGTATATTTGTTTTTGAGCAATAACCTTCATAACATTATAAGTGAACCTCAAGGAACATATTAAATAAATAAATAAAAAATAAAAATCCATGTCAAGACCCCTTTAAAGATATATATTTGTATTACTCCAGGAAAGATTAAATAAAGTTGGCAAATAAAAAGAAAGTCTTGAATCCTGCATCACACATGAGTATCACAGCCACAGCTCCGACATAATAAATATGACTGCCATTGGGGTCATCCTCATTACAGAGATACACATAGCTGAGGCATGGATTCACCTGTTGAAGAGAAACCACTCCTCTCTACTGTTCCTCCATTCTGCAATAGTGTCAACGACAGCCAGCAAGATCTCTTCCTCCACATCCGTGTCGGCCTGTAGACAGCAGAGCAGCACGGCAAGACAGCCTCGCACACCTACACACACACACATTATTTTTTCACATCAGTTAAGAGAGTGAGATTGGTGTTGTTCAGCCTATGTGACTCATCATGTGCAGTATGGATATGATCTGTATCTCACTATCGATGCAATCCTGCTCTCCATCCTGCCAGTTAAGGAGCTCTGCGACACACAAGGCGATGAGGGATTCTCTCTCTTCACTGGCTAGAAATGGACACAGCGCCTGCACCGTACTCACACTGTGTTCTGAGAGGGGAAAGAAACTGACACACACAAACAAGCCACAGAGTTATCAGGAACATCACATCCTGGCTGGGCTGACATTTCTCACCAAAACACTGTGGTAATGCCTGGCCAGCAGTAATCATTCCTTTGAGTCCAGAGGAGAGTCACATTCATACATTTCTCACATCAGCGTATGCTGTTTAACACATTACTGCAGCTGCAGCAGCCTAAAGAAACTACTAGTATTGTCCCAGAGGCCAGTCTGCTATTACAGTTACAGACTGTACGATTTTTTTTTTAAAGGAGTTATTACTTTTATTCAGCAAGGATCCAAGAAATTGACCAAAGAGTTTAGCTTTGGTTATGTTAAACAGCGCAACTTTCAACATTGATAATAATAAAAAATGTCTTTTTTATTATTAAGCACAAAATCAGCATATTAGAATGATTTGTTATATTTATTAAATGTATTGTTAGGAGGAAAACCCTTTGAGATGTGATATCGAGAAGATCACAAGAAAAAAATACATACATACTAACAAAACAAAGACAAAAGCTCTCCATCACGCCAAAACCACTCATATATTAGAATGATTTCTGAATAACGATGCTGAAAATTCAGCTTTCTGTCACAGGAATAAATTACATTTTAAATAATATGTCACAATATTACTGTTTTTATTGTCTTTTTGGTCAAATAAATGCAGCCTTGGTGAGCATAAGAGACTTCTTTCAAAACAAAGAAAATGTCTTACCTTTCTACATTGCTGTATAAGCCCTTGATGTCACTTGGATCCATTTCGCTGTTCTGCATATATTTTGCCAGAGATAGTGACCAGAGAGAGCCTTCTTCTTGTGACCTGTGATTAAAAAAGGATAAAAGGGTCTAAAACTTTGCTTCTAAAAAAAATAAAAATAAATACAAAATATTTAAACAAAATCTAGGCCATTGCTAATGAAAATTCACATTTCTGAAAGAAAAAAAATACACATGAATGAGCACACCTTGTGAAAAGCATGTCTATGAGAGTAGTTTTGATCAGGCTGTTGTTGAGGATTCTCTGCTCTAAACTCCAGGACTGCAGCAGTTTATGATATTCAGACACCATGAGGGGTGAGAGCTCCATTTCTTCACACCACTGAAGTCCATAGAAAATCTCTGAAACTACACAATACAAATATTTGTAAAAAAAAACGTTTACATGAATTCTTCAGTCCAAAAATGTTTCAGTTGTAAAATAGTCTAAATATTTTACCAGATTAAAAAAGAAAGACAGACTTTTATTCAGCAAGGATGCATTAAGTCAGCATATTAAAATTATTTCTAAAGGATCATGCGACACTGAAGACTGGAGTAATGAAGCTGAAAATTCAGCTTTGCATAGCCGAAATTACATTTTTAAAATATATTCAATTTTATAATTGTAATAATATATTACAATATGTTCTTGTTTTACTGTATTCAATTTTAACATTTATATATATATATATTATTATTTTACAAAAACAATGAAGAGCTAGACATAAATGAGTCTCACCTATGTGTTTGAGATCAGGAATTTCAGAGAAGTCTGCCTCCACCTGCAGGTCCTCAGGTGAAGCTGCAATGAGGATGATTCTGCCCAGTAATGCACTTACACACAGGTGCGTGGGAAGCCGGTTAGACGCCCTGAACTTCCACACGTCCATGCAGAGTTTTTCACCAGTGACTCTCAGACGACCACACAGCAGAGGGTGTCTCACCCACTGCAGAGATGCACAAAGACGGTTACATAAAAAAATATCTCCTATACTTCAATTATTTCCTCTCAAAATGTGTCAATGTCATTTGAGGACCTGAGGGGGCAGTGCCCGTCTAATGCGGCTCCACTCCTCTTCAGTAGGAGCAAGACAGCAAATAAACTGAGACAGAAGACAGCTTGTCTTCTGGGCCGAGGAGATGGTCTGAACCAGACTCTCTACAGCTTGCACCAGAACCTGCAGGCTGACATCAATAATAGAAGAGATTTAGACAAGCTAACTTTTTAAAAAACAAAAAAGCAACAGCCTTTAGTTTAGAGAAAGCACATTCATCTAAAAATGTTTAGAAAAGGCCAAACCTTTTGACAGTCAGTGGTGTGGTGAGCAACTGACTCTTAACCCAGAGAGCAATGTTGTGAAGGAAGGTACCCTTTGTGACCCCTGCGCCCAGGTGAGTGATCAATGATTGAATACCGGCAGTGTAGGCGTGCTGAAGCTTCAGAAGAAGAGCATCTACCGGAAAACACCACACATGCATTTAAAAGAAATGTGCACAAATGAGGAGACAACATTGTGTGATATTTTCAGCTGTTTTTTCACATAAACTTCAATTAACGCTTTCTTCAGTCTTCACCTGAGAGGCGGGTGATGGTTTGGTCTTGTGCACAAAGCTGAAACACAGTCATAAGCAGCTCCTCTGCAGACGCCAGCAGCAGGCAGCCCTTAACTGAAGAAAAGAAGGTGGCTGCCACATCAGAGATGAAAGTGACCAGCGGCTCCATGTTTCCGGCGTCAGACATGCCCTTTGCTTCTGACAGGGTGGCGTGAAGCTTGTCAATGATCTGCTCGACATGCACCTTACCAATAAGGGGCTCTGCAGAGAGAGCGTGAAAGAGTATTATTTTCTCTGAAGAAACCAACCTGTTGAAACGTCTTTTTATTCAGAAAGGATGCTATGAATAGATAAAGAAATGACAGTAAAGACATTTATAATTTTACAAAATATTTCTATTTCAAATCAATTATTATATCCTCGAAAAACTGTACACAAAATGTATTCTAGCCCATATAAGCGATACTTGATAAAAGGATCATGTAAAACTGAGGAATGGAATAATCAAGTATTTCTATATTACTGTAATATTACTGTTTTACTGAATTGTTTTTGTTTAAATATATGCAGCCTTGGTGAGCATAAGGACTATTCATATTTAAAAATATTACCAAACCCAAACTTCTGTTTCTAGTAAATAAGTAAATAAAGGTCAATTTTGTCTTTAACTCCAAAATGTGGTAGATCAGGACACAGTTGTTGAGTATTAATGATATAAATACTTGCCATTATTGTGCTGCTGTGACAAAGCGAGGCTGATGAGAGGCCAGCCATATACATGATGGGATGATGAAGAAGGAGATCCATGCAGACCCATCACACACAGCTCTCCAGCCAGACAAACCAACCTCTCCCCTAACACGTGACCCCTCAGCCAGCCAATACACACCTCCAAACGGACAGGGTCCGCACATGCCTGGTGTCATGAAAGGCAAGAAATTATTTAGCACATTATATATATATATATATATATATATATATATATATAAACACTGTTAAATGTAAAGCTAAATGTAACCTACCATAATTGAAAACACCCTTTAATAAAAACACGTACCTTTTCAATAAGTTGAAGAGTCACGTTCCAATTCAAATCCTTCTGTTATGAAGAGACAAATAATTGATTATTGATGTTGCATATGTAAAAATGTCTCTTGATTGTAAATGTGAAGAAAAAGCTTAGCATTTAATTAAAAATATTTGGGGACAGTAACTTTTTTTTACGTTTTTGAACTCTCCAATGCTCACCCAAGGCTGTACTTATTTGAATATTATTAAAAATATTATTAAAATAACTGAAAACAGTCTGAATTCTTGGATGCAGAGAATATATTGAATATAAAAATATTTTGTAACCTTACTGTCCCTTTTGGTCAATTTAATGAATTCCAACTGGGAAACAAATTATTGCTTTATTTTTAAATCTTACTGACCCCAAACTTTTCAACAGCAATGTAAGTGTTTTTTTTTTGTTTTTTAGCAAAATAAACATACATTTCTAAAAATAAGTATGGTAAAGCAGAAAGAAAGCCATATTTGTTAAGCTCTTTGTATAAATGTTATATTATATTATCCCTGTAGCATCCCAATGTAGGTCTCTTACACTGATGTGGTTGAGGATCAGGATCTTGTCATCACTGGAGCTGCTGCAGCACTGCAGGGAACTGAAAATCATGTCCACCAGGAAGTCAGTGTCCTTCCTGCCGTCCTGCTTTAACCATAAAGCCACTCTCTGCAGGAGGAAGCGGACAGCTGCATTCTCAGCAAGTGGCCTGAGCTCCGGCCCCATTTCAGGCTTCATTTCCTCTGGCCTCAGCAGCACCTGGAACACCTTAGGGCTCGGGAACGCCCCGAGCAGCTGAGACAAAAACCGCAGGTGCCTTTCCGACTCTCGTTCACTCACGTACACCATGTTGAGCTCCGCCAGCTGGCACACCAAATCCAGCAGGTGTCCATTTCTCAAGGGACGGTCTTGTTCCTCCACTGCTGGAGCTTCCATCGGAGGTTCCTCCCCTTGGCCTCTTTCTTCCTGGTCTGTGATGCAAATTTTCACAGTTTTCTTCTTGGTGTGTTTACTGGCACTGTTCGGGTTATGCATAATCTGCAGGAGCGATGCAATGCCCTCAAGGGCAGTTCGCTCGGCCTCCTCGCAGTCCACGCAAGTTGTGCACAAACGACCCAGACCCTCCCAGAAGTCTGACAGCAGTCTTTGAAAGGTGGAAGCCTCTTTTCCAGAAATCCGCTTTTCCCAGGAAAGCAGCATGTCTGAGACCTGAGGAAACAGAGGACCCGTCTGCAGCGATGGGTTTCTCAGAGCTCTGTCAATCAGTGGCAGGAGCTGTGGAGAGACAGATCAATGCATGAGACATCAGCATGTTTAGAGACATCTTTTGCTTGTGACCCACAGACCTGTTCTGAGATCAGCATGTTCTGGATGCTTTTCTGCTCCTGCTCGTCTCCGGCATGCTGCAGGATGATAAACCGCAGACACTCCATCGTGGCAAAAATGATGGCTGCACTCTCTGAGGGACTGGACGTGGCACGCTCACTGGACAATCTGGACCAAACATACCAGCATAAATAAAAACTGAGTGTAATTATAATCCAAAGCATAATAATTCATGCTATCTATACTACACCATCCTGTTTAATACTAAGGGTCATGGGAGGATATGTAATTGAAGCAGGCAATTCTGCTGCAATGACATGACTACATGAATGTATGACTATGCAAACAAGAATTTGACATTTTTTACCCCTGAATGACGGATGTGAGGAATGTTCTAGAGAACTCCAGGTCGGGCTGTGTGACCTCTGCTGGCAGTTTGCTTATAAATGGCAGCAGGTTTGGATGCAGAGATGTTGCAAGACCTCGACCTCCTTCGTTAAGAAGCACCCAGAGCTTCGGCATCACGCCTTTCCTGGCACTGACATGCGTCCAACAGTTCTGCACAGAGTTCACACGATGGCAATGAATTTGAATCAACACTGGCAATAGACAACAGATAATGGTGCAATACAATTTCTATTCGAATGCAAAAGATTAACACATTGATTTTAGAATGAATGTAGGTTCATGATAGAGCTTTAAAATGCGAGATTTGTCAATCATATTATACATTATTTTTTTAGATTTAAAAAATACAATTTTTATACAAAAATTGATTTACACCGTTCAAAAGTTTGGGGTTCGTAAGATTTATCATATGCTCACCAGGGCTGCATTTATTTGGTAGGGGGAAAAGAAGTTTCAAACGTAAAATTACTTTTATTCCTGGTATGGCAAAGTTGAATTTTCAGCATAATTTCTCCAGTCTTCAATGTCACATGGTCCTTCAGAAATCATTCTAATATGCTGATTTGCTGCTCAAGAAACATGTCTTAATATAATCCATGTTGAAGTAGGTTGGGCTGCTTGATATTTGGGATTGCTATTTTTTCAGGGTTCTTTGAAGAATAGAAAGATTCAAAATAACAGCATTTATTTTGTAACATTTTAATTGTCTTTACTGTCATTTTTGACCAAATTAATGCATCACAGTTGAATAAGTTAATTTCTATATTTCTTTATTAATATCTCTTTTTAAAAACTTACTAACCCCGCACTTTTGAATGGTAGTGTATATAATATTTTTTATTATACGAGTCTCACATCAACGCAGGACAGAATATGGAGGACCGCCTCCCACAAAGGAGGCAGCACCATCGGGTCTGTGTCATCGATTGACAACAGCACAGCAGAACACGCTCGGGCCGCTTCTGCCTGGATCAGCTGGGGTGTTTGTTCACACATGGAGGCAATGAGCTCAAAGTATGCCCCTCGAACCTAGAACAATATGAATCCCGTTAAAACATCTGATGTGAATCATAAAGAAAACAGCTAACAAATAGCACAAAACAATAATTAAAGGCAATAATTCACATAAATTATTTGGTATATCTATCAAAATAACATTTTACTCTTCATTTTTTTATCCTCAATGAAAGCAAAATAGTGTGTGCATCTATTTTAACAACCATTAAGATAATATTTGTTGTTTAAAGGGTTAGTTCACCCAAAAATGAAAATTCTGTCAGTATTTACTCACCCTCATGTTGTTCCAAACCTCTATGCGTTTATTTGTTCTGCTATACACAAAGGAAGATATTTGGAAGAATGTTTTAATCAAACAGATCTCATTCCCCATCGACTACCATAGTAGGAAAAAATACATACTTTGGTAGTCAATGGGGAATGAGATCTGTTTGATTAAAACATTCTTCCAAATATCTTCCATTGTGTTCAGCAGAACAAATAAACGCATAGAGGTTTGGAACAACATGAGGGTGAGTAAATACTGACAGAATTTTCATTTTTGGGTGAACTTACCCTTTAATGTACGACTATGTTGAGGGGGATTTTGTGTGAGTGTTAAGTATCATAAGTAAACAACAAAATGTCTTGTCACTTGTTGTTTGTCATGGTCAAAGCTGTTTAAGATACACCCTACACTGCTTACTTGTGGGCTCTTGTGTTTGCTGTACTTCCAGAATTTGCCTTGTGTGATGAGTTGGATCAGCCGCTCCTTTAGCAGCTCTCTGTCCTGCTCAGGTAAAACACTCAGAAGTCTCTTCAGGGCCAGCAGAGAACTGGTCAACAGACGGATGTACTTGGCCTCTCGCTCCTCCTCTGGCACACTCCTGCACAAAAAAACAACAACACTGAAATTACATATTTAAACATAATTAACCTTTATATTCAACATATAAACTAAAACTATTATTATCTGTCAGCCACACACAGCGTATAATTTTTTAAATATCATAAAATGACCAAAAAAGCAACACCGACCACTTTCACATCAGGTTATTTCAGTACATATCATACACTTACTGCGGGTCACTGAGAGTGTTAGCTGTTTCTTTCAGCAAATTGTCTTGGAGTACCTGAGAATCACAGAGGATGTATGTAAAAACTGTAGCTTAGCAATGTACAAGACAGTACAAGAATAACAAATTCTGCAGGTTGTCATTTTGTCTCACTATGAGCCTAAAGATGAGCTTTATCTTACATTCAGGACTTCATCTTTACAGAAGCTGATGGCCTCTGGTTGTTTATTCAGGGGAAATGCAGCCTGGAAAGCAGAGCTAGCGGCGGAGGCTGCAGGAGAGTATGTGTCACACTGAGAGATGAGCCAGTGACCCATAATGCTCTTCAGGTAGGGGGCCAGATTCCTCTTCACTTTTAAAATCAGCTGCTCAAATGCCTGCTGTGTGGCCTCTCGCACACGGCGGTCATGGTCCTGATTAAATTATATAATAATAATAATAATAATAAATACATATGTTCAGCAAACAGAGGAACAAAGAAAAAAAATGGCTGCCTCTAAATACAGCGGGGTCCAAAAATCGGAGACAAGCAAGTTTCTAATGCATTTTTATTTAATACAAAATTTTTTATTCAATTATGTACTTAACATTATAATTTACACAAATATAAAAAATATATATATACTACAAATAAAATAATCTAAATAAACTAAATATATATTTACACATATATAACAACAGCCTTGTCATTGTTCTCTTACCAATGATATTCGGCAGTATATCCGAGGCCAATATGGGAGGACACCTTTTACAACATCAGGCTGACGCTCTTGACACATTGCTCCAAACTCCTGTACTGCCTGAAATACACATTTACCAGCATTTATGAGCCATTCAGTTTCTAAATCAGTGAAAATAAATGTTTATATAAATTGATATTGGAAAACAATATGTTGTGACATTCTTTCTTTCACTACATGACATGTAACCTTGTCACAGTCTTCAACCTTTAACCTGTAAAGGTGCAGTAAAAGCATTTTCTGAGAAACGCTCTTGAAAGTAGATCAGACTGAGCACCATAAACACTTGTAGCCACAATCAGCAGTAGTGGGGGATGTGATTGTGCGCGTGAAAAAAGCAAGACATTCTAAGACCCAGTATAAAGCACTTTTTACTTTTTAAACACCTGAATCAGCCATTTACTACACTAAATAAAATCCCACTCAAACTTTTACAATAGGAATAGGCAACATAGAATGTTTTTGTGTTTTGGTAAACTGCACATCATATTCTGGCTACACAGATAAAACAACCTAAGAACCACTTACTGTATAAATTATTTTAATGCTTTTTACGGATTAGAAAATGAAGACTACACAATCTTATTGATGAATAAATTATATTAACTGAAACTACACAGAAAGGGAGCAGAGAATGTGACCGATCGAGCTTTGTGTGCTCTTTATATGCATAAATGACCTTTTACATATAAATGACCTCTTACGTACATCCAATTACAAATTTAGCGCTGTAGGCTATATGATGCACACTTTTTTGCCTACAGTGAGAGTGAGACAGTGAGAGGTAACAGGCAATGAAAATATGTGTGGGAGACCCTGACAGTGCTTAGTGGTCTTACTGATCAAACAATGATCAAACATTTGCTCTCTAGGCAATATTTATTTGTGACACTAGATTGTGAAACACTGCTCCAAACAATCATATCAAATGATACCTTCAATTTTGTGACTGCATCTCTCTTGGACAATTTCCGTAGAACCATGCGAAAGTCTGCATCAACTAGATTGTCTATCTCCTCAGCCCCCTGTACTGCAGGTACATATCCTGGATCATTGGAGGTTGAGACACCGAATCCCACAAACCCAGGTACAACACCACTCTCCCTGGCCAACAGATCAGCAGCTCTGCCACTGCTGGATGGCTGAAAAAGAGAAAACACAGGGCTGTCATTAAACATTCAAGACCATTTCATATCTAGATGACTACGGCCCAATGGTATAGTAGTCAGATGATAATAGGATAATACTCATTGCCTGTACAGAATAAAATAGCACCTTATTTATCACCTTTATCGTGATTGTCATGTGCCTATACAGCACATTGCTCAGCCCCAAGGGACTGTTTTATGAATAAATAATGAACTAGAACTTATCAACTAACTTAAATCCAGAAAGATCCTAGGTTTTTAATTGTTTTATTTTAATGGGAACTAACTAACTTTCTGCCTGTTTACACGACAAACACGTGACGTCAGGACTACAAGAACACAGGTTTACATATCAGACACGACAACAAAAATCTTACCCAATCTAATGTTTCATAAACACTACTTTTATACAGTAAGATAAAGCAAGTACATAATAGCGATTTGTGTTAGCGAGCTAGTTTGTCATGCTGTCACAGTTTACAACATTGGCCTGTAATTCAGTCAATTGCACTGACTTTAGAAAATTTCAGCGAGTTGACTTTTAGTAAGAAAATATTAGTAATTGAATGACTTTCATTTGTCTTACTCGAACATTTCCTTTCGTTCTCTGTTTATTTTTTCCACCCATTCTCGTGTCGGTTGAGCTTCTGCTTCTCCGACTTCAGTACAGTACAGTCACACTAGGCGCGCTGTTATGAGGTCACGCATACGCAGTTTGCGTGCGTCCAAAATACTGTTGGCTGCGCACGTGAAGTGAGCTGTGATCAATAACGACAGGTATTTCTGTTTTTCTACATGGATAGTGTTTTATTATGTATACATATGGAATTCCTTTTTATTCTCCACATTTATAATAGTTTTACTGACAGATATTTGATTTGAAAAATAGCTTGTTCCACACGTTCGTGGCTCTTGTGCTTTAAAACTTATAATGTTAGTATTTATGTTGATGTGTTGGGGGTTTAAAGGGAAGGATGAGCGTGGACGTGGAGCGTGTGTTGATCCAGCTCCAGGATGAGAGCGGTGAGGTGCTCGGATCCCCCTTCGATGTGCCGCTGGACATCAGCCCAGACAAACTACAACTGGTCTGCAACGCACTGTTACAGAAGGTAGGAATGATGGACTGGAGTATTTGCTTCAAACATCTCAATGAACTTACACTTTTGAATTGTAGAGTATACCTGTCCTGTATGCGCAGTATAGTGTAATCTATAAAGTATAACAACACTTGTATATCCTAATGTGTTAAACATGTTCATTTTGTATGTGTGTATTTGACAAAACATGTGATAGTAGTGTGGCATACTTAATCTAAAACTATTTTAATTTTTCCTATTTTTGCATAGTAATACTTATACTCTTTGAACTATCGGGGTGAATTTGCAAAAAACTAAAAGTTAATTGTAATGTAAACAAGTAAAGGAAACCGTAACCAGCACGTAAAATGTACTTTGCATTTTAAAGTTGGCATTAAATGGAAGTTGTGATTGTCTATTTTTCCTAATGTGATGTATATCTGGCTTGTTGGGAGGGCGGGACTTGATTTTGTTTATCGGGAATTGATTGGATGTTTGTGGTTTGCTATTGCTTTGATGTCATGTGAGTTGCTCCGCCCTCACGCCAGTAAACAGGTCATAAAAACCTGCATTTCTAAAAAATCATTTTCATGGAGTAATCATTTTATAATAAATATAATATTGTCAGCTACCCGATTAAAATCAACAAATCATTGTTAAATAACCATCCTTTTGCACAGTGTATACTATTCTGTACAATAAAATGGAGTTATGTATAGCTCTTGCCTAAAAACATTTTGTTGCATTACATTGGATGACGAGAGGCTGGTTATGAATGATGCAGCTTTTATCATTTCATAACCTCTACCTTTTTGTCTGTTTAGGAGGAGCCTGTGCCATTCCTGTTCTTTGTTAAGGATGCAGAGGTGGTGTCGTCCCTGGGCACTTGTGTGCAGACGATGGGCCTGGAGACTGAGCAGGTGCTGCCAGTTGTGTACCAGCCGCAGGCCGTATTCCGTGTACGGGCCGTGGCTCGATGCACCAGCTCTTTGGAGGGCCACACAGAGGCCGTCATCTCTGTGGCATTTAGCCCCACGGGAAAGTAAGTAGATTAAACAGTAATATTAAACGCCAATTTATATAAAGACAGATAAATATACAACACATCAGACTGTATGTATCCAGATAAAGCTTTTTTTTTTAATTTTGTGGTTATTCAGATATCTGGCCAGTGGATCCGGAGACACGACAGTGAGGTTCTGGGATCTGAGTACAGAAACACCACACCACACTGCTAGGGGTCAGTTCATCATGTAACCTTTAGCTGTTACTAAATACTGTCCTCCTGGAAGTTAAACCAATCATCTGACTATCTTCTGTCTATCATGTTTTATAAGGCCACACACACTGGGTTTTATCCATTGCCTGGTCTCCAGATGGCAAGAAATTAGCATCAGGGTGCAAAAACAGTCAGGTGAGCATGTCGTGTTCATTTTAAAGGGGCACTTGGCAACTATCCACACAGGGAGCTCGATGAGAAAACATGCGATAACAGAAGTGAAAATCAGCGAAGAAATTACTAGAGTTGCCAAATGCCCCTTTAAGTCACTGAAATTCAAAGGAAGTTATTTAGGTTTAAGATATTGTTTTGTATCTGATGTGTTTTTTGCAGATCATCTTGTGGGATCCGATCACAGGAAGTCAGATTGGAAAGACCTTAACGGGACATACAAAGTGGATCACCTGGCTATCCTGGGAACCTCTCCACCTGTGAGTTTTGAAAAATCGTTTAGGACTTGTAATTAGCGGCCGGACGATATTTGGATATTTTGTTTAAAATCTGCATCAGCCGATAAGATCAGGATGTGAAGAGAGTTTCAGCCACAATAACAAAAAGTGTTTTTGAAAAAAGCCTACCCTACCTTTAATTAAACATCTCTGTTTAACAGTTCTGTCTAATAAATTATTATAAGAAATTTAACTGTATGCATAATTGAAAGGAAAACACTAATACACTATCATCTACCTTCAATATTGGGCAAACGGCAAATATGCATTTATATCATTTAAAAGGCCTTTGAATATTTTGGCAAATCCAGCTTTGAGATTTTGTGAGGTGTGCTTTTGTATTTCATATTTATTTTCAAATAATTCATGCTAATTTCAGATATTGTTATGCATGTTTTTTTTTAATATCTTTTAAATGAAATAGAATGATATCGGCCACTACTTGTAATCAAAGTATTAATACATGTGTATGTTTACCTTATTTTAGCTCTACAGTTAATTAATTCAAATTTATTATAAATGATAATAATGTATTTTTATCATTTGATTATGTTTTAAAATGATTCAGTTATTGCTTATTATTTAAGAGTTGTTTAATTCACTTATTATTCAGAAAATGTCATAACAAATTTGATCAAATTTCACTCCATCACAGAAACCCAGAGTGTCGGTATTTGGCTAGCTCCAGTAAAGACTGTACGATTCGGATATGGGATACGGTTTTGGGCCGTTGTGATAAGATCCTGACCAGCCACACGCAGTCTGTGACGTGTGTAAAATGGGGAGGTGATGGTCTCCTGTACTCCTCATCTCAGGACAGAACCATTAAAGTCTGGAGAGCCAAAGATGTAAGATGTTTCCACTCATAATGGATCAAATATAACTTAAAGCCATGTTTACTAGGGATTTTGTCTGAATTATGGTGTGAATATCCACTCTCACCTTTGCCGCAGGGAGTTCAGTGTCGTACATTGCAAGGTCACGCTCACTGGGTCAACACGTTGGCCCTCAGCACCGACTATGTTCTGCGCACAGGAGCGTTCGAGCCAGCTACCGCAACCATAAACCCTCAAGATCTCACTGGATCATGTAGGTTTCAGCATACCAATGGATTTATTATTGTACTCTGCTGTGCAAAAGTTTGGGGTTGGTATGATTTTTTAGAACGTTTCTGAATGATGTACACCAAGGCTGCATTTATGTTGTGAAATATTATTATTTAAAATTACCGTTTTCTATTTTAATGTATTTTAAAATGTGATTTATTCAGTGTCACATGATCCTTCAGAAATCATAATGTGCTGATTTGGTGTTCAAGAAACATTTCTTGTTAACATTGTAAATGCATTTACTGTCACTTTAGATCAATTTAATGCGTCCTTACTGATTAAAGTTTTTATATTATTATTTTATTTTATTTTTTTTATCGTACTAAGCCCAAACTTTTGACTGGTAGTGAATGTAGTATAAATAATTTTGTAAATATAAACCAATGTTCCGCAGTGGACGAAATCAAGGAAAAGGCTCTGAAGCGCTACAATAACGTCAGAGTGAGTGAGACCAGTCTATATACAGTATTGAATTGTGAGAGATGGGATCTCTATGTATAGAAAAAAACTAACCATTCGGTCTTCTAAAGGGTGAAGGTCATGAGAGGCTGGTGTCAGGATCAGACGACTTCACAATGTTCTTATGGAACCCAGCAGAGGAGAAGAAGCCAGTGGCCCGTTTAACGGGTCACCAAGCGCTGGTCAATGAGGTGCTATTCTCCCCGAACACACGATTGATCGCCAGCGCCTCCTTTGATAAGTCTATAAAAATCTGGGATGGAAAGACAGGAAAGTAAGTAGGGTGGTCAAAGATCCCTGATTGATTTGAGACTTTGGCATACTGCTATATTTATATTAGAACTGCAGTATTTTTTTATTAATACTAATATAATTATATACAGTTGTATTTAAAGTTTGTGCATAGACTAGTATTCGAATATTATATATGCCCTGAATGACTTAGAAGTGTGTGATTTCGGATGCAGCCTTTGTAAATGGATTCATGGTGGCACAGAACCATCGTGTACTTCCAGTCGTGTACACTAGGAGGCACTCAGATCACGTCAGCAAATTACAGCATATTTTGCTTGTTTGCACATAGCAACAGCACAGCCAGTATATACAGTGCACAGACAAATCGTTTTGTTTTATCTGACCCTGTGATAGTCTGTTAACTTTAAGATCTTTTTTTTTATGTTTTCCAGGTACCTGACCTCCCTTCGCGGTCATGTCGGGCCAGTGTACCAGGTGGCGTGGTCTGCAGACAGCCGTCTGTTGGTCAGCGGCAGCAGCGACAGCACTCTGAAGGTGTGGGACATCAAGACGGGCAAACTGAACGCTGATCTGCCTGGCCACGCTGATGAGGTAAAACAGTGAATGGATTTTGTTCAGAGGGTAGAGTACACAAGGACCACGGATTTAGAACTACTTTAATTCAGGACACCCACATCAGTGTTATTTTAGTATTATTTAATATACTATTATAGGATTTTAAAGAGTATTTTTAATTTAGCTTTTATTTTTATATTTTCAGTTTTCATTTTAATTTCAGTTTTAGTAAGTTTGTTATACTTTTGTCATTTTAATTCATTTTATTTATTTTTGTATAGCTCTATTTTTTTTTAAATTTCAGTTTTGAATTCTTCAACTTAATTATTTAAGTTATTCACAAGGCAAAATTTCTCATTTTCATTTAGGTTTTTCTTTATTTAAATTATTTTGAATCCTTTTAGTTAACCTAACAAAACCGGGTTTTTTTTTGTTTGTTTGTTTGTTTGTTTTCCCTAAAACTAGTTTATAATTAATATAAAATATTAGGATTCTCACAGTAGTTTACAACTTGAAAACACTAGGGACATTTGAATGAAATGTAAAAGTAGAGTAAGATAAAAAAAAACATTTTTTCTTTGTGTATAGGCCTACATTTTTGTTATCTAGTGTATGAATTGTTTTTTTTTTAGCTATATCTTAATAAACAGTTTACAGTAATTTCCCACATCTAGAAATTATTTTATTTTGGGTCTCTTAGCAGTCACCTAGCAACTACCCAGAACACCCTAGCGACCGCATAACGTGCCAAAAACTCTGAATACCTTAACAGCCTAGCAATGCCTTGGCAACAACCACGCTTGTGTTAGAGCTCCATGTTATGCATGGACAAACACCACTCATCTATTTTCTTTTATTGCCCAGGTTTTTGCGGTTGACTGGAGTCCCGATGGACAGAGAGTGGCCAGCGGTGGGAAAGACAAGTGTTTAAGAATGTAAGTGACTCCTATATCGTGCACAGATTATTTATTTCCATGCCCGCACAATACTGTACGTGACACTACCTGGAAGGAACACTTGGCATGTCTTATCTTCTTTTCTCCATTAGATGGAGGAAGTAACCCGGAGGAACCAGCAGCCCAAGGCTCTGCACGCAACAGCCAATCAGGCGTCTCGAAGCATCACCCCCACAGGACAGTGAACAGCAAGTGTTGGAGCACTAAGCCTTAGCCTATTTGTCCAACGAAACCACTTCGACAGCATCACAATAGCAGACTTGTAATGCTCTCTGATGTTGTCGGGCCAGATATCTGGAAGATACGCCCGATACACCACTCAAATGAGCAACTGCCCTGTGGAAGTGCAGACGATCTGACCCAGTCTAATCTGTGTAATCTTTCTCACACACATTCTTTGTAATTAACTTAATCCCTAATGCTGTGATACAGGCGGCATTAACCTGGTCTGTTCCAGTGCCGAGAGATAACCAGCATCGTCACAGTGGACCGCACTACGTCAGCAGAGACGTTTTCTCATTAAACAAGCAGTAAAAGGAAATTTATGGGGTCTGTGTTTTGTGTGCGAGACTTTCTTATCTTGAATTAACGACTGTAGCATCAAAAGCAGTTTGTTGTTATCGCACAACAGGTATATGACGTTAAGAGCCGTAAGATAGAATTCAAAGAGTTTAGATCAATATTGACTACTAAAGGTCACAAGGACAGGAAACTGAACCTATTTGGTTTATTGAATCTGTGTGACGTATTCTGTTTTGAAGCACTGCTTATATATGGGACACAAACACAAAAGTAGCATAACTAGTACAGAACAGGCAACCTTTATGAGGAAATGATTGTTAATGAAAAAGCTTGTACATAAATAAAAAAAAAAGCTGCCATTTACATTTTATAAAAAACGCAAACGAAACATGAGTTCTTCTGACTCAGTACTCGAGCTTGAACATCCTGGTGTTGATGCGATTTATGCATGCAAATTTAATATCAACAGGAATGTCTTGGCCTCTACCGGTTTTGAGATGTATGACGACATCAAGATATAAGTTCTTACAAAAGCACATTTAAACCATTTTCAGTGTAACTGTGCACGTAAACTAGGGCAAAAGAACATGTGCATTACATTGCGATTTCTGTGTGCTTGGTAGTGCTTTTTTGTTTTCATGCCACATGAGTGGATTGTCTCATGACAATCTCTTTAAAAGCATGGTGGTGGTGAGAAGACGCTTGCATGATTTTACCGAAGAGTGCAAACTGATATGCTTTTCATCCATCAATATGTTTGCGCATCAATAAATATACTGTAAGCTACAGGTTACTTCTCATTGCTTAAGGCCCTGGTTTTAACTATACAGACACAGATAGATGGTTTAAATCCTCTGGGCCAGAGTTCACGGTTCATGTCTTGATCTTAAAACTTGACTGACGTGGCCAACTGTGTTCGGATAGTTCAGTCTATCTTGATCAGTTCTGCACCCTGGTCTATCTTCAGTCGGTTCTCCAGACGTTGTTCAGTAGCTTCACGACTTCCTCGTAGAGAACAAAGACAATGGCAACGTCCAGACACACTCGGCCCAATCGGGGGACTGTGCCTTTGTAGAAACTTGAATTCAAAGCAAGAAAAGTGTAAGGAAGAAGAAAAGGAAGTTAAAAGGATACAATATTTATGAGAAAACATACGCTTGAGGGCCTTCGTTCTTCAAAATCTGGAATGCGCAATCCATGGTGCTCTTGTAGCGATGAGCCTCCAAACCCTAAGACAAATGGATCACAAAATATCAACAAATGGTATTTAAAGGGACACCACTCAGCAATCCCGTTTTTGTCAAACAGCGACCTCTAGAGTCGCTGTGGAGTACTTCTATTTAACGTTGCTGTCATAAATACCACTCGCGCATGTTTAATGAGATCTAATATATGTTGTTAGTGGTGAGAATTTTCACGTGATTATTATCCTCATAACCATTTCAATAACTCTGAAGCTGTTCAATTAAGCTAAAAAAAACTGCATAGAATCCCTTTAAAAGTAGTTTTAATTAATTATTTTAAAAGATTCTGCTAACCTGCATTCGAGTCTTCACCACATCAAGGGGTGTGTTCCCAAAAACACTAGCTGCCCCGGCTGTCGCTCCGAACATCGCTGTAACCAGCGGGTGCATGTCACGACTGGGGTCATCACCTGAAGATAAAGCCAAGATGATCAGTTTTCTTAAACACCCATATACTTTAGAGTATTATTGTTGGATCCCATCCTCACCTTTGTACCAGTTGCGCAACAAGTTCATAACATAAAAGCGTATCGCCTGGTTGCTACCCTGCTTCAGAAGTGTAGCAGTCAGTCCTTGATATGTCCCTCGAACACCTACAAGCACGGAATAAAATGTACGAGTTCACACTTCCATTTAATTAGAGTGGATAAGATTTAATGTGTATTTGGCATGCTGTCCAGGGGAAGGGCTCCGAGCTCGGAGTTTGGCCCGAACACAGAGTACTCCCTCTATGTAAGCGTTTAGGACTGGGAGTGTGGAGAAGGGGTGGTGGAGGGGTGCTGCTAAACTATCAATGGAGTGAGGTGAGATTGCTGAATCTATATATACACCTCTTATCATTGATTGTTGAGTGCACTCAACTTGTGTTAATTAACTGAACATGCTCCTCCCGAACTTTGTTAATAAAACATCATGTATTATTAGACACTTTTGATTAACAAGAAATATTTTTTTTTTTTTGTTAGAAATATATAAATTGTTCGATTTTTCAAAAACTATTAATTTAATTTAAAATAGAATAAATGTTAATATTTTTTAAAAATATTTTTTTCATTTTCAAAAAATGTATTTTACATTTTATGCGTTGTTTTTTTTTAAATTATTATTTTATGTTTTTATTAAATGATTTATTGAATTGTATATATTTAAAAACTTAGTTTATTCTATATTTTTATATATTTTTATAGTATATATATATTTATATATATTTTTTATATATAGTTTTATATTTTTTTTTCTACAACCATTTTTTAATGAATGGTCCATCTCCTCCTACTGTCTTAATTAATACATACGTTTTTGGTCTAATATAAGTACCTTGATCTCTGATGATTTCCCGTACGCCGTGGAAGAACCCTCGGTAGCGTGGCCTCAGAGAGCACTGGTCATGAATAAACTTCACCTGAAAATAATACAGACAGGGGATTAATATTTTGAGTAAGAAACAGAAATAAGAATGTATGAACGCAAATCATTTCTCCTTCTCTGAGAGTAAATCCATCATGATTACACAGTACACTGTGGTTCTCACAATATACAGTATGATGTGGCAGACAACTAGTTGTCCAGTGCGGTTCCATTCATTCAGCACAGGTTTGTCAAGAATGCAGTTGTGAAAATGTGCAGGTATCAGTTTGGTTAAAGAATGGTTCTGTCATGCTCATAAAAAAACCCAAAAAGCTGTATGAATCCAACCATATGATGGTGCTGCCAGTTTTGTTTTGTGTGAAACATGATAGTGGTATTAGGGATGAAGATAAACAGTGCGTAATCAACGTAATCGATGATGTCGACGCGTCGTTCCAGCCCTAATGTATAACCAAAATAACTAGTTACAGTCCCACCTTGACGGTCTCCATTGGACAGACCACCAACACCGCTTCAGCAATTCCCGCTCCAAGCCCACACAGTAAACTTCCTTTATTGTCAAGCCGACCTGTGGCGTCCCTCATCGGGTTACTAAGAACCTCGAATGTTCCAAACCTGCCATAATGTCAAAAACAAAAGCATAAGCAAAAGACACACTATTCATGGTGAAACAGGTAAAGACCAATGTTTCTTACCGTACTGCAGATTTCGGGATGGATCCGTAAAGCAGTGAACTAAGCCCTCTATACAGACCTCTCAACCCATGATCCTGCACTGTCAGCTTAACACAATCACCTGCGCAAAAATACAGGTTACACAATTTTATTTACACATTCAGTTAAACCCCCAGTATACATTAAGCTAAATCAAAGGAGAAACAAATGTCATTTTGTATGCCAAAAATGGAATACAAATTGAAGTGTCATACACAAGCTATTTCAGTCTGCATAGCTCTAAAGGCTGCTAAAGGCAATCGACCCCCAACACAATTTGGCTTGCCGTAAATACTTTGCGATCTATGGGAGATCTGAACCTGCGAAACCTACATCAGCCTTACCATTCATTTTATTAATGGCCGAGAGCTGAAATCCGCTTGTCAGCAAAACCAGTTACTTTCCAAGTGAACACACCAGGGAGATCATTGCAGAATGCACTCTCTGTACTTGTTTTGCTCTTTTTCAGTTACATCTACATACCCTAAATCCAACCAACAAACATGACCTATGCTAGTCAACATATCTCTATTTCCCATTGTCAGCCGCATTGTCGCTTGTAACAGAAGCAGGACAGAGTTGCAATAAAACGAAAGCATCAACAGATCTTTCTTCTGTATTGTGACATACATCTGAGAAAAATGACTCATTATTGGAGAAGTCCTAGATAAGTCACAAGAGAGAAGTCTGTTGTTTTCATCGAAAAGTACAGTTATGATATTCTGATTAAACATTAGGAGGACAAAAAGAAACATGTACACAGTAGCATGCTTTTAGAAATTAAATATTGGTGATTTTTAATGCCAGTTGCACTCACCTATCCCTCGGTATCGAGGAGGGTTAGCTCTTTCATCTAACTGTAGTTGGGTCTTCACGTACTCAGTTGGGAATGTGATGCAGATCTCAATGCCTCCAGCAATGCCACCTGGGTAAAAATAATATCATCAGTAAATAAAGCGTGCCTAAATTGCATTCAGTGACATCAGCGGCAAAGATTTGTTTCAAGCTTACAGTTGTTTAACTTCCATCAAGGACAAGTCAGTTTCATAAATGGTCATGTTGTTTTAGTTTTACTTGGTTTAAAACCCAATGTATGCAACAATATAATCAAACTAACAGTTCAAGTAGTTCGGTTGATATATTAATAAAGCATAATGTTTTAACTGCCCAAACCTATTTAAACAAATTAGTAAACAAATGAAATTTCTGGAAGCTACCATTTGGTTGACCCAGCAAAGAAATGCAGGTCTGATCTGAGAGTGAGTTTCACAGTAATGGCAGACTGTAAGGGTTATTGAAGGGGCCGTGCCAACATGGTCACGCATGATTGTTGTTGTGGGCTCGCGCATAATAGGGTATCGCGTGATTCACCAAAACATTGTGTGCTTCTAACACAAACACAAATACGCATATACCTGCAAGAATAGCCTTCCACGGATGGGTGATTTTTCTCCCTCCGATAGCAGCGGCCGCTAGATTCCTCTGGCCTGGGTAAATTTGGGGAATTGGGGTAAAAGTGCGCGTCGAGCCCCCGCCAGCGGAGGCAATCCGGGTCAGAGCTTCAGGATGCTGTTGCGGCGTGCATCCTCGTCTCAGTATAACATCTTTACACGGTCCCTCCGAAACAGAAAACGGTTTATACAAAGACGACATGATTTAAATGATGTTTTACGCCCAAAGTGAAAATCTGTGCCGTGTGTGACGACACGCTGGATGCGTCTGCCCAATTGGACGAAGACAACACAATCACAGAACGACCATTCCGAGGCGTGGCGCTGCGAGGAGCTCATGAATATTAATATAGAGGTCATGCAGCGAGCTCAGTCATTGGTCCGCTTGAAACATTTGATTAATCTATAACTCTACTCATCTTTCGTCATATTAATAACGTGTATTACCCGAAATAGTTGTTTCAGTTGTGCCTTACATCCACACCCACATTCTAGCGGTTTTTTTTCTATAATAATAATAGCAAATGTTTGATCGGAAAATGTCTTGAGTTCTTGAACTGTATTAAAATTATGCAACAATAATGGAATATGTTGAATTTACATTAATTCAATGTATAACATATTTTTTTAACGAATAAATAATTGTAAGTACTAAAATGTTGACCACATTCGTCAAGCTCGACCGTTCAATCCTATTATCCAAGTTATAGGACAAGTGACAAATGTGTGTTTATTAATGGGCCTATGTTTATTAGTTTACTAATAACTACAAAGCCACTTTTGGTCTCAACCAGTCTCAACTTGTCCTTATTGTGTGGTGATTTATTTAAGCTAAAAGAAAATGTAATTCGTTTTTTTTTTAATGCTGATGCCTGTTTGTTTATTTGTTTGTTATGTTACTAGAAATTGGCACACTCATGAAAGCAAGGCTTGGTTATAATTTTCTGAAAATTAAACTCCTCGTTTACTGAGAATTTGTTGTACATTTAGCCATTGAATGGTCCTCCGTGATTCTATATTAGGCCTACTTGACATGGTTTGGTCTCGTGTTAGGATGTGAATGTTGTGGGTGTTTGGGTTGGGCGCTGGTATAACCAGTGTGAATGTGAAGTGCAAGCTGTATTTGAAGCTTGTTTGCATGTTTGTTGCACACAAAAAACTAACACTTTTTTCAGCTAATAAAGTAGTGTATTAGCTACTCCATGCAGAACAGTACTTCAAGGATATCTTTTTACATGAATGTGGTTGCGGAGAAGAAGCTCAGACGTGTCCCTCAAATGCTGCCAGCAATTTCCCAATTTTTCACCCCACCTCATGGCCACACATTCCTATTGAGAGACAGGACCAGGACTGGAGATAAGAGCTCAAGGGTGACAATGATGGAGGCGGGTTTTGCTCTGTCGCTCCTTAAGTGAAAGGACATCTTTCTACTATTTATCAACTGAAGCAGAGCTTAAATTGCGATGGAGAACTGAACGGGGGGCTTGAATTGTATTTGTTAAGTCAATCAATTTAAAACTCCATATGATTTTCTTCAGACTGTTTGCATGTGGGTAGTTATTCAATTAAACTTTGAATAACACATGTACCCAAACAATTTCGGTTGTCTTGAAATGTTTCACACACAAGTCAGTGTGTGTGAACTCTAACAATTCACCCTCGCTGAGGCTGCTCGACCTTTTCAGCTCAGAACCAAATTATTTGAAATGGTAAATGGACTGCATTTATATAGCGCCTTCATAGACCTAATGGCCACCAAAGCGCTTTACATTTGCCTCACATTCACCCATTCATACACTCATGCATACACCGACGGCGGTGTCAGCCATGCAAGGCGCCAGCCAGCTCGTCGGGAGCAGCTGGGGTTTGGTGTCTTGCTCATGGACACCTCGACACTTGGTCAGGTGGAACCGAGGATTGAACCACCAACCTTTCAGTTCGTAGACAACCCACATGAACCACAGAGCCACTGCCGCCCCGTGGTTCATGTGATGGCACTTTCTGAGACCTTCCTCAAACTGCTATTCATTTTCCTATTTATCTAACTTTCACCTAAATGTATTCAAACAACATAGTATTATTCACTTTGACTCCATTGAAGTGTACTACTGCACAACTGATATACAGTATGGCTGCTATTGGTTAGTTTGGATTTTTCATAGAAAACCTATACTTTTTCTAGTGTTAGTCACTGAATGTTCCTTCCTTCCTTCCTTCCTTCCTTCCTTCCTTCCTTCCTTCCTTCCTTCCTTCCTTCCTTCCTTCCTTCCTTCCTTCCTTCCTTCCTTCCTTCCTTCCTTCCTTCCTTCCTTCCTTCCTTCCTTCCTTCCTTCCTTCCTTCCTTCCTTCCTTCCTTCCTTCCTTCCTTCCTTCCTTCCTTCCTTCCTTCCTTCCTTCCTTCCTTCCTTCCTTCCTTCCTTCCTTCCTTCCTTCCTTCCTTCCTTCCTTCCTTCCTTCCTTCCTTCCTTCCTTCCTTCCTTCCTTCCTTCCTTCCTTCCTTCCTTCCTTCCTTCCTTCCTTCCTTCCTTCCTTCCTTCCTTCCTTCCTTCCTTCCTTCCTTCCACCCACCCATCCATCCATCCATCCATCCATCCATCCATCCATCCATCCATCCATCCATCCATGTTTGTCCAGGATTACATGAAGACAGACTAAATCCAGAAGAACTGCACCAATGTCTCCAAGACACTTGAAGAAACCTAGAAAATATGGCTTTTCAAATCAATTGATGTTACTTGGTTTTAAAATGCTAATAGTAACATAATGCATTGCAGGCTTGTTTATTTGTGAAACTGAGTTGGCTTGTCCTGTCCTGTTCTATCCTGTCCTGTCTCAAATTCAATTAATTTAGGCTGTTATTCTTGTTTTGTCTCATATAAGCCAATAGGACACTTCTGGCTTCAGAATGTTGCTAGACTCAACCATGTTGACAATTCTCTCCAAGTGTGAACTCTTAGCTTGAGGCAACTTTGAGTCACACAGGTTTTGGCTGCCTCAGATAACACCTGAAACATGAGGTTTGTTCTTGAGATATGAACTCTGAATCTATATAAATATTTAAATACATTTAGTTCAGTGAATACGAACTTCTCCAGCCTCAACAACTCCCAACAGACATTGATATATCTAATCAGGCTGCATTGATTATGGAATCCATTATCAGTTTACCACTCCTGAAATAAAGATGACTTAACTGAGAAAGCCAAGCCTGGTCAGACTCCAAAAAAGTGACATCTGGTCCATAAAGTCCTCCGCTTAAGTATTAATAAATAAAAATTCAAACAGATTGTTTTAGACTCTTAACATTGTTGACAGTTTTAATGTAGGTCTATACAGTTTTAATGTATATGTAATATGTATATTTTTGACATACATCCTTAGTAAATACTATTTGACAACATTGCACATAATGCATTAGCATCATTTCAAGCTTATAATAGTAAAGACAAGAAATCCATGACTCTTGAAAGATCCGATTTCCTCACTGCTGACAAATGAAAAAGTATGTATACAGTATAATGCTGAAATAAATAATTGGATTTCACTTGGTAGCAGTGAAGCAGACTGTCGGTTTTGACCTCAAAGAACAGTAATACTGTATTATTGAAATGCAATTATATTATTTCACAAAGTCCTGTCCTAAATTGTTTACCATGTATTACTAAAAACTATATTAAAAGAGGATTAAAAAAATATCAACAATTTCACAGCTTATTTCGCAACCATCAACAGACGGAGGGACATACTGGACTTTTACGAAGATGAACTGTTTCTCTGCTCATCAAACAACAGACATTTTACCTGCACAAAAAAAAAATCAAACAACAGTGATATCAAACAACAGTGCAAACAAAAAGTCAATAGAATTTATAATTCTTATATAAATCACACAATAGTGAACATTTATTTGCATCATACTATTTTTATGTTGTGTCCAATAACCGATGCACATCATAAACAACTACGTAAATGAAGAATAACTTGAAGCAAACTGAGTAAAATCAGGAGTACAAAATGTGTTTGTGGTTATAAAATACATACACTCACCGGCCACTTTATGAGGTACACCTGTTCAACTGTTCAATAATGTAAACATCTAATCAGCCAATCCCATGGCAGCAACTCAAGATGACTCAGGTCAAGATGATCTGCCGAAGATGAGCATAAGAATGGAAAAGAGAGCTGATGGTGCTCTTTTGGTGAAACAATTTACTTCATTGGAATGGTACAAAACTTAGTAAGGGTTTAGCACTTGCTACTGTGATTCGAAAAGGTTATATTGTCCTGAAAAAATAGTCACTTGAGTCAAAAATGTCCGCATTGGAAATAAATGGGAGACAAATTTTATCTAGTGAAAACGTTTGGTACTGCAGCCAAACAAAATCTTACTAAAAGCTAATTTTTTGAGATATCAACCTTAAATTTGCAACACATTTTAGGTTTAGGGCGTTGATTTAGCAGTTTTTGAAAATATATATTTCATATAAAAATGTCATTATTCGCAACAATAAAAGTAAAATTCTGTGACTTTTTTCACTTCAGCAATAATCTGCCTAGTGTCATCTTTGAAAATAGATAAAAATTAAGTCTCTGCTCAAAAGCATTCAAGATTTACCACAGTTTAAGTTGGAAATTTCATTTGCATGTCTAAGCTCAAAAAGTGAATAAATAATAATATAATTAAGTACCATAAAAAAACAAAGTATCTAATATAAATCATTATCGAACTAAAATGCAATCACTTCATTTAAAAAAAATTGGTCATTTTCTTGACTGACACAGAGCACCATAGGGTTAAATGACTTTGAATGTGGCATGGTTGTGGCATGTGTCAGACGAGCAGGTCTGGGTATCTCTGATCTACTGATTTTCACACAGAACCGTCTCTAGGGGTTAACAGAGAATGGTCCAAAAAAAGAGAAAATATCCAGTGAGCGGCAATTCTATGAGCAGAAATGCCTTGTTGATGCCAGAGGTCAGAGGAGAATGGCCAGACTGATTCAAGCTGATAGAAAGGCAACAATCACTTAAACGTAACAGCCGAGGTCTGTAGAAGGGCATCTCTGACACACATTGAACCTTGAAGCAGCAAAACACACACCGGGTGACAGTCCTGTCAGCTGAGAACGGGAAACTGAAGCTACAATTCACACAGGCTCACCAAAATTGGAAAATAGAAGATTGCCAATAATCTGATGAGTCTCACACGATATTCAGTTGATAGGGTCAGAATTTGGAGTAAACAACATGAAAGCATGGATCCTGCCTTGTATAACAGTTCAGGCTAGGGATGGTGTGGAGGATATTCTCTTGCCACTCTTCGGACCCGTTAGTACCAATTGAGCATTGTTTAAAGGATTACAATTAAGGTTTACCTAATAAAGTGGCCAGTTAGTGTATTTACTTATATTATAATTATGAAAGTCAGAATTTTGACTTTTCATCAAAAAATATTTTTTTTAAGTCTGTATATACAGTAAGCAGTACACTAGTATTCCATTTTGAACACAACTGTGCGTCTACTTACTTCATGCCAGCGCAGTGTATCACGTGGCAGCCCAAGATGGCAGTGAGGACAACAGCTGACAGAATCCATGGCCTCCTCCTCCTCTTCCCCCCTCTTCAACTCTCTTGGCCTATCAGTGTCCCACAGGGGAAAAGATACCGAGCGAGAGGAGTGGGCTACTCCAAAATGAGGCCTAGGGTCTCGCTGGTAGTTGAAGCGCTCACCACTGGGGGGCAGTGTTAGATCCTCACTGTCCACCTGCAGCTAAAACAAAACTGTTACTGAACTGCGCCATCTAGAGTACAGATACGAGAATGACACGTTATATTTTGCAAAGCTAACTCTCTCAGTCTCAGCTACATAATTTACAACCAGTTGAGTTGGTTGCAACAAGATCCTGAAAGCATGCCAGGTCAAATGAAATCTAACCCCTGAGTCTATCTAGTGTCAAAAAGACTGACAAACTAGATCATTAATCTATTAACAGCATGGCCTATTTACACATATTAAAAACATGAGCTTGTCACTGTACCTGAGGTATGTTGAGGGCTTCAGTGGGTTGAGATTTCAAGCAGTACCAACAAAGTTCAAGGGCAACTCCTGTAGTGAAGTGCACACTCATTAACTCAGGTTTCTTCGTGTGCCAACAAGATCTTTGAACAATATTTCACTAGCACTAGCTATAGTTTCATGTTTACTACAGAACAAACAGCCCAAAATAGCCAAAAGTAAATTAGGCCTGTATTGTAAATAGTTTCCCATCACCACCTGAGTAAATATCATTTGCATTTCAGGGTTGAATATTTACACAAGGAAAAACTGTTCAGCATTTTTAAATGCTCCTTATCTGTATCATCAGTGTAAGCATTTATCAGCTGGGTAACAGTGACAGGTTTAGACATACTCTGTGTGTGTACAGGAGTCGCTGCCAAGGCCTGTGTAATGTTTGGGGTCTGACAGGATTCAGGTTTCTCCTGTGTAACACTCTCACTAACACAACAGCTCCCTTCCTCACAGGAAACACTCTGTCAAGCAGCACAAAGAAAGAGAAGGATTAGCAGGGACAGTTAGGCTAACAAAGAACACATTTTGCGTTCATGTAAATGTATACTTGCTGCATTTCAGACGTTTAAAGACGCAAAGTTAAAATAAGAAAGACAAATTATCTGAACTTTTAAAGCTTGTCTCATGACCATGCGATTCTTCTCAATTTTACTGTGCAGTCTGTCATGATTTTTAATTGTTTTATGTAAACATACGCACTGCCCCTTGCATTTTAAGACGCCAAGTTAAAATCAGTAAACATAGGGTAGGGAAGATGGGGGCTGCAACCGAAATCGCATACTTCCCTACTAGATAGTAGGTGAAGAACAGTACACAACAAAATGAGTAGCTATGTCCAAAAAATTCAGAGTAGTTAAAAAAGTACCCAGATGGCCTACTACTTCCAGTGGGATTCTGAAGTGTGCATTTGATATAAACTTCTCAATCCCATAAGGCAGGCCCCATGTGTATCCGATTTTAGCCAGGGTATTGATGTAATATGGGGAGTAACACAACCAATTCCACCAATCAGGGATAACTAGGAGTCCTATGATCATTTCAGTGTTTACCCACTTCTTCTTGGATCCTATAATGATTGGCTGTATCCGAAATTGCATACTCTCTTGAGTAGGTACTTATTTTGAATAAATAATTACTTGAAAGCCGCTAAAAAAGTATGTTCTTTATAGTATGAGTGTGTATTGTGAATGTAGGCTACATTCGTCATGTTCTCATTATCATGTGACCTACGGTGTCAGTTCGAATCTGACGAATCCTCTCCTGTGGCCCCATAGGATCGTAAGAATCCATTATATTTATATTCATATTATTCTATATATATGCACACTTCAGAATCTCACTGGAAATAGTAGGTCATCCAGGTACTTTTTGCCTACTCTTTTATGAGTAGGCTACTGTGAATTCGGCCATATTTTAATGTTTTTCACCAATTTAGTAAGGAAGTATGCGATGACGGATGCAGCCATTGTCAAAGCTGGAAATAGGCACATGCAGATCAAGAAAACACTGATTAAGTGGTAAGAAAGTAATTGTTTTTGCCAAAACCAGATTTTGTTTAGTAGGCTACAAGTAGGCTAAAATGATTTAACATAAGATTAAATTGTAGTTTCTCTGGAAAAATGAGATGCCTTTTTAACCTGCTAAATTCAAACCATTTTGCTAATATGGCTTGCTAAACACTGGCTGATCTTTAAAGTGTTACAATCTCCTTACATATAAGAACATTTTTCTTTTTAACAATTTTACTGATTTCCTATAAAAATTAAAAATATAGACAGATATTTTTAAGGAATTGGTGAGGTTTCAAAGGCCAGTCAGATCAGTTGCGAAGACAGCGATGAAAGCCAGTGGTGAGAATTTTTAGACCTTAAACAATTAAATATTTTGTGTTTGTTTGTATGGAGCCATTTGGCAGCTCAAATCTAATGGAAATGTGGGTAAAATGTACCCTGCAGTTTCTGGGCCCACCAAGCCTGCACTCCAGGGTTAACAACATTCATTTATCACCACTGTGACTCTGATTGAGAATATTCACACACAGACTCACACATTGACAGTGTTTTTTTACACAGGTAATAGTCAAGTGTTTATTAAGCATATTAGACTAATTTACACACATGCACACACTCGTGGGTCAAACAGTGGATTTGTTCTGTTACAGAGCCATTGTTTTGAATTGTTTCATTAAACATATTTCGTTAAACATATTAAATATGTGGCCTCGGTTTTTGCATATTTTGTTTAGTTGAATTGTTACTTAGCCAACACGTTAGTGAGCCTAGCTGTAACCCGCTGTGAAGTTTAAGTAAATAAAAACTTAACGTTGTTAACATTAAAGTATAAACGCGTCTGACCTTGAGTTCTTTTCCATTTCACTGCTCATTTTTTTCAGTCATGTCACCTAACTGACGCCTTGGGAAGCATTTGACCATGCTTCAATATCTGATGCTTTAGGCGCCCTTTAGCGTCAGTTAGATGACGCCCTAGGATCGCGTGTACCCTACCCCCACCCCACACCTAAACCTAACCGCGTCCTCTAACTGACGCTTTCCTTTAGCGTCAGTTAGATGACGCCGTAGGATCGCGTCATGTGAGTGACGCTAAAGGGCGCCTAAAACGTCAAATATTGAAGCATGGTCAAAGGTGACGCCTTGGGGTGAGAATGTGTTTTTTTTTACAACAATGTCAACAGATTAAACTTAATTTAAACTGTATGGAATTATAATCATTGAAACTGAAATATTTTCACACAAGTAATATAATTTAGAAAATAACTGATACCTGAAAATCCCTTAGTGTCATCATTATTAATCTCTGTACTGATTAAGTACATTGATAAAGAACAACTCTGACCTGCTGCTGTTGATCCTTTGGAGAGTTTTGTTCCTTGTTGCTGTGATCTCTCGAACTCATTCTGTATTTGTGTAAGAAAGACTGAGTGTAGAGATTAAAAGCACATGTTGTTTTTGTTTATTTTTACATTTGAATAGAATCCTTAACACATTAACTTCTTACACAGTGCCTAGACGGTCGGACTAGTCTCAATTCCAGCTTTAGGCTACCCCTTACCAGGAGGATATCAATTAATCCATCTGTCTACAAATTACACTCAAGAGGCTTGAGTGTCCCCAGCTGAGACCTTTTAACGCACTCTGACACAAACCAAAACATCAGCAATTAAGTGTTGTGGAGCTCACTTACCCCACTTGGGCCGCTTGGTCGTCATTAACCATCCCCGCCATCTCACTGACCTCCCGTTTCCGTGGGACAACCTCTTTTTGTTTAATCTGCTCTCTGGTTCGTTCTCTCTCTAACCCCTTCTTCTCACGAAACGGAAACTGTGGCTATTCAATATTTGATGAATCTCAATGGCTCACAAGCAGATTTGCTGTAAAGAGTGACAGCAGTGGAGCTCAGGTGTCGGGCTTCGTCTGCTTTAGTCAGTCAGCAGTCTGGACTCCCCAGCTGAGGATAAACACCCCTGAGGGACATTTTACCCCATCTGCCACAATAGCACTTGATGTAAACATCAAATGGATTACGCCCTAGAGACAAGAGGTCTGTTTGCACACACAGTGTGGACCTAATATAGTACCTAAGAGTGAGCGTGGGTGCATGTGGAGCAATATCTATGAGTGTGTGTTCAAGTGTTGTCCCTGTGGGCTTTTAGAAAATAGACTCTCTTTAAGCACTTAAACACTCTAATTTCATTTGTCTCCTAACAATGTCTGACAGTGAATAACTGAGAATTCTGTCATTTGTTCTGCATTGACATTACCGTCACATCATATATATTATGGATTGTATTTAATAACATTCTGGTGACATTTTATGACATTTTATGTAATAGCAAAATATTAAATACGTGCAATTAAATAATATTGAATTAACACTTTTCACATAATTTATTTAAATTACTTGAAATATTGAGTTTATACCTTAGCAAATAAATAGACTAATATAGCTGATTATGTTAGAAAACATAAAAATGTGTGTGTGCCTGTGTGTGTTTTCCCTGTCATTGCAAGTTGACGTATAGGCTGCGTTCGAAAGCTTAAAATTTATGCTTTCTGAGGACACATTCCAAGGTAGCAAGGCATCAAAGCACGTCCAAATCCAATGTTAGCTTCAATTCCAAGTCTCCTGAAATACCTTCATATCTGATCGAGTTTTGAATGCAGCATAGATGTGTCCTTTGCTGCCTGTGATATTCCACAATCCTGTGCTTTCCATTCTGTGACAGGAGAGTAAAGATGAAAAAGTAAAGAGAAATTAAAGATGACATCTGAAAGTCACGGTTGGTGGTGAGTTTGAGTCTAAAAGTAATTTTTTTAACCAACGTTTTCCACTTCTGATCGCATTTCAAGTGAGAATATTTGCTAATTTCACACCAAAGCTCGCTCTATTTAGCTGTAGATCATTAAACCATTGCATTGTCTCAAAAGTCTTTCCGAAATCAGTTTCGTGAGGTGCTTCATGCACAGATTTCAAGGTTTCCTATTGTGTGCTAATTTGTTGTTTCCATAGTTACTGATTAGTTTCACCATGGATTTCAGTTAGCTTGTTAGCATTGTGTTTTGTTTTGGTTCTGTTCTGTTCCTCTTCCCTTGTTTGTCCTGAGCAGATAAACTTCCCAAAGTTCTTCAGAAAAAAAATCCCTCAGGTCCTGCAAAATCTTCAGTTTTCCAGCATCTTTTGCATATTTGAACCCTTTCAAGCAGTGACTTATTGATTTTGTGATCAATTTTTTTTCACACTGAGAACAATGAGGGTCTCAAACAGAACTAATATATATATATATATATATATATATATATATATATATATAACTTTCATATATATATATATATATATATATATATATTTCTTATGTTGCTTAGATGTCCATTTAGTACTGCCCTTCGGAAGCAACACAAGATACTTCCATGTTTCCTGGAAGACAAATTAGGTCAAATTTTTGATCTTCAAATCCAAAAAGATTTCACCCACCAGCTCTTAATGCATCTTGTTGTTTCCTTCCATGCTTTCCTTCCCTCCTTTTAAAATATATTAATAAATAAAAACAAATATCCCCTCTGGACATCACTTTCTTGCCTTCAGTGGAATACTTTACTGTCTTCCTTTTTTTGTGTGACAATAAAGAAAACATTGAAATCTATTACTTTTAACTCCTGGGACAAAAAAAAAGTGTCCATAGCTGAAGGAACGCCCCTATATATGAGAGTGTTCAGTGCTAGAGGAGGTAGGCAATGAACTTGTTACTCTGAAGGTGGTCCACCACTTTACAGAGCTGCTGGATAAGTACTTATAGAGGGTGAGTCACTCAGATCTTCACCTTTATTCTCTCGGTTTCACTCACTCCCTCCATTCTCTCTGACTCTATCAGCTCCTCAACCCTCTTCACCTCCCCCATTTCTTTTTTAAATGCGGCAGGCACCAACCCAACCGGCAGATGAATGAAATGTTGTTGTTTTTCCACTCACAGTTAACCTTCTGCAGGTGTTTCTGCAGAGCCGATCGTTTGTGATCAACACTTTTCAGTAGATTCCGGGTGCTATTAGCTCGCGTGGAGCAGACATAGTCATAATACACAGTTTCTATACTTCTATTTACGTCAATACACTTTGGAAAAGATAACCAGCCACATTAATCAGACATATCTTGATATTTATGTCATTCCTTTTGTTTTTACTGTCAGAGAATTCAAAGCTTTTTAATGGAAACACAAGTGCTGGTGCATGCTGGGAGCTGAGAGCCTGTGCGCCCCTGCCAGTGCTGTCAAAGAGCATTCTCCCCCCGGCGGGTGAAATGGAACATTTTGAATTGATTCTGAAAGAAAACCATTTCACACGGCCTTTAATATGAAACCTCTAGTACATGACATATTAAAGCTGCAGTCCGTAGCTTTTTGTTGGGTTAAAAATGATCCAAACTACATTTTTTGAAAAAAATACATAACCACTATCTGCTTGCCTTAGCTCGATTCAAAACGGTAAGCTTGTAATAATGTTTTTAACTCCAGTGGTAATAGTGGATTTCCACCGGAGATTCGAGCATGTCTTTGCGTCATTACGTCATCTGTACACATAAAGAAGAGACTCGGCTAGTAAGCTATATTGAGTGTGAGGATGTTGGAGGAGGAGATTTATAGCCTTTTCTCACTGCACTTGATATAATTAAACTTATCAATTTGATGGCGGATCAGAAACAACAACCAGTGACAACAGATTCATCCGTTATAAAATGCAAAAGACTTTGTTCGGACTTTGGAGTGAAAAAAAGAGAAGTTAACAATTTGAGAACGAAGTATAATTTGCACGGTTTTGCGTGATATGATAAGTGAATGTTAGATTTAATCAGTGTGATTTACTGCAATGTCAGAACCAGAACAAAAGTGGATGTTTCTTGTTTAGATTACATTTTTTTATGTTGGTCATACTTCCAAAAAAGAATAACCTGTGATTCGGAATGCCAGTATCCACACCGGCGCTGTGACTGACAGCTGCACACTCTCCTCAAACATTGTGTTCATCCAAGCTGCGCCGTGTCAAGGTACAACTCTCGTAAAGTTGATAATTCCGCGCAAAACTGCAATTGCAGATTTCGAACAGAGATGGCGACAAAGAGAAAAAACTGCAGACTGCAGCTTTAAAGCTGTATGCCCACATATCAGCCGCCATACATTACAACATAACAGAACAAGCTACATTTGAAATCGACGAATGCAGTTTGACGGCAGAAACTGGCGTAAATGCAAAAACATCCCGTGAGACACAACGGCAGACACTGGCAATCAGCTATTAACACACTGACAGCTCTTACGGCGAGAGCAGAGGGTATAATTGAATGGTAATTACATGGTAATTATCATCATGCATAAAGGTTTGGCGTACAGAAAAGGATTGGGGGGAAGAGGAATTTTTTATTTTATCTTTTTTTTTTTTAACAACCTCTCCGAGATTTTAAATGATTCTGTTCAATTATGGCTAATCACTGAAATCCAGGAAGGGCATAAATGGGGGTTGTCTATCTACAAAGGCAGCAGAGAGCTTCAAGGCACTTTGAAGCACCTTAAAGCGCATATGTCACGGAGAAAGTTTCATCCAAGAGTGTTTTTTTTTTTTCCTGTGCCGTGTTGTTCGGTTTGGCTTGGCAGAATGCATCATTAGAGCTGCTGTCTGAGTCACAGTCATTATCAGGCACTTTTTTACCTCTGAAGTGCTGGCGCCACTATCATCAGGCTGTGTTTATGCCTGATTTTTGCATGCATGCGATCACGAGCATGAGCAACAGATGGAGAACGTGGGGCCGCAGTGTACATTAATGACTCGGAACGTTTGGTGTGTCAAGGTTTTGACCAGTCAGGCTTCCATTTATAGTAATTACCGGAGTATTTTAACAGACTCTTTGCATATTTCAATAAAACTGTTTCAAAATGGAGGATGAGGCAGAATGTAAGTGGCCATGACTCACCAGCCCCCGACAGCAGCACCGTGAGACTTCTCCACACTTATGCTGCTCATTCACGGCCCTCTGCGTTTTTTTTTTCCGACACAAAAGCTGAAAGAAAGAAAGGAGAGAAACACATCAGAGGCTCATAAACAACTGTCCCCCATAGCCACCGCACTCTGGTCACTAATGGAAAATTTTCGTCTACCATAGCAATGGTTAATTTTCAGTGGGATTGACCACTAAAGGCAGCTGGAGACGTTTAGAGTGCATCAGTACGATAATGAACGTCTGTTTGGGGTTAAATCGCACTATTATTGCCCGGCGTAAGGTCTTAATGGCGTTTTAACCAAATGCAAGTGTAGTTTGAATTAGAGAGCAAGGTGTGTTTGCAGGTTGGCTAATGCAGGTGTTTTTTGAGCATAATTGAGTTCTGCATTGTGTCCAAAGTCAGGGTGCGGGGGGAGTGGGCTGGTGTTTGTGCCGGTGTGTGTGTAGCGAGGAAGAGGGTATAAGTGCTGGAGGTTCTGCAGTGGTGCATGGCAGTAGATGACTCACCCGTCAATCATGTGACTCATTAATCACTGCAGCTTTCTCTCTCCCCACCCCTCTCTTTCATTTGGTCTCAGTGTGTCTCCATGTCTATTCCCTTCACATTACTCTCCTTTTATTATTCTAAGTTCTTTTTATTAGCGAATGACTTTCATCTAGCAGCGTCTCATTGAACAGAATCATTCTCAGGAGGTTGAAAAGACGGATTTGCTTTTTGCTAGTTATTCAGATCTTCTTTCACATAATTCTGTACATGTTTTGGTCTCATGTTTGGTAAATACTTCTATGTATTTTATCGTAATAATCAGAACTCGTTCAAATGAACATGTTTGTTGCGGAACATGAGCAATAGAGTCGTGACTTGTGAGGGTTTTTAAGAATCAGAGCAGCATCTCTATCTTTTTCATTAGAGATCTTCTCAGGTACATATAGGTATGCGAGTAATTGGAGAATAAAATGTGCCTCTATAGTTAATCGGTTTGTGGTTTCAGTGTTCTGTTATAATACAGCATGAGAAAGTGCTTGTGGAAAATACAGATAAAATTCAAAGTAGTACTGGGCATGCTGGTTCAAACTCTCTGTGACGTCAAATGCAATTTCTGCTACAGGTGAGATAAGAAACGGCATATGTTGTCCTAGCGAGAACCCTCTGTGGTACAGAAATGTATTAATTTCTGCTCAGGATCTGATCAAAGACGTTCCAATAAGACATTTGTTAAAAAAACTGACTTTAATAAAATAATTGCTTTTATTTTCGTTATATAGCAAAACTAGTAATCAACATGCTGTTATTTACACATTGCACACACATTTGTTTATTTGACACTGTACAACTTACAATCTGAAAGTTGACAACAACAAATTCCTTTCACAAGACAGTTCACTGATGAAAACACTTGCTATAGTAATTAAAGTTGTCTTTCTTTGTTTTCTTTTTTTATTGTTAATTTTTAAAATAATCACAGTTTGATCAAGGAAAATTTTCCCCAAATTTGGCAGATTTTTTTTTTTGTTTTTTTTTAAAGATGCAAATACAGATAGACGTGCAAACTGTTCACCCTCAGAGTATTCCTCACAAACTTCAGACGGTTTAAAACTCATTTTTAGGAACAAACATTATACTATACAGCGTTCTGTTGGCTCCCATAACAAAGATCCTGTACTCGGTGGTTGAACATTGGAGGTAACCCACAGTAACAGGGGCTTTTTTAAAATGTCTTCCAAATTTTGGCAAGATGTGAAGTTGACTTTCAATCACATGTGTACAGGTATTCCACCAAGTAGATTGACAGGGCACTGACCTAGCAAAGATATTCACCATTTTGCATTTCTGTGAATAAAATGGAAGATTTCCTTTCAAGCATTGTTTACAGCCTGCATGACAGAATTCTTTTTTTTCTTTTCTTTTTTTTTTTTAGTGGTGCAAGACCTGCATGCACATGGATGAGCTAAAACAGTGATCAGTATTAAGGCAATAGGAACATTGATCAAAACAATCCAACAGACCTTCAGGAAAAGCCTGTAATAATTGGACAGTTACTTGTTTGTGTAATTAGTGCCATAGCAATTATTACTGTGCCCTGCAGTGTCAAGATCTCAACCACAAGCTTTGCTTTTCAATTAATCAAGTGTTTCCTAAAGAAAATAAATCTTTGTATAAACATGGGTCTCTTGCATTTGGCACCGAAAATGTTTTCATTTTACCTTTTTGTCTGCTTGTTTTTGTTTTATCTTCTTTTTTTTGTGTGTCCTTTTTTTACATGCAAGAGAATCAAAAACATACCTGAATGAAACCTTACAAATTCACCTGTGTATTCTCTCACCAAATTAAAATGTAAACTGCGAGAGAAACCAAATGAGTGCACGCAGAGAGGTTCTGATTTGGCAGCACCGTCTCTTCCGTTCCTGATTTGGAATGTATCAAAACACAAGAGTGGAGAAGAAACACCTAACTGCCTTTTCACAGCCCTGTCACTCAAATTCCCTGTCAGCCTTTTCTCCTCACTCTTTCATCGCTTGTTTCATCGCTTCAGAATATCCTGAACTCGCGACTGCCTAAAATAACCTACGGTTGTAATAAATCTTCTCAATGAAGTTCTCCAGTTCTTCATCGCTTTCCTGCGGAGACTCGGGCTCGTCGTACACATAGTCTGGTGGGTAGATGTAAGAAGGTGCTCTCCCACTTGGAGGAGAACGTGGTTTGGGCATTGGGAGAGCCTGGTAAGTTCGGGGATGGGGTAGAATGTAATTAGATATGACAGTGCCCGGTTGTGGGTATTGGCTCTGCGAGCGTTGAGGGGCTTGCGCCCATTTCCAGTCCCTCGCTTTTGGCCTGTCTCTATACCTGCGGTTTGGAGGCTTCAGACCGTATCCCATGGAGCCCCCAAAGTTGTAGTCAAATGACAGAGCAGGATTTGTATAGAACCGCGGCTTTGGGGGCGGGAAGAAGACCGGGTAATAGGCTCGATATGGCTTCTGATAGTAGGGGAACGAGGGATAGGCCAGAAACTGCTTCTGCGGCTTAAACCAATAGTCCTGCTTGCTGAGCTTGCCTTTGTTTTTTTCCTTGTACCATTTCTTATATGGATCAGCTTTATAAGAGGATTTCTTATGCGACTTGGGATATTGATTCACCTGAGGCCTTGGCTTGGCTTTGAGAGGAACCAGAGGGCGGAAACGAGGGGTGTTACTCGGGGGTAAATCCTTCCTCTTTTTCTTCTTCTCCTGCACATCACTGATTATTTCGACCACATCGTCAGCAGGCAAGTGCAGTTTGCTGGAGATCTCGATCAGCTTGTCGATGGTCTGGGGATCCATCTCGTCGTCATCGTCGCTGTCCTCCACCTCGTTCGAGCGCTTGTCCTCGGCCACATTGTTTAGGAGAGCCGCCGCCTTCATGTCGCTCATGTAGGATGACGCTTTCTGCTTCCTGCCCATGTACTCCAGCAGCATGTCAGAGGCAATGTCCGCCAATCTCTGCTCTTCCTCACGTGCCTCCTGCGCCTCCGCCTCCTGCCGACTCACCTCCTCCTGCTCTGCTCGAGCCTGTGCCTCCTCTTCCTTGCGGGTCAGAATCTCCTCCTCCTCTTCTTCCACAAAATCGAAACCATCCATGAAGTTTCTGTCGAGCTGGGATGGGTTTCTCGTTCGCTCCTCCTGCCACTTCAGCTTTTTGGTCGCCTGGGCCAACTGCTGGTTATAGGCTTTGTAGCCTTTTAGAGGTGGGAGGATCTCATTGTCTTGCAACCCGAGGTCAATGTTTTGGAAATAGCCCCTGGCTTTGCGCTGGAGTGTGGCCACATTAGACTGACTCTGCAGTTGCCAGTCTTTAGCCGCATTCACCCCGTCCTCGTCCTCAATCTCACTTTCCTCCTTTAGCTTTTCTTGTCTCTCGTTTTCCTCACCTGGCTGTACTGCCTCTGATGATTTCTCTGTGCCCTGCTCAAGGTCTCCCTGATTCCTTGTTTCCTCCACTGCGAGTCCTTCTTCAGAATCGCCCTGGGTCATCTTTTCTCTAACTGGGTGATCGAGAGCCTCAAGCAGAACTGAAGCTAGAGCACTGGCAGAGTCCATATTTGAGATATGTTCCTGACCCAAGGGTTTCTGGAGCAGGCTGTCCACTTCCCTATGTGTCCAAGCAGCTCCTTCTGCTGCCCCCGGGTCCTCTTTTGCCAAGTGGAGTGCCTCATCGATGCTGCTGCTGCTGCTGATTGAAGATCTCTGCGGAAGTGCAGGGGCAGCCAGGGCCAGCAGGGGGGTGAGGCTGAGGAGGACTAACAGGAGAGCTGAGGTGCTGGAGGGGTAGCAACAGCAGAACATGACCATGCAGAGAGGACAGGATGGGGGAGAGGGGAGCACCTTACAAAGATAAAAAGAAAAAAAATGTGATTAATCTCTGTTGTTTTTTTCTTTTTTCTGAGTAATAATAAGACCACCGTTTATGACGCTTAAATTTTAACATTTAGTTTCCAGAGCAGCACAACGTGCGTGCGCGGAAATCTGCTTAACTTAATTAGTACGATCACATAATAAATCGTGCAGTTGTTTTACAGCAGTACGTCGCCAGCAAAAAACAGTATCACTTTTTAAATCAAATTAATTTTGACGCTTTAATTAACTTGAGTCCACACACAGAAACCACCAGAAAAAGAAAAAAAAAGAAAGAAAAAAGATCGAGATGATTCCCTGGATGCCTCTTCACCGATCACTTTTTGAGTCGGATTAGCGAAGCACAACAACAAGCCTGAATTTGGTAAATGATAGCTATAGAACTACACTGTCAGTGGAAATTGTCTTTCTTGAAAATAATCTAGAGACTCGAACGTGGGCTATGTATGAATGAAACATTTTAAATTCACATGTGCTCTGACAAATTCAGCAAGATAAAAATCTATGTCAGTCAATCAAGCAATAATTATTTTCTTGTTAATTATCCATATAAACACAGTATGATTTGGATAAAATGAATGCTAGCCTACCGTTTTCTTCACTCGATTTTCAAAGAATTAACTCTAAGTGAACTAGCCTTTTATTTATAATCTACGCATACAATCACAGAGTATTTTGTATAGTTTAACAAAGAAAATCATAGACATCACATCTCAAGTTTATATTGTTAGAAAGATACCGATCCGGATCTTGAATTCTTGCAACAACAAAAAAGGCGTTTAGAAATTTATGAATGAAACGCTTGTTGATCGTTCGAGCTGTATATCTTTGAATGACTGAGATTCAACAGCATGCAATCTCAAAGTAAATATCAGCGGAAACTTATTTCTATCCCTTTATAGCCTCTCTCTTTTTTACAAAGAGAAATATTAACAATTTACCGGGTGAATGTAAGAAAGTCAGTGCACTTAGCCTACTCACCTGATTTCACGAACAAAATAGCTGGAAGTCAAAACCTTCTGCTTCTTGGATGAGGCTTGGAAACAACCACAATCCTTAAATTCATTTATAACTTAAGTTAAAGTAAGTTATCTTCCCAAAACAATTATTTGAAACACACTTCGGTCTGTCTTGCACTGTTGAGAGATGAATGCGAAGCGTGTATTTTTTTTTCAGGACCACGGACAGCGCAACTCCCATTTGTATAGACGCGTCTGGACACGTGATCGACGAGTCATATCTCCGCTGTTGACGTCAGACTCTCCATTGATAAGAATTTCGTGTCTCGTTTGAACTCGGAGGGTACGCTACGGTGCTCTGATGAATGAACAGAGATTGCATGAATGAAACAGTCTCTCCATTAAAAACAGAGCCCCGTGGAACACAGTGAAAACACTGCTAAATTTACTCATACATAAGCTAATTCTGAGTTGATTGAGCACTGACGATTTGCTATTTTAAACATTATGGATCTAAGTTTTAAAATCAGTTTATTTGCAATACATAGGACGTATTTATATGGCATATGTATCCAGTAGCCTATAAATTGACACTATCAGTTACTTAGCAGACCATTTTGGCCTGTTGATTGTTTGTGAGGTGTCCTTAATCAGAGCTGGAGAGACAGAACGGTTGCACCCACCGTGACGCGGGCGGTTCAGCTTCACTGCTCTACTTCCGCTCAATTTCCCGAGCTCGTTCAATTTTCCGCTCTTTGTCTCCTGCCGCCCCTGACTTTCATCCATCTGTCTCTTACGTCATTCTCATGCTTTTTTTTTTAATTATATGAAATGAATGTACAGGTAAGCCTCAGTTACTCCCTTGACCATCCAATAATCCAGAAACAGTCAAGACGTTTCATGAAGAGAGCAACCTATTGGCGTTCTCTCTTCTCTTGCAATTATGCGAGATAAAAATTCCGTATGGAGTGGTTTAGAACCTTTACATGAATACTGTAGGTTTTAGGAATAGGCCTAATTGGAAAAGGCTCGCGTGGCATTGGAGCCAACAGCAATCCCGCCAATCACAGTTTATGATTCGTGTAATTGGATTAGTTGCAGTGCGGATATTGAAGTCCCACGAGCCACACTCGAAATGACAGCATCAAAGCGGTCTCATTATAGAGTGGGAACCTTATTTCAATATTTTCAAAGGTTGCATCCAATAGATTCGTGTTCTTGAATTGACCCTTCCTAACCCTATTATTGTGTATGTTTGCTTTTTATTTCATTTTATTACCGTTATTTCCAAGTAGCCAATTTAATCAGGTTCATGAAAAAAGGTTCAAATCAGAACCAAAAGGGTTTGCAGCCTGGTGTCATTGCAGAACCTTTTTTTTTATTATTATTATTTTATTTTAAATAGCCTGCCTTTTTACCATGCATGGTGCGTTAAATAAACATACACAGATCTAAAGAATCTATAATGAAACATAAAAAATTACAATTTAAATCTCCAAAGAACCATATAACCAGACCAAGAACCATGTACAAGTTTGGGAAAAACTAAAATGATGAACTGCAGAACCATAATTTTAAAAGTGGCAATAAAACAAATGGTGCGTTTTACGCTCCAGATAGGTAGAGGTATACGCCCTGATGGTATAAATATTTTTCAACATCTATACAGTGCCGAGAAATAACTTTTGTTTTTTAAGTTGACAGGGAAAATGATTCTTTAAAGAAATTCTTTAAAGAAAAGGAATTCTTTAAAGAAAAATGCGGCATCCAACAAAAGGTTTCAAAGGGAAGCGCGAATGGCTATGAGTGTGAATGCGTGTCCTTTCTACCTTGGTGGCGAATAATTTAAGAGCTCCAAGGGCCAAGGGTCAGATTTTGATACGGCTTGGCATTATCGACTGCCACTCAGCATTAGCGCAGTTGCGACCCTTAACCAGCGCTCTCCATCCCCCGCGCTGACTCACCTCCTCCTAACTGCCCATGCACATACAGGACCCAAAATGCCCACTCAAGAAGAGAATGAATACTTTATATGCTAAAACTTAGGTCGAACAAAGAAAAAATGGCCAAAATAGGGGATAAAGGTGCGTTTGAAGCTTTTCTGGGTATATGGGATGATAGAAATTATTGTTCACACCTGCACAAGGAAAAGATTGGTCAAGACTGTGGGGGTTTTGTAGACACGTTGGCTGCAATTATGAAAATGTATGTTCAGATGCACTCAAAAAATGTCCACCGCCTAATGGAAGCGCCATAACACGCTCATGAATAAAATAATTCATACTCCCACGAGACTGAAAAAAAAGCATCGTCCTGGGATCGATTAATTTTCCCATTTCACATTTTACTCAGCTGCGGCTTGAGCTTAATGGTGTGTAGCCCAAGCCTCGCGCCCACACACGAACATCGCATCTGTTTTGATGGCAAATTCTCGTAAGCGACTGCTCTCTTGAGGCTATAGGCTCGGGTTTGTCGAAAATGTCTGACTGAAAGGTGCCTCAGTCCATGCGCCCCGTGGCACATTTAATCACTTGAGGCTGACGAGTCAAACCCCATAATGTGGGCTAAAATTACTTCTAAATATTGACAATGAAGAACCGTCCCCATCGAGACAGTTCATTCTGACATTCTGTCAGCACGCGCTCTTTGACCATTGCCAGTGTGACTAACTTGCGCGGGCAGCAATGATCTGTTCGTTTTATTTAGGCTATTCTTTGAAATGTGCCATTTTTAAAAAATGTCGTCCCAGGGGAGTGTTTGACCGGAATATCTCAATATTTACAGTTTGAACAGTTCGTAACACATGGTAGCGTAGCAGTCCTCGCGTGCGTACTCATTCTGTTCCGCGCGCTTCACGTTAACCAAAAGTGTTCACCCGTATTGTCGCGTGTTGTCGCTAAGCACTTTGGGCATTTGAAATATTTTAAGAATAAATGGTATGATGCCACCAACATGTTCATTATTTTCTGTCGTAGAAAACGACATTTTGCGTTGTAAAAATACATAGGCTATACAGTCGATTTGTTGCCCGCTTGTGCTTTTAAAAAGGCAATTGTTGAAAAAATAAAAATAATATAGGCTATTCATTGTAAACTCAATTTTGCCGTTTCCTTATAGGCTGTATTTACGTTTTGTCCTATGAAACCCTTTGGTCAGTCAGTGACATATTACGTCGGAGGTTGGCTTCGTATTTGGAGTTAATGAGCCGATTGATATCAGCGAGAGTCACGGTTCCCTGCCATCAATCTCTCTTTCTTTCTCGGGGAGAGAGGATGGATCAGCTCGCCCATAGACTTGGTGCAAGCGATGTTCAAATAAAAGCATTTACTTGTTCAGTTAGATTAAAAGATAGTTATGTCTCGACATTTTAGGAGACAAAAGTCAACACATTTAAATCATTTTACGTATTTTGTGTGGTCACACTTACAAAATATTAAATAGGCTACATTTCTCTACATTTGTTAAGTGGTCTTCACTCTTTATCAAGATATTATGCTCTGAATAGCCAATTAGCAGACTTAAACGTCGACAGAAATAACATAGAGAATGTCGTGGCTATATATCTGCATGATCTTTATTTCATTCACTAAATATAATCCATTAGCCTGCATATTAAGGGAAAACCACTAATGAGCTCGCAAAATGTATAGCCTAACGATCACACTTTAAATAAATGCGAAAATAAAAAGGAAATTATTTCAAAATATAGGCTATATTAGCAAAAATCTTAATATGTGTTTTATAAATAATATTTATAATTAGAGGGAGAGAAACAGTGACATGGAGTCGGCAAGACAACAGTGACTCAGAAATATAGAACTCTTATGTTTTGCCATATTTCGTGTAAAATACGAGTTCATACATATTTGTAGATTCGTCATATAGGCCTACAACCAATTTATTTATTTGTTTCTTTTCTTTGTTTCTCATTTTTGGAAAACAAAGGACACCACACCACACGGAATGCTGATATTTTTGTGTCAGCGAATTTACGTATTGAATTATATAGCTAGGCCTAGCTCAAAATTTTACTTCTATTTCCATGAAGACCGCTTTTAAGACTACATTAGGGACTTTAATAAATAGTCAATTTAGTGTAGCCTATTAAGTAAAGAGTGCTTATTAAACTGCTTTGTCTGAACGTACATGTCCTGGAAATAAATCCAGTAGAGGGCGCTAACATTACGTGGTACCAAGTGTAATGGCTCCTCTGTGATGTTGTTGCCCATTTCACATTTTAAGTTCGCATAAAGGCAAATATTAGGAGAGTGAGAGAGAGAGAGAGAGAGAGAGAGAGAGAGAGAGAGAGAGAGAGAGAGAGAGAGAGAGAGAGAGAGAGAGAGAGAGAGAGAGAGAGAGACTATCAAACTGTTTTCATCGTTCCAGAGATTTTATAAAGATAAGGTAGGCAATGCGTCTTTTGAAAAAGCCTTTTGAAGATAAAAGTCGATGGAATACTCAAACGAGCGAGTTAAGTATCATAAAAATAAAGATAAGACAAAAGATAACTGCGGTCTAAAACGTCCACAAGAAAATGTTATGGCCATTCAGTTAAGCTGCCTTGAAAAAGCATAATTCAAAATAGCATTTTACCCCCTCACAAACAAGTCACCTTCAATTAATTTAGACCCGACAGTGCCAATGAGTGAGTAATCCGTTTATAAACCTGAAGGTCAGGGTAACGTCTTCGTCACTGTTCTGCCACATGTTCCATGACTTTCGGTGTTTACGGAGCACGCGACGCACGCATGCGCAGCTGAGCACAACACACGCATGCACCGCGCCATAAACACGCGCGCCCGATGACACGAGCACACTATAGTGTCCTCCAAATCTCCTTGTAGAAACTAAAACTGTTATCGGTTATCAGCACGGTACCGAACTAGAAGGGAAGTAATTTGAAAGATACTTTAAACTGGGTAAATTGCTGATATGACTCATCCAAGACACCCACAAGCCTCTGATCAAGCGAATGGAAGGGAGGGGAACGAATTTGTGTGTGTGTGGGGGGGGGGGGGGGGGGGGGCTGTGTGGTTCGGAAGAGAGAGAGAGAGGGACAGGGAGGGAGGCAGAGAGAAAACGCAAAAAGATGAATGGAAGCACACCATCAGTATGCGATACATTTCCTGAGCCAAGAAAAAAAAAACATTATAATGAGCGAAATAGTCACGTTTTTGTAAATTTCACTGAGCTCTAGACAGTTGTTTCCCTCTCCCTCATCACTTTGACACCCTCTACACCCGAAATGTTTGATAATCCAAAAAGACTGTTGTGACATAAACATGTGAACACAGCATCAATGAAATATTTCATGCATTTCTGTATAGGCTAAGTGAGCCAACTAAGAAATTTGGTATTCATATTGCAGCACTTTGGATGTTAGTCACTTAAAGCTGCTGTAGGTAACTTTTGTAAAAAAATAATATTTTTTTTTTACATATTTGTCAAAACTGTCATTATGTCCTGACAGTAGAATATGAAACAGATAATATGTGAAAAAATGAAGCTCCACTGACACTGGCTCCTCCAAGTGGTCCTATTGTCATTTGCAGAAATACACCGCTCCTGGTCAGAAACAACCAATCAGAGGCTGGAGGAATGTCTTAGCAGTGTCAATCACGCTCATGTACGTGCACCTCACCTCTCGCGCACCCTGAGGACAAAGTCTCTAAATCTGACTGAGGTTCTCCTCTCCCTCCTGGGACGCCCCCTGAGGAGCATGTGATTTTGGACTTCAGGTGCCGCTTCCTCTGAGCCCTGCGAATGATCACCTTGAGGGACGTCAGGCAGCGGTGTCACCTGCTGGCCAGTACTGGCCATATCAGCTGGTCCAATTACCCCCTCTGAGTCTCATTGTTGTGTGAAGGAAGTAATGCGACACCCTCTGGTGTTGCGGTGGCCCGGTAAGGGGCCAGTCTATCACGATGCAGTACCACTTTGTGCCCCAGAGGAGGCAACTGAACTCGATAGACCACCTCCCCCAGCTTGTCCAATATCGGGCATGGTCTCACCCAGTGGCTATCCAGCTTAGGGCAACTTCCTCTCTTCCTAACTTGGCTGTAAACTCACACTAGCTCTTCGACCCCAAAGTTGCCTCAAGAAGGTCACCTATCTTAGGGCAACTTTGGGGTTGCCCCAAGAGCCTCTCTGGAGCTGCCTAGCATATTCAGGTCCAGCAGGAACATGAGGGGCATCAGGGGCCCGCCCAAAGGCCAACTCTGCAGGGGTCCTGATCTCCCTACCCAACATGAGCAGGGCTGGTGTGCATGAGGTAGAGTCCTGAACAGCAGAGCGAAATGCCGTTAAGACCAGTGGCAGATGGCTGTCCCAATCGTGCTGATGTTAAAATGGACAATGTTCAGCTAGTGTCCTGTTGAATCGCTCCACGAGCCTCCTTTGTGTTATCTCCTGCAGAGCCCGCATTATTTCTCCCTCTTCCCTGAAAGCAGACTCAGGCAAAGTTTGTAGTAACCGGGGCTCTTGCTGGGATGCACTAGGTGGCACGGTGTCTTGAGAACCATCCCCATCATTTAGGTGACATGCCCAGGAACTTATAGTCAGCCCATCTGTTTGACGAGCTCCTGGTGGCCTCATCCTCAACCATTGCCAAAACTCAATGTGGCCTTGGAGAGGTCTAAATGACAGCCATGGTCCCTTAAAAAGTCCAAGATACAGCTGTCTTGTACATTAACTATCCACACCAGATGCTGCACACTCACGCCCCCCACGGTGAGTGTCAACAGCCCCCTCCCTATCATCGGTGCCAGCTCACCGGTCTGGTACTGTGCGGTGTTGAACTTCTGTGTCTTCTAGCCGTGTTATCTCCGGCACAACCTCTGGACGAACCACAGTAACTGTAGACCCTGTATTCCGCTCCCTTAATGCAAATGGGAATATGGCAAAAAATCTGATATGGCTGTTCTTCCCACCACCACCACCACCACCCTATGTTCTTTAGTCCCGTTGTTTATCCTAGGCCTGGCTGCGTGTTTCAATGACGAGCAGGACATGGGCTTGGGGGTTTGCAGCGTCCCACCTACTGCACCCCCCTCCTGTTTCCCAAATTCCTAGCCAGCATAGAGCCTTAACCAGATGTGCCGTGTCCTGGCTGACCACACCCCAGCAAAGGCTGGCCTGTGTCTGCCACCTGGGTGGAGGCAGCGGCAATCCATGAATCATCTCCGTAATCTCGTCCAACCATTCAGGTTTTGGTGAAGCCATGTCACCTCCGTTCAGCTGCCCTAATGGTGGGAAAGAGGTCGATTGCTGACCCCCGCATTACTGCCTCAATCGCCATTTCCCTCTCCAGTGCCCACTTGCTAGGGATTCAATATCGTTGGCCAGCACCTACAGTTCTCCTGGAATTCTTTGACGGCTGTGTAATTCAGACCACCATTTTGTTGTCGGTGTTTTGCATTGGTGGCCCTGATGACTAGCCTGCGAGTTCACGGCAGGCTCCACTGTGGGGGACGAGCTGTGGAGGGAGGGCTGTAGCGCAGCAGAGAGCAAGGGGGTGGGACCTGTAAGTTGTGCTTGTTCAAATTTTCAGGCAAATTCAACGTTTTCTCAAAACTCCCTACTGCAGCTTTAATGTGTTTTATTGATCAAATTACTCCAAAAGTGTACTTGCCCTCTATTATAATTGCACGTAATCATTCACGGTAATTAAAAGAACATGTAGCCAATATAGACTCCATTATGATTTCATATTGATTTGTAAAGGAAGCAGGGGTGATTTAAAAAATGAGGGGATGCAATAAAAACATGGACAATTGATTTTCTCCCAAAAACTGTGTATGAAGGGGAAACAACATGGATATTTCTTAATGCCCCCAGTTACAAAGGTTATATGCCTCACTGGAGAAGAGTATGAGGAAAATGTTTGTTGCCTTTAGACTTTGCAAAATGGCACATACAGAATACAGTTGACTTGAAATGATAATAAGGATGGCACCACATTAAATCACCATTATCTGTTTTGGTGTCATTTGACATTGGTGTGGCGTAAATACGTACGTACATGAGTGAGCCTCCGCACCAAATGCTGATTACGTATCTGTCTACAGGCGAGGAGAGCGATAACATCTGTGTAATTTCAACATGATGACGGGCCCCATGGGAGCCAGCGCAGGAGATGATCTGAGTTGAGCTAAGTACTATTAATCGTTTAATTACCACTGGCTGATTCAGTCCATCAAAGCCCTCTCTGCATCGCCTCATACAAATTCATCCATTATGAGGTCATTCATGCCCTCGTCAATCAAATCGCACTACCCCCAACCAGCCATCGTACCAGATTGTGTTTTTACAGTGTGCTACGACTAGGTGCCATGGAAAAAACAGTAGCTCTTGCCCTACTCTGTGCTCCACTCACTGAGCCAGATGGCTGTGTTAGTTTACAGCAATATGTTTAATAATGAGGCCTATTATAACTGGAGATTAGCGCATAAGCCTCGGCACAAGGATGGAAGATTCATTGAGGATATTTGGATGAAACAGACGGTGGCCGGCGTCTGCGAGGATGAAAGAATGTAGTTGTTGTTGCCTTTGTGTCTCATCTGTTGACTGAATATTACTGTGCAAGAGCCGCATTACAAAACATGATATTCCATCTGCATTCATTGCAGTAATATTGCTTCTCAGTTTATAATGGCTTTCCTCTCCACAATCCAAAGGTATTAGTCTCTTTTATTACTATGTGAATAGGAGAGTGTAGGATTTGTAAACATATGTCCAGAATAACACTCTTTATGCTTCTCCACAAGTGATGTTAACTGATTTTCAGTCTGCAGATCACTGACTTCTCAACATTCTTGCACGCTCACTGGATATGATTTATTTGTTTATGCAAATGCCATAGAAATTGGAAATATAGGTAAGCAAATAATAAGAAACAGCAGATATCTGTTGCTATAGGCTCATATAATCAATTTTAATAAGTACATATCAATCAACCATACTGTGGAAGTTATATTTATATATATTATTATTATTATTTTTTTTTTTTTTGGCAAACGTAAAGGTCATTTCACACAAAAGTGAAATGAATAAACCCATCAGGATGAAAGAAATAAAAGTTCACACCTCTAAAGTAAAGGTGCAGCTCAAACAAACCTCAAAGGTCACCACATTTACTTCAGCAATAACAACGAAACACAAATGTGATGTTTAACTTAAGTCTTTTTTTTTTTTGCTTATTTGAATTAAATTGGATCAATAGAAGGTCAGCAGTTAAGACATTAAATTCATTAATTTGTATTCTTGAACACATTTAAGTTTGCACTTTGCTGCTTTTATTCATATTGAGGAATCCTGAATCTGTCAATGTGAAAGGAATAAATGCATGCTCACATTTAGTGTAGATACTACTCAACGCTTCTGCATCTTTACTCTTGATTTCTCAACAGAAGAGCTGTCAGTCATAGAAACAGAAAAACTTGCGTTACTTATTTGAAAGAGTAACTCAGATATTTTGTTGTAAATTTAAAAGTAATGTACTACTTTAGTTACTTGAAAAAAGTAATTCGATTACGTAACTCCCTTTACTTGTAATGCGTTACCTCCAACACTGTTGATAATAAGAAATGTTTCTTGAGCACCAAATCAGCATATTAGAATGATTTCTGAAGGATCATGTGAATCCTTAAACTATATTCAAATGGAAAAAAAAGTTATTTTATTTTGTAGTAATATTTTTGAAAAAATAAATGCAGCATTGGTGAGCAAGTGTATGCATACACACGCACACACCCATAGATAATGAGACAAAATACATTACATACAGTCGGAATCAACTAGGCTGCCTGTCGGATTATTTCTGTAAGCTGCATCTTGGTGGGTGGTTTTTAAACAGTGTTTAAGTACAGAAAGATGTCCTCTGGCGAGCAACGACCTTGCTGTCCCAGATAATGTTTTGATAAGGACATACCTGTTCCCCTACATCACACCATCGCCTCTGCTATCGCCCACACTGCCTCTCCATTCTGTACCTCTCTTGAGGACGAGGAGACCATTTCAAAACCACGCAATATTTAAATGAACAGATGTAGGCAATATATCACAAACTCACAATGTATTCACTATGAGTTAAGTCTGACATATGTGAGGCATTTTTCATGCATTAAAATGTTAAAGTAATCACTTTTTATGACAATATTTTTGATTCACTTAAATGAAAATAAAATTATTCATTGTGTTTTCTTGGAGAAACAGTGCAAACTAGATTTTTACTTATTATATAGCAATGATGAACATCTTGAATATACTTAGCAACGATCTTAGAGCAAAAACAAAACATACAAAGCTGAAAATATTGATTATATAATGTAATTTACAACCAGCTCAACTCTTTATAACGTCACAAGTGTAACCAAAATATAATTTACTACAGTTGATGTATGCACTTGTACATGTTTAAAACAAATTCATATGCATTATTGTGAGAATAGACAATTTGGCGTGACTCTTTAGGTCATGTCACATCTGCAGTGGCTGAGCACAATGAATGAGTAACAGCTGTAACCGCTTTGAGAATTTGAAGTTACATTTCCGGCTCCTCTTTATTTACATGGGCAGCTAGCTCACTTAGCAACTTTCATTTTAATAACAGAATAGATTTCATTTGATTGTTTCAGCAAAATGTTTGAGAGCGTTTAAATGGCTACATCAGTATATAGCTCCCTATGTATATCCGCACATTTTAGATGAAGCTGATTGGATAACCACAGCAAGTTAGGAGCTAAATTGCTTTTTTCTTTCTTTTTTTTTTTTCAGGCAATGAACTTCTTTTTATAGTCAAAGCTAACCAGGGCAGTGCTCACAATTACATGACTCACGGTCGGATTATGATCGGCCTTCTTCCCACTTCTTCCAAAAATTCTTCAAAGGACAGAATAGTAGCATATGACCTCAAAATCTACACAATACTGTAATCTAAGCAGCAGCAAAGCACCAAGCATGTGTGTAACACTTCTGATCGATTTATAAACCCATATCTGCTTGCGCAATTACTCGCTTATAACAGCTCCATGCTTGTTTTGGTTGCAGCTGTCAACTTTGGATAACGTAGTGATTAAAAATTAGTCATATATTGAGTCAGGCTTTTATGTTAACTAATGTTTATCTCTATTACATACAATTACACTCTTGGCAGATCACCCCATATAAGGTAACTTGCCAGTATACATGCACACCTGTATATCGTCTCATGTGACGCATCTTTGACGCAGGACATACGCGACAAACATCCACGTTTCTTTCTTTCCTTCCTTCCCATTTTTCCTTTAAATGTTACTTTCTTTATTAAACTTGCACCATCTGGACTTTGTCATCTAAAGCATCCATTTTATTTCTATCGATTTGATGCGAATGGAAAAAAAAATATATAATAGAGAATGTAAGAATGATAAAGTGACTGAAAAGGATGGAAGATGAGAATAGTGGAAAAAGTAGTAAAATTTTCTGGGAGAGAGACAGAAAGACAAATGCAGAGAGACTCGCATA